>NC_092794.1:47872952-48192572 GCF_918797505.1 Bemisia tabaci
GCGCGGATACGCGTCATTTATTTTGACGGTTCCTGCTCGGTTTTTATCACAATAGAAGTGTAAATAAGTATCATAATTGCAACGCTTCGGACGATGTTCAAACGATGCAGCAATTCCGAGCCTTGATTCGCGTAAAATTAATTTTGGCTTGATAAAAGAAAACAGAACGAACGAAAATATCGCGTCGAAATTTTTTGTGATTTTATTTCAAATCGTTCCGGAAATTTCTCGGAAACTTCTCAAAAAAACTGTATGTAGCTTTTTTTAAAATAAAATTGATTTAAAAAAATTATGAGTAGCGATTTGCAAAGTTGCTATCGGAGATAAGAACACTTTTTTCCACGTGGAGGCGTCGATATTTGGTTTCATTCATTCATGGTAGGCGTGACGAAATAACGCTCGACCACGGGCGTAGGCATAATGCCGCTTGCCGGATGGAAGGCGCGTCACACTGCAAAGATGACTCCACCGCATTCCATTCCCAGGCTCGCACGACGCTAAAGCGACTGTTAAACTAGGATTTAGTGGCACCATTCTTGACTCTTTGCTCCGGTTTTTACCATAAGCTAAGGGAAAATATGTACAGAAACTCGCATGTTTAATTTTTTTTTATTATTATTATTAGGTACATTGAAAGAAAATAGAATGATAACGAAAATATTGCGTCGAACAATGCTTACACTTGAGATCATGTAAGAAAATTCGTGGGCAAAATTGTGTGTAGCTTCCAAAAACGGTGTTCAAAAATAAAACATAAAAATTTGTGTATAACGTTGCAATTGGAGATAAATACTAGCTGTTCTGGACGCGCTTTGCGCGTCCGTCACGGCCAGCCAAGGGGCTGCGCCCCCTGGACTCCCGATCACTCGCTACGCGAGCCATTTTTCTCAGTGATTGGACATTATTGATCATTAAGATGTATACATTTTGGAGACTCTGGAGACAAAAATGATTTCGTGCTGGAGCGTGCCATCATTTGCACATGAATAGATGTGTGGAGATGAAGCGACGATGGGGATCGATCATTTCTTCAAAAACGCATTTGACTGGGACGTCATCCCATCGGGTGGCGGAAAAAGACAATCCAGGGACCCCCCTCCGCGATTTGACTTGCTGAAGTAGCGAAAGTTTATCTTTACCTTTTAAGAAGATTATCGGTGGCGTAGGGGTCTAAAAACTGCTCAACGATAGTATAGTCCGAGTTCCGAATCGCAATGAGCCCACTCGTGTTTTTTTCTTATACTTTCATCGCATATAAATTTCTCTGATGTTTTTGTTTTATTCTCTCTGATTGCATATTAGTAATCATATCCTCATTCCGTTTCCTTTCCATTTCCTTTTTCCCTTTCTGTAGCATCTGTGTCCATTTACAATTATTATTTTAAATAATAGCTTTCCCCTAGTATACAATTGATGCTTCAAACGGAATCAATTGTTTAAATGACATTTCCGGCTAAATCATGGGGTTTCCCAGCAAGGCAGCCTCTTGTACCTCCCGGACTCTATTGTTGCCAGATAAGTTGCTTTTTTTGGCACTTTTCCCAATCCAAATCCATGTAAAATTTTCACATTTATCGCACAATCTGGCAACCTCTCGAGTGAAATAGAAAAAGGTAGAATCGCTGAAAGTCTCAATCCTTCGAAGTTTATATTAATGATGATGATGCTTTCTTTCGTGTGCGTCCGTCGTCTTTTGAATCCATTCATCTCTTAAACTTGAACATGGTTGTTCTTCTTTTTTTCATGTGTAGTTTTTCTCAGTGGTTGGAGGCCGCGTAGCGGCTACAGGCCTCTTGTTTGGTATAATAAGAGCAACTACACTAATTTTTTCGGCCTAACAAAAGTGTGTTTTACAAGTCACCAAAAGTTGTCATAAGAGATATGTGCTCACCAGCTGTTTGGTGCATGCTATTCCGGTGCTACAAATTTATTTATTTTTTCCCCCATGAAATTTTCATAACATCCATTTTTCAAGTAATTTACCTCGGATCCCCTGTTAAAACTAGTATGTCTCACAATTTGCGAAATTGTTTGTGTCAGGGTACCTACCTATGTATGTTTTTGACCATGGGTATGTGGACCTTTATTAGGTACCGATTAAACCACCGAAACTTGAAACTTTGGACTTGTTTCGAAGTCAAAGAGAGATAGGGTTTGCCACCTAAATTTCGGAATGACCTTTCTGAGGAAAACAAGAATAACATTTTAAAAATTCAGATCAATTAAACCAAGAAGAAGTGGTGCGGATGGGGGCTTCGTTGCCAAAAATTAGCTTTTCCCCCTCAAAAAAGCCTTACAAATTATAAAATCGCACTTGTTTTTTAAACATAATTTAAAGGTAAATTATTATTTTCTGCCGTGACAAGGTGGAAAACAGAAACAACATTATAACAATTCAATTTCTTTTATTACAATTAAAATTTGTCATTAGAGAGTCAACCATACGACTTTGATTTTGATTTAAAAATTATTTACTTTTCTAAATTAAGAACAAATTTGGGATTAATTTTTTCCCTGAGTGGATAAACAAATTATACCTACGAAAGGGAGCCTTTCGATATTTTTAATTTTGCAGCAATAGTTCATGTTTAGTGAGTACCTAATCAAATGTGTGTACAAGAATAACTGAGGGATTGGAGGACAATATACGCATACGTGCAGTTTTTTAAAGAAATGAGATAGTAATGAATTCAGTTAAAAAAAGTCTAAATGCAAATTCTGTGAAAAATTCGCCCACGAATTCCAATTTTTAAGCATCAAAATGTCAGTTTGAACTTTCTTTCCGCCATAAGGATCCATGTGATTTCGAAGCTTCAAAAACGTATTTCTAGAAGTAGCAAAAACTGCACTTTATTACGCCCCTTGTCCCTCAAGCTCCTCGGTTGGGTGGTTGCATTGATGATTTGTCGTATATCAAGCAGGTACATGCAGACATTTAATTTCAGCAGGACCAAACTGTTGGCGATCAATTTTAATCGGTTGAATTTTACAAATGCATTGGGCAATCATTCCTGAAAACCATATTAATGTAAAGCATGGAAACTCCTTCCATTGACCCAAGCCCCTATTTCAGGAGCACCTCCACTGTAACCGTAATGTTCCTCTGCAAGTCGATTCTGCGAAAAAAAATAAAACGAGATGTATTTATTTTTGTTTTTTTTTTTTTACATAATTCTCTGGTGTCAACAATTTCGATAACAAAGAAATGTCTACATACTGCTTTCCGTGGCAAAGTAAGACGGCAGAAGGCTTCTCTCCCAAAAATCAGATTTTTTATTTTCAAAAAGTAGTAATGCTATGTATAAAAAATAGGCTTTTAGTGATTAGCCAGTCGAGCTTATGTTCAGTAGGTAATTTTTAATTCTTGCATTTTTGAAAATAGACAGTGCACTTAGTTCATGGCCATTTTTTTATCTTTATTAATTAATAAGATTTGATTGGAACAACACCATTTTAATTTTTAAAATTTCAATTAGAACCAAGATGTTGTGTGAATATTTATATTATATGTAAATATTATATATAAATAAATATTCACACAACACCTTGGTTTTAATTCAAATTTTTAAAAAAACTTTATTAATTAATGAACTACGAAAAATGATTTTGAACTTGCGTGATTCAAACCTTTCTTTAAACGTACATCGCCAAGAAAGACAAAATGGCGGCCACGCAAAGATTGGTCCGTTCGCGGTTTGTCTCTCCCTCGAGTGATCCCTTTTCCGCGACTCATGCACCGTGGTGCGGCTCATATCAAAATCAACAACCACCAAGATGTTTTTATTTCTTGGATTCTACTCGAAAATGTACGTAGAGTTAATGTGGCATATGCCTTCTTTGTCCCATAAAATATCCTAACACCCCATTTCCCCTTATTAGGAGCCGTTTAATTTCGGAGGAAAGAGGAGGCAAAAAAAAATTTGGGGTAAATAGGCCGTGCGCCATGTCAATTTGACGTAAATTTTCACGTAGAATCCACATTTGAAGTAGGTAAAGATATACCCTTGTCATTTAACATTTTCGACTTTGGCCCTCCAAAGCCCCAAAATTTTCAAGGGGTCGTGGTCCCCATAATTTTGGATCAACAGAGGTCATGGGCACACCAATAAACAAGTATTGACCTTTTCTCTCAGGACAATTTTAGATTTTGGAAATCAAATAATTTTACAGTGACTATTTTAAATTCGCCCAATAAATGCCCCGTAACTCCAAAGAATGGTGGTTTACGGAAAAAGTGCATTGAACAAAAAGTTCTTATTTTCGGTCCTAGAATTTAAATCAGAGGTCGAAACACACCCTACCTATTTGAAATTTGTAAGAAACAGGGGGCACCCCCCTCAACTCTCCCCTCCTCCCATGGGATTTTGGGGGGCTGGAAATATTTTTATTGAATTCTTTGAGGTCGATTTAACCCTAAAAATATTCGTCCCGAAGCTGAATTCTTCGCCGTTCCCGAGAAATAGAAAGTAGGCGGGTTCTCTGGAACTCCCTTTAGAGGGATTACTACAGACGGTTATAGAGGTATAAAGAGGGATGTAGAGAGATATACAAGGCTATAGAGGGATAAAGAAGGGGTAGAGGGAGATAGGGGGATTTACAGGATAAACATGGATATAAAGGGATACAGAGTGATATAGAGGGATAAAGAGAGATAAAGAGAGATACTCAGCGATATAGAGGGTATACAGCGATAATGAGGGATATGGAGAGATATTAAGGGAATAAGAAGGATACAAGTAAGGGACCGGGGGGGGGGGGGGGGGGGCGACGACTTCATTATCGATTGCATTTCTCTTTTTTGCTGAATTGAAGCTACAGACTCTATCTTCTAATATTGTAAACCTTAAACACTTACGCTGTAATGCTCATCAGCTGTTTGAGCACCTCCAAATCTGTAGTTACGTATAAAATTAAAAGCTAGTAACGTTAGGGCAAGCTTGCCTAGAACGGCAGCTTTCATGGCAATCATTTTGAGTTTCATAATGAACATTGGAATCAGCGTTGTTTGTATAATGAAGGGAATCAGCAAGAGAGGAAGGAACTTCTCCTTGAAACCCTTCTTTTTTTTGTGTGGTTTTGGTTTTTTTTTCTTCTTCTTCAGCCCGTGGCCTCCGTGGCCTCCGAGGCCTCCTCCGTGACCTCCACCATGGCCTCCTAGGCCTCCGGCATGACCTCCACCGTGCTGTTTCAAACCATCTTGGTTGACTGTGAATCAGAAAAATGTATGTTGAAATAGCGCAATGTTTATACTTATTTTTACAATTCATCGTTTAACTAATACATGATTCGATCGTCCCGGTTCCTGATGCGAGGTCGAACGTGCGGGCAACTTCCCGAGAAAAAGATTTTGATGTTAGGTAAATGTAAAAAACTGAGGTTGCGATTTTTCTACCTCTTTGATCTTTAATTGGTCGCCATGTTAAAACTTTAGGTTTTTCTTTCCTAACGTCAAGTTTGTTTTTCCCCTGTCTAAATACCCCCTGATTCCGAGACGGCTAAAAAGTGAGGTGCCGATCTTTGGCCTTTTTGAACTTTCCTAGTAGCCAAAATTCCATGTAAAATACGAATCAATTAATAGAAAGGGAAAATACGTATCCAAATATGTATTCAGGGTGATCCAAAAGTCCCCTCCACCCCCTCTAACTTTTTACCTAATTGAGGTAAAGATTTGAAACTTAGGGGATATTCCTAGGTCAAAGGGAGCTACTTTTTGGCCCCCCTAAAATTTTCAGGAGGCCCCCAACTTTTAATTTTCAAATGGGAAGACCCCCGTTGTGATAGCTCGTTCGAAAGAGCATAAAAAAAGAAAACTTTTCGCGCAAACCCGAAGTCAATATCTCGAACCGTTTCAAAATGGCGGCCGGTTAAAGTTCAAAATGGCGGCCGGTTAAAGTTCAAAATGGCCGAAAATTCACACCGGTTGTTTGTCGATGGATTTGCGCGAAAATCGATACGTAGGGGTATTTTGACACGAGAAAAAAGAATTTGACGTTAGATTTTTAAAAAAAAACCGAAATTTCCAAAATGGCCGCCGGTTAAAGTTTAAAATGGCCGAAAATTTTCACCTCGGTTTTTTCCTGATGGATTTGCCTAAAACTTGGAATTTGAGAGTATTTTGGCATGAGATAAACAAATTTGAACTTAGATTTCTAAAAAAATCAATTTTTGGTCATTTTGAGTTTTAACCGGCGGCCATTTTGGGAAGACCCCTTTTGTGATAGCTCGTTCGAAAGAGCATAAAAAAAGAAAACTTTTCGCGCAAACCCGAAGTCAATATCTCGAACCGTTTTAAAATGGCGGCCGGTTAAATTTCAAAATGGCCGAAAATTCACACCGGTTATTTGTCGATAGATTTGCGCGAAAATCGGTATGTAGGGGTATTTTGACACGAGAAAAACGAATTTGACGTTAGATTTTCGAAAAAACCGAAATTTTCAAAACGGCCGCCAGTTAAAGTTCAAAATGACCAAAAATTTATTTTTTTAGAAATCTAAGTTCAAATTTGTTTATCTTTTACCAAAATACTCTCAAATTCCAAGTTTTAGGCAAATCCATCAGGAAAAAACCGAGGTGAAAATTTTCGGCCATTTTAAACTTTAACCGGCGGCCATTTTGGATATTCCGGTTTTTTTGAAAATCTAACGTCAAATTCGTTTTTCTCGTGTCAAAATACCCCTACATACCGATTTTCGCGCAAATCCATCGACAAATAACCGGTGTGAATTTTTGGCCATTTTGAACTTTAACCGGCCGCCATTTTGAAACGGTTTGGGCTATTGACTTCGGGTTTGCACGAAAAGTTGTCTTTTTTTATGCTCTTTCAAACGAGCTATCACAAATGGGGTCTTCTCATTTGAAAATTAAAAGTTGGGGGTTCAAATTAAAAGTGTGGGGGTTTTCAGGGGGGCCAAAAAGTAGCTCCCTTTGACCTAGGAATATCCCCCAAGTTTCAAATCTTTACCTCAATTAGGTAAAAAGTTAGAGGGGGTGGAAGGGACTTTTGAATCACCCTGTAATACGTATGAAGTATTGAAAAATACGTAGGTACGTATAAGATACCGTATCCAAATAGTATTTGGACCATATGAACTTGCTCTTTTTGTCGTATTTTATGTTATCTATCAGACACGTATCCAGAAACGTAATACATAGACACCATTTTTAGTCATGTGATAAAAAAAGAAGAACGAACCTGTTGACATCATTTCAGAGTAGAGGTTACTCATATGCGAGTCGACCATTTGATCATCGGGTACGTCATCTCCTATCACCGGAGATGATCCACCATCTAGGGTGAGATCCTCAATTTCAACGGTGTATGGCTTCTGATTTTTTAAGAAGCCTCCATCTCCCCAGTCTTCATCGTCGTTATCTCGCTGCTTTGATTTGGCCTCTGCTAAGTTTGAGAGTGAGAGAATGACTAGGATCAAAACTGCTAACCATGATAGGGTCACCGCGGTCATTGTAGGTAAACCTTTTCTCCGTTTTATTCGTTTTCAAGGCATTATTGAGGAATGACGGAGCTTTTGCGTTTTTGTGCTTATTGTTTTTGTTTTGATTTCTGAAATTAGAGCAGACATGAAAAAATTAGTACCTATTACATTAATTTTAAAAAATCGTGAATTGGAATGATTCGGCTTCAATAGGGATGATACGTACCTATAGTAAATCGAGAAAATTTGTTACCTACCAACTCAAAAGAATATGGCACGAATCGGTAAAATTTGGGATAAAGTGAGTATATCTAGGTATAATTTGAGAAAAGAGACAAGCTGGGATGTTCAGGGATTTTTCGTGATGAGCCTGGGTGGATAGGAGGGGGGAGGGTTTTGTTTAAGATTTTGAATAGGGACTAGCACCGATTTTTTCTCCGGATATTTTATTTGTAAGAAAAATGATCTCTTATTCAGGACATCAAAACAGAGAGCTTGAACCGGTGGCATTGTGTAGTTTAAAAACCAAACAATTTTAAGGTCTCGTGAGCTATTTTTGGAGACGGACTGGAGGTCACTTACGTCTTTTTTGACGAAAATAAATCCGTAAATGGAAAAAGAGGATGACGTGCAACGTTTCAAAAATAAGAAAAAGAGAACAAGTCACACAATCCAATGCTTACATTGGACTTTTCTCCCTTCTGCTTCAAGATGCCGCACTTATCGTTAAACAGGATGTTCTAAATGTTCGGTTCACCCCCTCCTAACCTAAACCTGATTCATATTTTGCAACTAAACTTTGGGGATGTTTGCGAATCAATGTAAAGCTACTTTTGGGACCCCCTCACAGGGGAGGCTGCCGGGCTACAACTTTTTTTTCAAGTGGCAAACCCCCCCCCCCCCCCCAATCCCCATTGTGATTTCTTTCGATAGTTAATAAGTACTTACTGGCGCAAACAACAGGTTGCCATTCTAATTTTTGACAAAATGGCAGCCGGTCAAAATTCCGAATCTCTCGATAAATACTTAGTAATCGGGGTTTTTATGGCAAGAGAAAGCCGAATTCGGCATTGCTTTTATAAGAAACTGCCGAAAAACAGGTTAAATACTCATTTTTCGTCAGTTGTCGCCATTTTCAGGGACCAATGCCGGATTTGGATTTTTTGCCAAGGTTCCGAATTTGGGAGAATTTCGGGTTTACTCCTATTTAGAACCTCGACCGGCCCCCTTTTTTTTTCAAAAATCAAAATGGTGCCCTACAAATTGCTCGAAAAACTTTTCCTTTTTTATCCTCTTTCGATTGAGGTGTTACGAAGAGAGGGTTACTATTTGAAATAAATGTTGGGGTCCGCAGCCCCTTTGTGTAGGGCTAGGGGCCTCAAAAATGTTGGGGGTCCCCCAAGTAGCTTACATTGATCTAGGAACTATATACCTTTATGGAGAGAACACAGACATGTTGGTAATTTGGAAATTAGGTAGATCAAGAAGATTTTAGGGCCCGAAAGGGCTGCCAACCTATGAACTTTCAGTATTCAGCATGATTTTTATTACAGCTGTTACGACCTCTCGTTCGCAAAACACGCATTTGACCCATTTTTTGCATCGATTTACTCATTTTGGCGGAAGAACGCTCATTTATGAACATTATTGGCCATCCTGGTTTGATACTGGAATCTGAAAGATTATTGGCAGCGGAATTTTTTCAGTGATTTTTGTGATAGATTGTTGGAAACCCCCCCCCCCCCCCCTCCGCCCCCAAGAGGTCCATATTTCGACATATGTACGTACTCTCCCCTCACAGGTAGGTATTCAACCATGAACTCCCCCAAAATTTCGTGATAGAAACGAATTATAGGTAGGTAAAAATTCAGAGGGGGCGGACCAGACTTTTAGGACACCCCGTAGACTAAATTCCACAAGTGGACAGGGATGATTATTGCAATCGACATGCGCTAAAATTCAGGAGATGAAATGAGTCGCAACGCCACGCCCTCGTATGATTTCGATCTGCCGCTCTGGCTAGTAAATCCTTGAAAATAAGTCACTCCCACGGGAGTGCGGCCACGGGGACAGAAAGGCGAACGAGCTTCCACGAGGAGGATAAGACTTTAACTAATTTTGTTCAGTTAGGGGGGGGGGGGGGAGGATGGAAAGGTCCCAACAGAATGTGGAAGAAGTCTCGCGAACGTGGAGATCTGCATGTACGAGGAGGTCAATAAAAAAATATAGTACAAATGGAAAGTTTCAAAATATTTGTCCATCTGTCCGTCCATCCGAGAAAATAATTTTTACTTTCTCGTTTATTCTTCTCGGCGGAGTTCCGAGGCCCACCCAAAAGTCTTGAAGAATTAAAATAAAATAAAAGAAACCTTAAAAAAATATCCGATGGGAATAAATTACCTACTGAGACAAAAAGGCCTTTGGCCTAGAGAATTTGACGATATCGATGGTCAAAGTGCGAGACCACACATCACCGTTTGCAACACGTATTGCAGACTTCTTAATTGTCATGCTTCTTTTTTTTATTAGCAAACTAGTCAACGTAATATCTTGAAAAATTATTTGATCTTTCTCAGTTGTTAGCATAATATTCTGTATAAATAAATGCAAAGCTGTAAAGTTGACCCATTTCTCTTTAAAGAATATCAACTATATAGGAGCAGAGATTTTGATCCGCAATGGAGATACATGGTTTCGCTTTCAAGCCATCGATATTGTTCCCATCCATTTCGCTTCGAAACGTTCTGCGAACATGCCTTGAATAAAAAAATGAATGGTCATGATATGAAGACGATCACATCGATTTAGGCTCGCATGAGCTAAGTGTTTGCCATTCTCAATTTCGGTCGATGCAGGAATACGACCCAGTTTTCTTTAACACTCCGAATAAGATCGAATGCACGATTATTCATGTTCGAGGCTGAGTTACGGTCAAAAGTAAGGAAATGACTGCCTAGAATTATTTCGTCCATGCCTCATATTTAATTACCGGTCGCGAGGCGGAGTGGCGGAACAAACCCCGGCCACAAGAGACGAGCTGACGATTTTACGATCTACACTCGGAAGAAATGGTATACTTCTACAGGGTGATCCAAAAGTCCCTTCTAACCCTCTCTAACTTCACCGAATTGAAATAATGATTTGAAACTTGGGAAATATTCCTAGGCGGGCAAGGGCAGCTACATTTTGGCCCCCTAAAATTTCAGTAAGTAGAGCAACGGAGCAACTTTTTTTTTATAATGGAATGATCCTCCCTTGTGATACCTCGTTCGAAAAAGGTAAAAAAGGAAAACTTTTTGCGCAAACCCGAAGTCAATATCTCCAACCTGTTCAAAATGGCGCGCGGTTAAAGTTTATAAGGTGGCCAAAAATTTTGATCGGTTTTTTGTCGATGGATTTGCGCAATAATCGGTATCTGAAGGTACTTATTTGCGCTCGAAAAAAACAAATCCGACGTCGGAATTTTTTTAACACTGTTTTTTGGTAATTTCAACCTTAGCTGGCCACCATCTCAGAAGCTCGTTTTATTTGAGAATCCAACGTCAGATTCACTTTTTCGTACCAATACACCCTGAGTATCGAGTTTCGGCAAAAAGCGATCGAGGTGCCAATTTTCGGTCATTTTGACTTTTGACTGGCCGCCATTTTGGAGCAGTTTGAGATAATGACTTCGGGCTTGCACGATAATTTGTCTTTTTTCATGTGCTTTCGAAAGAGGTATAATAAGAGAGTTCTCTCCGTTTGACGGGGGGGGGGGGGGGGGAGGGGGTGGGTGGGTTTAAAGCCCTCTACAAGCCCTCTACAAGTTACCCTCTCATGAAATTTTTAGGGAAACCTCAAGTTTAGTTGGGCGTTAAAAGAAATCATCCATCACAGAAACATTGACAGTGTACGTTATTGGATCACTAAATATTCTGATATTTACGCTGATTTTCACGTTATTTTGTGTTTTGAATGCGAGGTGTTTCTTCCGGGCAGCATTCTGCTTTCATCTCTCTGAATTTTGCCAATTTTTTTGTTCTAAAATGACTCTCTAGGCTCATGCGCAGGGGCTTACATCTATTTATATGACTAAAAATCACTAAAAATTCAAGATCTGCCGAGACTTTAGACATAAACGATGCGATATATCGTAAGCCAGCTCTACCACCTCAGAAACATCTGACGAATTTGGCCATGCACCTAGGTACTTATACCGTCTCCTTTCATCGCACATTTCCTTTTTTCTCCCCCTTTTTCCCCTCTCACTTTCTCTCTTATCCCCTTCAAATTACTTTTTTTTTTTTTTTTTTTTTTTTTTTTTTTTTTTTTTTTTTTTTTTTTTATTACCTATTTATTCCAGAGCCGACAAACCAAAAGCCCCAAAGTTAGCATTCCGATCCATCAATTGAAATGCAGAAATCAAGAGGATCCGTCGAATGTAGGTCAAAACTTGTTCTGTTCAAAAACTTGTTTTCAAACTATGCAAGCTATTCCGGAAACGATAGCTATATAGTGGTGAGTCACGGCCATCACAACGGACACAGAAAGGAGTGGAAAGGAGGTTTAAGATAGGCCTCTATGACCCCTCTCGACACTGGTCTTGTTCGTTCTTGGGGTTCGAACCAACGAGAGTGACCGAGACCGAGACCAAGAACAGGTTAGAGCGGTTCCCTCCTCTCGCATCCTAGCGACCGGCTCAGCTCAGCTCGGACCGTGCACGACATGGACACCAGCCGGTTCCGCTTCGCTCGCTTCCCGCCGAAGATTCCTCAGCCCTCAGCATTTCCTTTTTTCTTCATTTGTGTAACACAGGTGTTCTTTACTTTTCACAGGCATCGGCGCCGCGGAATCTCCAGCCTCTGCTCTACGCTTGACTTCATCGAAATAAGAGTTGAGGCTATTTGATGAGGGAATCAATCATGCAGATAGTCAAAAATGAATCAAATCTCCAGAGACAACAATAACCGTTAAAACCCACTCACTAAAAACACTCAGAAAACTGTTGAAACGAGTGTTTTAGGGCGTTTCTTTTGAAAGGGTATCCCTCTAAGTGAAATTAACATTTGTTATAAATTACATACACAAATTTTTATAATGAAAAAAACTAGCAACGTATAGCTATCAATAAATAATATTTATTTTTAAATATTTATTAATAATATTATTACCTACCTATGGGAACATATTTTTCACAAACAGGGTACCTATCCTACAACATTAATTTTCACAGTTTTTTTATTGTTTTTTAAGAACCAATATATTTAAGAACCAATGATGAGCTTTTTAAAAGATATTTCAATGTAGCCGTTGCTACCAGAGACCGAATACGTCCAATATATATTCTAAACCTTAGAATAGGCATTCGTACCCATAAATGGAGCTTATTAGGGCTCATAAGAAAATGGGCATGTCAGGTTGTAACATCCACCGATTCCAGAAGTGTGACGCTGCTACATCTCATTTATGCTGTCTTGAAACTTATTGGCTTAGGTAAGAGTTCAGCGTTGCATATACCTTTGCATTAAAAAAAAAAAAAAAAAAAAAAAAAAAAAAAAAAAAAAAAAAAAAAATCAGCTTGAAGAGGTTTTCTAAAGTACAATTTCAACAGTATTAGCAGACGTTGTTACCAGCATATTTTTTTTAACGGCACGCATCATAGGTAGTCGAAAAATTGGAGGTCTCCTTATCAATCCTGACGGAGTTCTTGTTCCGACCTTACAGATATATAGATTCTTGTGACCAATGCATGTTGATTTTTCGTGAAAAACATATCCTCGCCTTTTTTTTAAGTATGAGTACATTTCTTGGATTGGATTAGAGCGGCTCGTGCAGGAATAGGAGATCGGGAGTATATTTAGCCATACTTTCTCTTGATTTTCGACATGTACTCATCTACACCCGCAGTTAAATAGCTTTCGCATTCGCTTAAAATATTGTAAAATGAAATTTTGCATCTCTGGGTCCAGTCTGCGACATTTTATGAAACGAGTTCGATAGGTTTTCCAGTGCCTGCTATCGGCATTTTACCCTCAAATAAATGTTATGATTCATAAATTTAAAATTTTATTTACATTTGGTTTTTGATAAACTCTTCATTTTAAATTAGCTTAAGTAATGGCACAAATGAATAACTTTATTCTTGGTCTCGGCGCCGAGGCTATTGTTTTTTTTGGGGAGAACCTATATGCGTAATCCGCGTACTTAATCTAAGCTGGGTGCGGCGCGGCGTGCGTGCAAAAACTCGCGATATGACAGCTATACGCGGTAATTGTGTGTTTCTTTTCTACTACCTACAACGCGTTTTCGAGACTAAACTATTTGCAATAAAAGAACTACAGCTATATGGTTGCCAGCACTGGATCAACGAGTTGGCGAATAGCAGGTAGGTACCTGCCAATGAGCTCAGCTTTTACGCCCTTACGCGCCGTTTCGCAAAGCACAGTCGCTTCGAGGCGAAACGTTAAAGACGTTCGTATAGGTCATTTTGCTTGGGAAGGCCTGGCCCCCCTTCCACCGCGGGATCTGAGGGATATGGAATAACCCCTGTCCAGTGGAAGGTCCAGGGGGCCTCCCCCAAAAATTTTTTTAAATTTTAATACTAATACATGGATGAATTCTGAAGCTTCCATGACGCAGATTTTCCATCAATACCTACCTACCTACTTCCTTCCTTTACTTCCAGCACAAAATACTTTCGAATCGTTGCATTCAACACATCTGTAGAATTTTTGAAATTTTTAACTATATTTGGACGTATTTTGAGGCTTCCATGATGAAAATTTTAGATGATACGAACCGAATGAACACGGTGTTTTTGTATAAGACGACCCTATATTAGAAGAGATAATCATCCGCGACGAATGTTTTTTCCCATCATCCAGAATCTCTGGGGGGCCAGTTGACATTGCAATTGTTGATTTGGGAGGCCAATGCAAGGGGGGCCTGCCCCCCCCCCCCCCCCCACCCGGACTTCCCTTCGTACGCGCTCATGGGCGAAACAGAACTTCTCTTTGCCAACAACCTCTATAGATCTTTTTTGTATTATGTGTGTGTGTGAGCCGCTTTTACGGCGCGCTAGGGCGCTCTGCGACGCCTATTCTCCACAGGAATCTGTCATGGTAGAGATCCTCCGGAAGCTGACATCTCTCCATCTCTTCATGGATGCCCTCTACCCACCGTTTGGCTGGACGCCCTCTCCGTCGCCTACCTGGGGGGACCCACTCCAACACCTTCTTCGGCAACCTGGTATCAGCCATTCTCTGCACATGCCCATACCATACCAATTGCTTGGTCATGATATCGTGCACAATCGTCCCCTCAACGCCCATTATCTCTCGGACACTCTTTTTTGTATTATGCCTTCCATATTTTGTCTCTAAAATGAGCCAGAAATAGGGGCTCTTCGTTGTATAAATTGTATTCCAACTGAAAAAGATTGACACTCAATTAAAGATTATTAAAAATTCACGTAAAATTCATTTTTCCCCCTTGATATAAATATAATATGTGTGGGTGAATATTTTTAAACATTTAAAGATTTTCCGACACGAAAAACTCCTACCAGAATTTAAGCTACGATTTATTGTCAGCAAAAAGTGGCAGAATTGAAGAAAAATTGAAAACATACCTATTTTGAAAAGAGTTGTGTCAATATCTCGACTGGAATCGCTCTCAAAGGCGACCGGCTAGCACTAAGAATATTCAAAAATCCTGGCCCTTAGGTGTAGAGATAATCCTAGGAGATTATTAAAACGACACTTGGCCCTTAAGCTAAGCCACCGTTCTGCAGAGACGCGTATCTTAGCGCGCACAAATACACACCCACACACGCACACGCGACTCGGAAACGGGAGAGACTCCCGTTATCGGACAGTCAGTCGATCCTAGCAAGTTCCCACCGACTGAGCACACGTATACATTTTACTCTGGGTCTGGGTTGTGTGCGGTCAGCTCCCTCCTTTCTCCGAGTGATCTTTCGTTTAGGATTGAGAACATCGCTGGGAACTCGCCTCACTTTGATGAAAGCACGCTAAGATATCGCGGCGATTGCCGTGGGTCCATTTCTCCGGACCCTCCTCCCCATACCTGTCAAGAGATTAAATTCAAAATGATCAAAGTTTGGTACTTGTTTCATAGCGAAATGTACCGCAAAGAAAATTATTTGTACCGATCATGCGAATTATGAAAACTTAGAACGAGATGGGTAAGGGGCTACCAATTTTGAAAAATTCGTAACGCCAAAGTTTTGCTATAATTAATGTTGCATTGAAATGCATGGTTCCAAAACAGTTTTGTACCCTCATAGAAAGGGCCTAAGGGGGAGGGGGTTAAAAAGTGGGGGCCTGGGGAAATATTTTTTTTACATATTGCAAGTTGATACCAAAAAACGTTTTAAAAGGAATGTACTGCTAGTTTTTTACCGAAATGTGCTGCCGAAAAAACCGCACTTTTTTACCCAACGGCATCCTAGGTTAGGGTAAGTCCGGCTCTTGATTGGTACCCCTTTCCGGGTTCATTTTAAAAATACCGGGTGTTCCAGACCACCCGTCCACTATTTTTTTCTCGGAAACGGTTGAAAATTAAAGTAACTCAACCTCTAAAAATTCAATGAAATTATTTTCAGCCCCCAAAATGCTACTGCCGGGGGTTTAGGGGGATTTAGGGGTTTAGGGGTAAAGCTTCCATTTAAACCTTGGTCCGATGGTCGAATCGAATACCTAAAAAGGGGCCAAATTTTGGGAGGCTCTTTTGCGCGAGTTATCGCGACCACAAACTTGAACCTCCCCTCACTACTCGGCCCCACCATTCGAAATCTAATAATCTAATTCGAACTCTGGGGTTTTTCGTTGGGGGGGGGGGGGGGGAGGCAGAATGATTGTTCCGTTCTAGGTACTAAGGTACTATTCTACATCGCAAAAAGTGTGTTTCACCCGGAAAAGTTTTAAAATAGCGGAAAAATAACCAACCAAAATCGGAAAAACCTCGACTAGTCGGAAATAAATGCATAAAATAAACATACCTAATAAGTATATGAACATGAGTTAGAACGGCAAGTATATATCCATACTCTACGACCCATGATCAATGCTCATTACATGGTCTTCGTTCTTCTCTTTGGTTACATTGAGGAAGAATGCAATGGTGTATTTCCTTCGGAAATTTTGCTCAATACTAAATGAACATTCTGTGAGGAGTTTGATAAAATTTTGGTGCAAAGCTTTACGTGCCGTGCCGATTTAATACATTCGGTAGAAAACATCGGAATTTTGATTTTTGGGGTTTGATTTACATAATTAGTGAAACACAATAAAATAGATGCATTTTAATAGATTTTCAGAGAAAACTGATTATAAACTCAAAATTCCCCGGTCAAAATGTCAACAAGGTATGAATGGATATATGTCGTCCTTCCATCCGACTGGACGCATAGGTCTATTTATACAGGAGGCTATGAAAATCGGGGAGGCGGTTTTCCCCGGGATTTTAGCCCGGAGCGGAAAATTCCCCTGCTAGGCATCGAGCGGTGCAGCGCGGGAAAACACTGCTTATAAGCGACTCTTGAGGAGCCAGCCCTCTGTGCGGTGGAGACATTACACGAGTCGGACGTTTTTTGTCATCTTTGATCAACCCATTCCCTAATTCCTATAATCGATGAAGGGACCAGGCTTAATTGTCATGTACTGTGACGTCGTTGCGAAAGTAGGTATTGGATCCGTTCCCGCTTAAATGTGATCGTTTTGAAAATCCGAATTTTCCGGCGTATTAAAGGACTACGTGCAAAACGGGCCGTTTGGGGCTCGGGTCGGATACCTTTGAGACTTGCCCTATTCATTCACCTAACAATGCCCCATCTTTTCCCAAAGTTTCAAGCCCCCCAAAAATTTTGGGGAGACGCGGCGGGAGGTCAACGTTGAAAACCGGCAAAATTTTCGCGAATTTATTACTCGAAAACCAAGAAGTTTTGGAAAATGCGGATTAAACGAGCGTATTTAGCGTGACGAGAGCTTTCAGAGGATGTATAACATCATAGGGTTTCGTCAACTTCAGCTCGAGTTATCGCCTCCGAAGCGCCGGAACGCTCAAGAAAGTCCCCTTATTTTTTCACGTTTGGGCCGATTAAAAAAAAAAAAAGCCATTTTTTCATTTTCATGAAAAACTGATTTGTTGTTCCTGACTCTCTGTAGCCCCTCTAGCTCTTTACCGCATGCTCGGGAAATTTTTTGGTCGCGAGTTAAAAGAGCGGAAAGGAGCGAAGGTCGGGAAAATCGGCTATTTTAAACTGCGCGCGGCGACGGATCAGGAGACTTGTGGCAACAGTGCGAGGTCGGCAGAGGAGTGTGATTTGCCGAACTGAGTGGGAGGGGACGTTTTCCCTCCGATCAACGCCGCGCGCGCAGTTTAAAATAGCCGATTTTCCCGACCTTCGCTCCTTTCCGCTCTTTTAACTCGCGACCAAAAAATTTGCCGAGCATGCGGTAAAGAGCTAGAGGGGCTACAGAGAGTCAGGAACAACAAATCAGTTTTTCATGAAAATGAAAAAATGGCTTTTTTTTTTTTTTTAATCGGCCCAAACGTGAAAAAATAAGGGGACTTTTTTGAGCGTTCCGGCGCTTCGGAGGCGATAACTCGAGCTGAAGTTGACGAAACCCTATGATGTTATACATTCTCTGAAAGCTCTCGTCACGCTAAATACGCTCGTTTAATCCGCATTTTCCAAAACTTCTTGGTTTTCGAGTAATAAATTCGCGAAAATTTTGCCGGTTTTCAACGTTGACCTCCCGCCGCGTCTCCCCGAAATTTTTGGGGGGCTTGAAACTTTGGAAAAAGATGGGGCATTGTTAGGTGAATGAATAGGACAAGTCTCAAAGGTATCCGATCCGAGCCCCAAATGGCCCGTTTTGCACGTAGTCCTTTGATTTTTTGGGGATTTTTAAGGATTTCCAGTGGTCTAAAGACTTCGGGCAAAATCCTGCGACATCAGGATGCAATCCAAACAATAAAAAAGAATTCGCAACAGGCCCATTCATAGCGCGTTTTCAGCTCTCTGGGTTCGAAATTTCAAATATTTCGGTAGGTGTCAAATAGTTAAAAAAAAAAACCCTCGAGATTCTGTGCTCGAGATGGTCGGATGACTTCGGGCAAAATCCTGCGACATCAGGATTCTTAGTTCTTGCGATGCAAACAATAAAAACAGCCACATTCATATGATAGAAATAGCAACCGCGCATGAATATGAACTCCTCTTCCTACCTGTTGCATTATTGGCTCCTTTAATGCGCGTATTTAGCTTTCTCTGATCGAAATTTAAAAAATTTCCTTACAAGTCAAAATTCGTAGCTCAACATTTCGCGCTCAAGGTCATTTGGGAGGAAAATGGCAACAGGACATGGATTTCTCGTCCTTTTTCGACCAGTCGTACAGGCACCATTATGATTAGCGCGTTTTAAATTTTCTCGGTTCGAAATTTCAAAAATTTCACCGGGAGTCCTAAATTTGGCGTTTAAAAAACACAATCGACGTTCGAAATGCGGTCTCCGGGGAAAATGGAAACAGGGCACGGATGGATACCTAAATCGTCCATTTTAGATCAGACTCAAAATATCCATTATTTAGGTCCTCCTTTCCACGGATTATTTTACGGGATTTTTCCCGGCAGGATAAAATCCCACTTTCGACCCACTCAGCATAGAACCTTAATACAATCTTAGTATAATATTGCACATCTTACACATCAACATTGCAGCCATATTATATCCATCTTAGTAAGAATGAGGTAAGATTGCATCAATGTTGATGTGCTACTGCCAGGGACTTGCCTGAACATTGCAACAACATTGATAGTGAGGTTGAAGTAACATTACAATAATCTTACATTGATATGCCCCCGTCAACATTGTTATCAGGTTGACACTTCTGGACATCTCCTTGATTGCCGATCTATCAAGCTTACATCAATGTTGATATTGTCATTTGTCAGTCTTATCCTGACAATACTGATCTAACATTCCATTCATATTAGTAACATTACATCAATGTCAGCAAATAACAACATTGCTTTAAGATATCATGCTGATTGGGGAGCGCCTTTTTATCTTTTTCTTGTTTTCTAAGATGAAAAGTGTTAAAAAATTTCAATCGGCGGCCTAAGGTGCAGGCTGACGGACTGCCCTATAGCTTAGCTTGAACCGTAGGAATAAATAAATATTAAAAAGAATATAAGTACCTACTGTAATGAATACGAATAAATATAACGTTGCAGGCTCCTGACGTGCTTTGTTTTCTGTTCGCAAAACTAAGCAACGTCTGATCTTGAAAACTTACGTGATTTTTTTTCTCTGTCAGCTGAATTTACTGAAAAATATCTAGCTATAGAGTTGGCTTGTTTTCCTTACGAAAAAAGAAATTAGTAGTGGAAATTTTGAAACACCGCAAACCGCAATGGCGATTGGCGATACTTGATTTTGCCTTTCGGCCATCAACTTCGTGCTACACTTGTGCTACACGTACTACAAAATGCAGCGATTCACTTGAAGGCGCGTTCCCGTTCCCCCCTCCCTCTTGATGTCTTACCTCTCCTGCTTAAAAAAGCACCTCTCTTACGTGTCCGTTGGACTAATCTGTGGTCCGTTGGTTATCATTGTCATCACTCTCTCTCCTCTCATTGATGTTTTGACTTGTGTAATTATTGTGATATCATTCATTCATGTTCGCGCTTTCTCTTGCTGTCTTTTTAGCAATTAATTGCATTTGAGTACCTGGGATCCCTCTGATCAACTTGATCATTAGCATGCGGGTTAGGTAATAATTTGTCCGGTCGTTCATGATAAAGCGCGGAGTATCGTGTGTTTATAACATAGAATTGAGATTCTACAAGTCTTTATCTGCTCTTCTACTTCCCTTCCAGTCATTTCCAGCAGTGAGGTTGAGTGGAAGTGTAACAGAGCCGTAGTAGTGCAAGCAATCCGGTTATAATGGACAACACATCGTCTCTTTCACAGGGCTCTCTAAATTTCAATTCCAGATTTGAGACCTCTACCTATGGTGTAGAGAATGGCACTGATGCTGAGGCTGATGCTTCAGAAGACACTCGTGTTGTCAAAGATGGAGGTATGTATATTTGCTGTTATTTCACGTCCAATACTTTCTTTTAAATGTCAAATGTTTACACCGAAATCAGAATGAGGACATTTTTTATCAATCTTTGCGTTAATGCAAGGATAACTTACTTAGTTTGCGTTCTCCTAGAGTGGAACGAGAGATGTGGTATCTTGAATTTTATGTAACACTTCCATTGTTGAACCAATACAGCTGATCTTGTACTGCTCTAATAGTGCTTAAAATTACTCATTAAGGAATGTGTGGAAGTACCATGCCTACCAGTAGTGCGAAGCAACCTAAAAATAAATGAAGTGGAAGTTAGGGTTTGGGTTTAGAAGAACTTCGGACTGCAGAAGTTTTTGTCTTGCCTCTTCTGAATGTGTACACGTCCCTAAAGATTTTCAGCGATACATGTATGCATTTAACTGTTCAGATAGGACACATCTCGGAAAAACTTTAGAAACAGAAAGCTTAGGTACCATAACCCTTAGAATCAGAAAAAAGCTTTTGCTTAAGTACTGCTCAAAGTGTACCATGCAGAATTGGACTTCCATGAATAAATGAGGGGATACCATGAGATTTCCATGGATGTTCATACCTTCAATTGGATATCGGTGAAAATCTACCAGTTCTACAAAGACAGTTGATGTCATCCGGAGAAGGGACAGATTACTTACATATTCTACATTTTTACATCCGCTCTCTGGACTCTGTAGAAATTCCAAAGTTTCCGTAATTATACGTGAAGAAGATAGACCAGTATGGATTCCTTGCTAAATTGTAATTAAAATTAATTGGAACAGTTATTCACAATTTCACAACTACACGAATGAAAACTTATTGATAATTACTGATTATACCAGCTGCAATGAGATGACTTTTCATCTTTTCTTAAATAAGAACACAAGGAGGGATGGCAAGTTGTAAAACTGAATGGGATTAGCCTTTGTGAGCTACTTGAGGTGAAAATAATAAAATTCCTGAAATTCACTTGTCAAAGCAATGTAATAGGCACAGTCTAAAATTAAGTGCAATCTATCAGTAACTATTCTATTTAAATGTGTTCAAGTTATTATTTTGGTTGTTTGCTTTCGACAAAAGTTTTAGAAGACTCAACATAACTTTCCTAAAGATGCGGAATAGATCGCACCTTACTATTAGCATACAAGCTGTCGTAATCAAGTGTTGAGCTCACTTGGAGTAGAGTAGAATTTCCTCCTCTCAGGCAGAATTGCAGTTCTTTTAAGTTGAATGTAAGAAGCTGATGGGTAAATTTGTTTATTAAAGTCATAACGTTTATCAGCTTATGTTGGAGGGATGAATTCTCTTATTTCTTATCCCTCATTTTTGTTTTTTTCATTTCATTTGTCTCTTTGGGTATTACTATTATCATTACTTTTATCATTACTTCTTACTTTTATTCATTTACGTACCTACCCATTAATTTTTCCGTTGATTTTTTTTTTCATTTTTTTTAATACCCACTGATAGATTTTGAATGGTAGTGCTCGTAGGTGGCCTTGCAGGGAGGTAAAATCTTGTCCATTCCATAGCTCGAGGTACGGGTGGTTTCATGATAACTAGAACATTTTTGTTGTTGTAACGGACAACACATTTTTCACATTTTTAGTAGAAATGATAATCACTCGAATTTTTTTGCATTAATCTTCAAAGGGTTTCGTATTATAACGCTTTATAATGATTTATTGCTCTACCTCCCGATTAATATCACGTAAATTCAGGGGCGAACTGCCCAGGGTTGGCGGTTGGGGAATTGGGGATCTCCAACCATCAATTCTCCAGAAAGCTCTCTGGGGGCCCCCACAAGGGCTTAAAAATATAAAAAATTTCACTCAAAGGAAAAGAAAATTCCGAGGACTTCAAAATGAGCGATATTGGCGCCTCGAAGGAGCCTTGGGGCCCCAGTCTTGAACTGCAAGGAATGGAAGGGGCCTCGAAATCTGGAAGAGCACCCAGGTCCCGGAATGAAAAGTGCAGATCTCCGCACATGGCTGGAGGCCAGTGATGGTTCAGGCTGTTATAAAAACGCCGGGACCCCTAAGCCTTGACTTTAAGGACCCCATTTGAAACGCTCGTTTCTTCAGGGGGCCCCAGTGATATAAGTTCGGGGGCCCGCATTCCGAGACTAGTTTTTAGCTTCTTTAACCGCTGAGAACTTTGAGGACCCCGATGAATATAAACCATTCTCAATCCAATTGAAGAAAAAGTCGCCGAATCAAAATTTGTCACTTTAATTTCATTTTTACTGAGTATAAGAAAAGGTAATTTTGATACTGACACTAAATTTCAGGCAACAGATCATCTGCAGCAATGGAGCAAATTGTTTAAATCTCATAAAAGATAAGCCATCTAAAACTGCGAAAATAGAAATTTAAAAGGGTCCAAATTGTGATTTTTTCTCTCTTTTATTTTATTTTGTCGGGAAGGGGGAGGGGAGGAAAGTTGTTTGTTTGTTTTTTTACCCTCAAATATTGTTAAGTTTTACGTTTCATGCCCCTGTCCTCTCATCTTTGTTATAGTATTCCTTAATATGTGCTTCAGTTTCAAGAGAAACTACAGTAAATAGGTGAAGTATATCACTTTTGCATGAACACTCAAATTTTTCACAAATTTTAAGCTGAGACTGCCTAAAATTTGATCTGGGAGAGGCTCTTTTTAGAAAATTTACCGGGTGAGGCCCCCCGGACCCCTCTCTGCACTGTAGGGTGTTCAGACCCCCCCCCCCCCCACTAGGGCCCCTGCGCTAGCTTCGCCCAACCAACAATTTTGCACCCAGTCCGCCCCTGCAAATTCCGAAAATGTGCTGTCTGTCACGCTCTAAGAGGTCATCGTAACAGACAGCACATTTTCGGTCATTTATATATTAAAATTGAAAAGTAGAGCGATAAATCGTTGAAAAGCGTTATAACACGGAACGTAATACTGTGTAGATTAATGCAAAAAAATTCGAGTGATTATCATTACTACTAAAAATATGACCAAAAAATTTGTTGTCTGTTATGGCGACGAAACTATTCCAGTTATCGTGAAACCACCCTTACATAGAATATTTAGAGCCAAAACTTTTATGGGCGGTAGTTCTCCCCCGGGACTGCTTTGATATCAAATTTGAGCAAAATCGGTTCAGCCGTCTCAGAATGGCGAGCGAAGGAGAAAGCGGTCGCACAGTGGGTCAGGATAAGGAAGTTTTTGGAGAAAATGTATGGCCCTCAGTGGGTATGGGACAATAAGTTTTTGGATAAACCGTTCGTCGCAGAGTGGATCAATAGAAGGAAGTTTCTGGACAAACTGTTCGTTACAACCATATGTTAAGTTCGTAGTTCATGCCTCTGGAGAGACAGAGCAGAGATACGAAATGAAATCTCATTTTCTTGAGAAAATTTCACAAAATTCCATTAAAGTTTGGCAAGAAATGCCATGAAATTCCACCAAGAAATTTCATCCTATGAAGTCTAATGAAATTTTGCATCTCTTCGCATCACTTCCGCCGGTTGGCCGCATGCCGCATGACATTGAACTCATTGAGGAGTGATTTGGTGACTACGTCATTCGATATAATATCGAACTCTTGGTTCAAACCAAAACAAACTAACATATAACCTTATGTGCAAATTCTTCATGAGTTAATTGTGCTACTTCGTTTGAATCTAATTAGTCATTGACCGGCCATGAAGCAATTGAAGACTCATTAATTACTAGAACTTTTGATTGTAAGAAACACTTGGACGCATTTTACCACCATGGTACAAAGGGCGTGAATGAGCGCAAAATGACGCGAATCAGAAACGATGGTCTATGTGGAGTTTAAATTTGATCCAAGGGCTCGATATTATATCGAATGACGTAGCCACTAAATCAGCCTATTCCAATGCAAATATTACCATAGAATAAATAGACTACGTCAACAGAAGCGAAACCCAACGCCATTTTTATGTCATCGAAGCGATAAACTGATTCAATAAGTATGTACTATCAGCGTCTGCGGCATTCGACATGTCGACGTTCTGGAGAGGCCGAATAGTAACGGATACCCACAAACGTTTTTAGGAATTAAGAAAGATGCTTAACACTTATGAACCGTTAATCCGGAGAAGCACTGTAAATTTGCCCAAAATTTTATGTTCTGCTCCAATTTTACAACTTTCGGTTAGCCTCACATCAGATTTCAATACGTACGAAGATTGATCGACCCTGGGAAGAAAAATGTTAACATTGGTTTTTACGGAGCTTTCGCCTCTATTGACGTAGTCTATTTATTCTTTGATATTACTCAACTATACCAAATCGTAAGAGCGTAACACATAACGCCTGGGGTATGAAGCGTTTCGGTTTCGGGGAGTTGGATCGCGAGGCGGTCAGTAGCCGTCGGCCGTCTAGTGGAAGCTCAAAATGTCACTTTCGTGAGTTTTACAAGATTACAGTCGTGGAAAAATATGTCTGTACTCCAACGAGGCTCCAGTCCGACCTCTCAACTTCACTTCAAGGTGTCGGTCATAGCTCGCTCATCATATGTTGACAGAAAAGTCAAATTTTGTTTATACCTACACTCATCAGTGATGCCCTTCTGAATGCTTGTGTTCTTCTGTCGAGTGGTGCTGCCACTGGGCTTATCAGAGATTGACATAGTTTCAACGTACATGACGAGCTCTGCGCACTTTGGAATCCCGCCGATCGGCTGAAAAAATCCGAATTTGTCTGCCGAGGTGAAGTTAGCCGCATACAGGATTGGGTAGGATGACTCGTAACAGGTTTTTTTCTCGGTGACTTTTAGTCGGACGAAGTCGAAGACCACGGGGACGGAAACGGAATCCACCACAAGGAATTCGCATTTCATTATCTCGAAGCCCCAACGGCTCCCCACAGGGATCAATTGGGGTTCAGACTTTGAAAAGTGGGGCTTCCGTTAGAATTTTGGAATTGTTTCATCAGAATTACAAGGAGCGTTAGCGACCCCGTCAAGCCTACACGAGATCCTCCTCCGAAAGGGAAGCCGCGACTGTTATTTTACACTAAACCGTTCAAGTTTGGCATTATTTTGAGAAAACTTAACGAAGTACTAAAACCTTTGCAATCCGGATCACAGAATCAGAAAGTACCGACATTTTTAACCGAAATCGATACAAAAAAATCCAAAGGGGGCCAAACCCTGATCATGTCGGGGGACAGACACCCCCCCCCCCCCTCCGGTAAAATACTAAGTCCCTAAATTATCGTATAGGTCCGGAAAGAAGGTGTCCTTGCAGGTGTCACACTAACTGACCTAAGAAACTCAGATATGACGGTCCCGAAAGCCCGCGACGCTTCCCTAATGGGGTGCTTGAGTTGATGAATTTTTAACCCCCCCCCCCCCCCCCCCCCTCAAATCAGCTAAGACGTAGTGGGCTCTCGGGATTGTCCAATTCGAATTTCTTTATACGTTTGTTGCTCTTAGGGTAACCGGTGGTCAATAGCAACGGAGTAAGCGTGAATTTCGCGCCGGATTTTTTAATAGAATCCCTTTATACTGAGAGTCAAGACAATGTGAATCCATTTCTGATTGGTTCCCGTATTTTAGGCCTTCATAGTGTCACAAACGGGAATGAAGATTACATTTTCACCGATTGCAAAGATTATAATCTGGAATATGGACCAGGGAATTACGGGTTCGGCAAGGAACAAACGGAATGAGAAAAGGAACGGAGAAAGGAATTTGGGAAGGGGTCGATCGAAGATTACAAAAAACGTTCAATTTCTGTAATCTTTAATCCCGTTTGTGACTCCATGAGGGGGTGTTGTCTTGACTCTCAGTATAAAGGGACTCTAGTTTTTTAACAGTGTAGGTTAGGTAAGGCAATGTTCGGATAGGTCAAGTCAGGTCAGGTTAACATATATGGTCTAAATTTTAACTCATAGAATGATCATGGGCGTAAAAGTTGCGTTGTGAGGGAGATCTTTAAGGGCCGCACTGCAGATGTTTTCGTTGTTGATCCTTCCACTAATGTTTGGGAGGAATTAACAACAAATATGCGGGTTTTTTTTAGTATGAGGTGCGATTTCTCTCACCCAAACGTGTGGCCGAAATGAGCCGCACGAAAGCTTTTTCAGGCTCACAATTTTTTTAAAAAAATACTGTTGTGTGGCACCATAACTTGTGGGAACAATCTCTGACTTTTCTCTTGAGTTGTAGCAAGGAGCAGCCACTGTCTGTGGCGCAAATCAACGTCTTCAACGGATTTCGGTGCAACTTGATGACTTGGAGTATTATTCCTCGAGAAACCCGTAAATAGGGAAAAAATTTCATAATTAGTGAATGCCATTTCATGATAGCAAATTCGACCTAAAACGCTATCTCAGCGCACGTTCCACCGATTTGGGTGCATTTTAATATCTGAAGAGTGCTTTTCGACCAGAAAGCCTACCTGGAAAAAATGAGATTAGGGCTGGGCCATAGAATTGCTTCACCTCATACCCCACAGGGACAGGCCCTGCGCGGGTAGGGCCCAGCCCTTACCATGTAGGGCTGAACCCTGAAGCAGGTAGGTTTGGGCTCTACCCGCGCCGGGCCTGCCCCTATAGGCTATGAGGTAAAGCAATTTTACCTACCCGGTTAGGGTTGGGACCTTCCGCGCAGGTACCAGCCTTGCGAACTCGTTTTTTCCGTTTGAATTCCGTTCTTTGAATTTTTTACACTAAATTATAATTTAGTGTAAAAAATTCAAAGGTTCAGATTGGAAAGTGCGGCCTAAGATACTATCCCTGCGCTCAAGCGCATAAGTCACATCTCCAAATGGGCCTCAGTGGTCGGAAGTCAAATCTCAGCGTAGCGGGCACAACTTTTATCTCTCCATTCTGAGCGAATAAGCATGTCCCCCAGCAAATGCTTATGGTGGTTCTAGACGGCGCGGCGTTAGAAGTCTTTTGTGTGAAGCATACGTATGCCTTGTTTGTTTTTTGTTGTTTCTCCGTACGATGCCCCGATGGTGAACATCGTAACCCGTGGTCTACCCGTTGTCGAAACAGCAGCACACGTGATAACACGCGCACGCATCTGAGCCCTGTCCCAAAAATAGTCGGACCCGGACCCGGGGCTTGGGGCGATCGGCGGGATGGGATTATGGGATGTTGCGCGGGGCAGATCGTGCTTTCTAATATTCACATTTACTAATTCTCTTCAAGATGTGCTCCCGTGGTGTCGCGTTCTCGGATTTCGACTCCAAAAGTGACCTCCGACGAGGTCTTCAGTCCCTGCGGGTTTCGGACACTTTTGTGGACGAAGAAAATGAAACACCACCCATTCAGTGTAAGTTTAGTTCCATCCTGTGCTCTCATGTTTTCCATATTTTTATGATTAGTCAGAGGCCCGCATGAGATAATGATGACCTAATTCACCTCGAAAAACTATAACCAGAATTTGATTGCACCCGTTGCGAGGTGATGAAGTTTTAGAAAAGGATGTAAGTTGTACTCAGCCGTTGGAAAAAATCAGGAACTTTTTTTTCAGACCGTGAATTTAAGTGTCCTGTTAGTTTTTGAACTCGGCAATAAATGGTTCGAATCATTAATTATTTTTTTATTTATTTATTTGTATTCTGTATGTGGCAATAGTAGTAGATGCTCAGTGTCTTCAATGGATTTCGGTGCAACTTGGTAATTTGGAGTATTATTCGACGAGAAACCCGCAATTAGGTACTAATTTCATAATTAGTGCATGACATTTCATGATGGTGAGTCAGTTAAGCTCGGAAGGGATTTGCCCCCAAGTAGTCGAATCTCTCAGTTTTCGGTACGAGAAGAACGATGCGCACGTTAAAATTTCACGAAGAATTGTCTCCGCGGAGATATAACGCTTCCTTTTTAGGGGTCCTCGAAAACATGTTTGAACCAACCGCCCTGCATCTTCGAGTCTACGCGTCATAGAACGGGAAGATGGCGGCGCCGAAGCCGACCTGCTTACTACCGCCACGCTACCGTTGTTGACATCACGATTTCTCGTTTTAGGTTAAGTAAGTTCTGTGTGAAAGTTTCATATCCTACATGTGTCTGTATCGCATTCTGATTGAAAAGCTTAGAGAATTAAGAACAATGGATATGAATCTCAAACAAAGTAACCTACATAACCTCCAATTGACCAACAAAATCATACCGCCAATGCGACGCCGCCGTGTATTCTTCCACTACGCATTCCGCCGCCATATTGATCGTGACGTGTGCATTATAAACCCACGAGCGCGCGGTTCAAACGCCGTTTTAGGCCACCCTAATTTTTGGCACTTTCAAATAAACTTTTCTCCCGTTTGCAGTCATCAAAAAAAATTAGGAACCAAACTGTAAGCTCCGGTCACTTACTACTTCCGAATGACACAATAAAAAAAATGACTTAACTGACTCATTAGACCTAAAACGGCACCATCCCCAAGTGGGCCTTAGTGGTTGTAAGTCAAGTCCCAGCGTTATCTCCCTATTCTCAGCCTCACCGTGCCAGCGGATATGCATGTTTACTCAGTCGTAGAAAAAATCTGAAACCTTTTTTTCAGATCGTGAATTTTCTTGTTCTATCGAGTTGATGGAATGGCTCCTTCTGTAGAGAAAGACAAAAGAGGAACAATCGAAAACTAACAAAACCTTACGCTTTGAGGGTTTCAGATGTAGGTACCTACAAGCAAGGGGCTTGGAAGACAAGGTGCATATGTGCAGTTTTTGAAAAAATTGAGATATCGATGATTTCCAGCAAAACTAGTCGTAATGCATATTCTGTGAAAAATTCGTTCCCGAATTTCAAGTGTTAAGCATCAAAAAGTCGGCTTGAACATCCTTTCCGCCGTTAGGCTCCATATGACTTCAAACCTTCCAACATATATTTATCGAAATTGCAAAAACTGCTTATATGCGTCTTGTCCTCCAAGCCCCTCAAGTGTCCTGTTAGTTTTTGAACTCGAAAATCAATGGTTCAAATTATTAATTTATTTTTTGATTTATTTACGTTTTATCAGTATGTGATAATAGTAGTAGATCTTCAGTAGTAGTATATTTATCAGATTTATTAGGCTCCATAATTTAATGGCTATCAGACACCCGAAGTGAATCTGTTTCTTTATTTATTTTTAATTTAATTTTATGCAGTAATAGAACATACGATTTATTAGGCTCCAGAGCACCTAATTGTTGTACTTATCTATTGTTTTTATTTATTCATGTATTTATTTATTTATTTTCCTAACGCCTCAAAATTCTACATTCAGACTCACGTCAAGTGCCTCATGGGCATTAGCTGCTTTGGAGCCTAATAAATATTGTGTACTCCTGCTACGAGTAGAGATTTTCCCTTTTGTCCTTGAAGTAAAAACTGTTTATCCGTGGTGGTACCGCAGACTTACTAAACTTTACCGATTTCTGCAAAATGCTGTTGGGAAAGGACCCAACACGAAAAACCAGGGAAGGTAGGAGTGGGTGGTTGCAATGGACAAAGGAAGTAAATAATAGATTAACAAACGGCAACCGACGCTAGACCCAATGGTTAGCTAATCATTTTCTTTCTTTGTCGATAAGAACCAATTTTAATCAAGAAAATCGCTTCATTTTTCTTTTTTTGTCTATCAATTTCAATAATCAGCCCTTTGTACGATTTGTCGGAAGGTTTTGCTGATTTTTCAATGTAATCAGATGAAGAAATCAGGGACATTTTCAGATAAAATCGCTGAACAGTTTTCCAGTGGAAATGTTATCTACCCGAAGATTTTTTGCAATGTAGGAAGTGGTTTTGATCTTTCATCTAGAAATCGACGACTTGTGAAAAAAATCGTCCGCAAGAAAATTCGTATCAACGAAGGAACCACCACACTTATTCCTTACGTTGCGTTTTTTATATTAATGTTTTAAAAATGCAGCTAGTTCACTTTGCGTCATTATCGGGACAGTGTTTCAATAGAAGATGCAACCAGTATTCAATAACGAATGTTTTCATCAGAAGGCGAGATTTTTTAATTTCACCTTCAATACGATGATAAGCTTTCCGATACGTTTTATTTTTATGCCACTACTCAAAACAGCACCCAGCCCTGTTTTAACTCTGATCACGTTCTTTCAGTAAGATAAAACTTGACACTCACCAACCAATTGAATAATAATAATTCGAGCTTCGAAAGTTACTTTGTTCATCGGAGGATCACGTAATCTTTATTTACCTTGTATAGCGTGGAAATATTCTCCCCTTAACTTACCCATTGCCATGTAAGAATGTTATCGATGGCTGAATTTTGCTTGACAAATAATGGAAGTGACAAAAGCAAGATTGTGAGGAGTCAGCTCCTCCTTCTTTCCGATGACGAGAAATGTTTTGTCTCTTAAAGCGATTTTCGGACGTAGACTGAAAGAATTTCCCAAATTATGGAATTTTGAATTTATCTCTGATCAATATCTGGTGTGTTTTTTTCAAGTATACCATTTTTTTTTATGAGACTGTTTTCTTCCCAGATCGAAGAGATCATACACTCATTTGGCCAAGAGGTATTTTTGTGCCCTCGAACAGTCTTTAACATCTGGTAAGCTTATGAGCTTCTTAGTCCTAAATTTTGTTGGATATCCCTCAAAAGATTACAATGAAAATGGGTTGCCCTGAAAAGGGTTTTGGGCGCGGATTTTGACCGAAGTTCGTATTTTGACAGAACTTCATGCGAGACGTCACTATCCAAAATTTCACCCCCCCCCCTCTCTCTCTCTCTCTCTCTCTCTCTCTCAAATAAAAGAAATTTAGGAGGGGAGCTAAAAACTCCATCGCATATTTTTCCAAAACTTTTGAAAATCTTTACACCCGGTTTAGGTTGAATTACTACGTAAAATATCCTCTTAGTTCTCTCTATAAAATATTGAAAACATTTCGGAATTGAATAATGGTATAAAAATAAATGTGAAACTTGGCAGGTTCCCGTTTTTTTTTTATTTTTATCAAATTCGGATTCGTTATTCTGCATTCAATCTTCGTGAAAGTAGTGTTATTCGCATGGCGAGGAAAAGTTTACATAAGGAGTCACACTATTTCCAATTGTCATGCAATTGATGGCTTTTCCTGCCCTCATAAGGCGAATATAACGTCGCCATAAGGGTATATCTCAATATTTGCATGAGTCCCAGAGAGCATGGATTTCCATGTAAAGCAGAGCTCACGTGGAAATAATTGAGATACGCCCTTACGTCAAAGGGGCGACGATAATTGGGTGCGTCAAGTAGCAAAAGTCCCGAAATAGTATGCTTCCAGGCCTTAGTCCGCTCCTTTTGTTAGTCCCAGTCTAAAGAGCGAAGGCAAAACAGTAAGTAACTCCTACCTTGCTCTCAGAGCCTTGAATTTTGCAGCGAATATTACGTTAATTTAAATGGGGAGGAAACAAGCCGTGCAAAAAGGATGCGTAATAAGTGCTGTTAAATGTGAATTCTTACGTTATTTTCCATTATAAAGCACACGTGGAGAACAGGGAAAGTAAAACCGCTCAAAATGAGTAGGGTGGGAGGAGGACCATCTGGTTGCTTGTAAGCCTGTAAATACTTACCAGGGTATTTGTCCGGAATAGATACCCGGGTATATTTTACAACACTGATCCCAATACACAATCGCATTTTGGCTATCCAGTTTGACTCAAGCTGTCACATCAACGTAAAGCATCTTCACTTGACTTGACAAGCACATGAGTTGCAATCGAAGTGAAGATAACGAGATATGATATGATAGATGTCAGCACTCTTGTCTTTTACGTCCTCTTGGTCTTAGTTGCTTCCATGCTCTAGTTTCGAGTTTGCAACGCGAGCTCCGAGGTTGATCGGATTCCATCCAGTTTTGCTAACTCTCTCAGAATCCGAATAACTGCGCGGAAGCTGTGCTTATCAATGTGAATTCTCCTTTATCTTTGTTCTGTATCTTTGTAAGTACCTCTCTGACTTATCATTTCCAAAGGCCAAACATGAAAAAACAAATATTGAGAATTCAAAAGTGCAAAATGTTTCGATGCCCACATCGTGTTTTTTGTTATAGCTGGAGGTAATGGAGTCCTTACCTGTCGCACGGGCCATTGGTCCAATGGGCAGTTTTTCGAAAAACACGATGGTGGCCCTAATTTTTACTTTACATTAACTTCCAAGCTACTTTTAGATCAACCATCTTCTATATACCTAAATAAAGTCGTTGGAAGTTTCACTGTAACGCTCATTACTGTAGTCCTACCGGACCGATTTCGACAAAGTTGATTCCGGTGAAAGCTCCTGGCGTTCTTACGCTCGCAAAACTGTCAAACTTCTAATTTTTTTACCCTCTACCGCCTGAGATTCTCCGAGAACCAAATCAATCCCCCCACCCACCTCCTTCCTCTAGTTCCCGAGAGTCGGCGTTGTAATGCCTAATGTAAGCGGTCTACCGGGGCGATTTTTACGATGTTTGGGCCGACTGGAAGTTTCAAACGTCTACATTCCCGCAAATACACGAAACTTTCCCGCATACCAAATCTGTATAAAACGGAGGAAATTGCAAATTCACCTCTCCATTCTAAACATACGATCGATTGAGTCACGACCCTCGCTGCATCCACGGTTGAACTCCGACGCTGTCCTGATGAGACTGTATCCGCAATTATCCCGTCAAAGCAGGGCGGGGCAATGATATTGGGTAGTCCTCGGTCCTCTTAGTTGTTAAAGTCCACATTCCAACAGTTGAGGTATCCGATGCGTTGCTGAGCTCAGCGAAAGTGTTGTTGAACGTTTTTTGAAGTTATCTGATGACTTAAGTACCTTTATAGGGAGAGTATGGTATGGATCGCCGTTTGAACGAGTATGGCCACTGGGCCCCATGAAAGGGCGTAGGTCAAAAAATGGCGGCGTTTTGTTTTGGTTTATGCGGATGAGAGGAGGGTCACTGCCAACTTTTGACGGTTATCACCAACCGCACTTGCTGCCAACCTTATTACATCTGAAATTATTTATCTTGAAAATTGCTCACGATTAGCCGTAAAACTATGTAAATACGTGGAATAGAGCATTTGAGTGCAGTTCTCGTTTCGATATGCAAATACATTTGAAATACATTTTGAATCATTTTTTATCTATATTTACTTACAGATTCCGCCATTTTTGGATCCTAGAAGGCTCCACTCAGCCTAAGAGAACTGATTCAATCAGAGTTGGTAACCTAAGTGGTCATACTCTCCCTGTTAAGGTATTCTACCGATGACCTGTCATTTTGTAAACAGAAGCTGCCATCTTGTCAGCGAAATCGATCAGCGCTCAGCAATGGTCCGAGGCCCGCGGCGTCGCTGATCAATTTCTCTGACAAGATGGCGGCTTTTGTTTACTAACAAGTTTACGTCATCGCTGGCGAAAATGGCGGACCGACATCATTTCGCTGACTTTAATTATTAAGTTCAATAATGCATATTTTTTCTATCTCGCCAAGCCAGGGACGACTCCTACAGGACCGTTGTGTGTAGCCCGTTGCCGCATAACCTTGCGTAGGAGCCTCGTTAACTCAGAGGATCCTTCCTCCCGAACCTCCACCCATCCATCGCTCCAATAGTGAGATTAAGCCTATAATTGAAAAAAAAAACCGCCCTTAGGGCGGCTGAATTGTTGAAAAATTAGTAAATTTTTGACGTTTTCCGACCCCTTTCGTCGAGGATGGGCGTGCTTGTAAATAGGTACCGCAGAGTTAAAAAACTGATTAATGGAAGATGTCTGTGATTCCACGGATTTTTTGTGAGGTCCAATATCGGACAATAGCAGTCAATTGCGATGATCCTACGCGAGGTTGCAGCACTAGTAACGGCTCACGGATTTTTAAATTGGCTCTTACGGGAGTCAAGTCCTATAGAAATCGTCCCTGCCCAAGCCCAGCTATGTTTTTGAGCACTCTAAAAAGATTTTGGCAGTGCAACCGACACAGGGGTTGATATCCAGGCGTCGATTTAATGCACTCATCGTATCTTTATCCGAATTCTTGTTCAAATAGTTTGCAAAAAAGCCGGAAAGGCCTTACCGAAGGCTAACTTTTGTTTTTATAAGTGGTTTGTCCTCCCCTCGCCCCTAGAACTGCCACAGAATATATAGGCTATGAAGCCTATTTATTCTGTGGAACTGCCACCTCGTCACCTCAAGTGCATAGAAAAACTTGGGGAAAAGACGAGAAGCGTGTGTTTTCAAAACTTAACTACTTATTTCCTCTAAATCGTCTGAAAATAGGTCTGTTCAATTTTTGGAAATAATTGCGCTTCAATCCATGCTTCTGGAAATCAATTTCTCCTAAACTCATGTACTCGGAAAGAAATTGCTGTTGAATTAAATTATTTTATCTTATTCCCCATCTTCACGGCATGGAGTAATTAGGCTCGCACAGCGAGCTGTATTCTGTAAGGCATTTTGCAGAGCGCAAACAAAGACATTTTTGCATGCTACTTAGGCCGGCTGGAATTTAAACTGCGTGAAATATGTTACTCATAATAATAGCCTTTTGTAATTATTTTGCCCTTTTCAGATCATCCATTTCTATGTTTCAGGTAGTGAAAGTCCTTCGTTCAACTTCATGGAGCATCACGATTTGCCTAACGAAATCTCTGCTCCGTATGAGGTCCCTCAATTCCCCATCGAGCAAATTGAAAAGAAACTTCAGATCCAGCGACAGCTCAATGCCTCGTAAGTGAATAAGTCACACATATATCTAATCCGCTTTCCAAGTGCTCTCCAACACCCTGCGAGATCCAGCAGTCACTGTGCCCTTTCCTACCAAAGCCCCCTAGGGAGTTAGCACTCCCTTACCTATTCCTTAAATATCCCCTGTCACCATCATATGACCGCGCGTTCTTTTCGTCTCCTCCTAGCAGGAACTTAATCAAGCTTTTTTCTGGCAGCCTTTCCTCCTTGGGGAACATGATCATTCTAGCCTTGCCGTTTAATGAGTCGTTGAAAATGACATCAAGTACGATGTCATTCTCAACTATTGATTCTATTTTCTTCAACTTCAACTTTAGATCTCTCGAAAGTAGCAGATCACAGAGGATTTTATTCATAATCACTGTAGGTACCCTTTCTCCTCAGGGTGAGAAGCTAACCCAATCCAATTGTCTATTCGCACGAACCGTGAGTCGGGGAGAGGCCACCTCTCGCCTAAAAGAATGAGATTGCCACTGAACCCTCGGTTGGAATCGTCAATCTTGATTCCTTTCAGAGCAAAAGCCGCAGTCCGCATATTGAGAGTAGTTTTAAAAAGAAAGTATGGCCACAAAGTATCATTGGAGACCCTTAGGATCAAAGAGAAAGGTAGCAGGTAAAAAGGACCAGTCGAAAATGTTCTATCGTACAAATGTCCAGTTAATTATGCCCATGTCAATATCTCCGGTAAACAATATGGCCACTATGAGCATAGGTCCACGTTACAAATGTTCAGCATCATCCGTCAGCAGCCAATGTCCGATGGTAAAAATTAAATGCTACGTCCGATGTACTCGTAATCAACTTAGAACTGAACAATTACTTTGAATTTCTCAAGTTTTTACCTTCTAAGTCCTTCACAAGATTCATTTACCTACTAAATCAAGCTTCTAATTTTAAGTTTCTCAATTTTTAAAAACATAAATAACCACTTTGTTGTAATTTTTTTCTATTTTTGTATTACACTTAAAGTAAATTGTATAAATTTCCCTCGGGAAGCTTACATTGACAACGGGTATCTTTAACAGTTTTTCCACCGTGTCGCGTCTTCTTCGTAGGTCATGTTGTATGGTTTCCGCTCTTCGTTGATCAGTCAGGTGTCGACGGCTGATCAGGTGCTCTAATCTCTTTCTTGAATGATGAGAATTAATTGCCGCTCGCTCAAAGCCATTTGCCTTAGGAGCGAAAATTACATCAATTTCCTCTGATAAGTTTATTAATCTCTATTGCAGGTATATATCTATTATAATCGTATTATACATGTAGTTCCTGATATTTTCTCTTTACTAGTAGCAGTAGTATTCTACCAGGCTCACCGGTAAGGCGCCCCCGATGAGAGTTCCAAAGGAAGGTGGAGGTTAGGAAAGCCAGAAGAAGTTTGCAAAGAGCGGAGAAGAAAGAGAGAACGAAGGAAAAATGTTAGTGGAAGAAATTGAAGGAGGAATATATTAGAACGATGACTGAAGCACCTCAATTTCTCAGCCATTTATGCACGAAATTCCTTGAAAATTTCAAGATCTTATCTGTAATGTGTCCCGAACATATTGGTTACCTTCAAAGATCGTCCTGACGATCTTGCCAACGATCTTTGAAAGGCAACAGTCAACAGTTCCATCGATGAGCCTCTTTGAAGCCCCTAGTTTGTGCGTGGGCTAGACGTATACTGGCGGGAAGCAGTGCAGTGCTCTCCGGCTGCACCCTTATTCTATCGGCCCATTAGCTCGGCTAATAGGCCGATGTACATTTACGTCACCACAGACATGACTTAATTTGAAGGTGGCTTTCTCGTCCCAACGGTCTGTTTTTCCCTACGCTCGGCGCAGGCGAGGTGGGTCATCAGTCGAACGAACGCGGCGCTTGTGAACGGCCGTGTGTCGGAAAAGGCTTCGCGGGCGCCCAGAGCATCGTGTCTCACCACTTTGCCTAACGCACGTCGCACAGCTCTTGTCATGCCCCCGCTGCCGCTTTGCGTCTCAGAATTAGTCTCAGACTTGCCATTTTGGAGCCTCAATCGTTCGGATATGTTCGGCTGCGCTCAGGATTCCAAGAAATGGGTCCTGAAGAACATCCAGTTCACGAGGTACTCTAAATTTCCAACGCAGTGTGCTAGAGGTGGAAAGTGTTCCGAGTTTCACAAGAACCGTGCCCGGAAAGCCGGAAGATGCGGTGTCAGCTAAATTTTATTATTCGGTGTTTTTTATTTTTGGATGGCTTGGGCACAACAAGCTTTTGAAGTTGAGCATTCCGTGTGCCATTTTCGAGAAAAGCAAGGTTGTAAAATGAATGTTTCATCAATTCTATCCGTATTATATTGTTAGATTGTTATCACACAGAAATGAAAAAAAATGTCAGTAAGCAGTAATGTAGTAGTCGTATTTAGTAATGTAAGGGGATAATGGCGATAGTGCCGGTTTCCGCGCCGCGCGCTGGCCAAAAAGACGGAGCCTCCAGCGTTGGTCGCGTCAACTGCTTCGGACCAACAGAGCTGCAGGATCTCATATGTGATTGAAATGGTGGTGTGAATATCAAAAAATTCACTCTTCAGCCTCGCTTCTCTCGAAATAAGCACCATAAAGAACTTAATTCTAATAACTCACTTTGCTCTATATGTGACGAAGAACATCCAACCAAATAGTAAAGCAATTTAATCGCCGCCTAATTTTTGATTTATCATGCTGGGTCATTTCGTCTTACTTTGTAGAAGATATGATCCAATATTTTCAATGTTGAAAATAAGTGTTCTCCTGCTGTGAGTTTAACTGCTGCGAGAAACGCATTGCTGCGCTTCTAAAAGCTCAAAGATTTTTTTCAGTAAAAAATACTTCTTCAGTAAAAAAGACTTTTAAGACTTCAATAAGTCTTAAAAAGAACGTTTCTTATTGGCCTGAATCTTATGACGTCATTTGAGGCGAAGACATGGTTTCAACCACTTTCCATCCAATGCAACATGGCCGCCATACAACTCAAATCATGAACGAACACTTTCATTCAAAAATAAAAAAGATGAAAATATTTGCTGCGAACAAGGATAATATTACAAGTACGGTCAGATTACATGACATCTCGTTCAGTGTTCTCCCTTCCCCGGGCGCCATGCGTCAAATGCGCCTAAAAATCGGGCCTTGGCGCCTAAAAATTGGGGGGTTTGGCCATCGTGGCGCCTAAAAAATTTGACAGATAGAACTCGCAATCAGGAAGCAGCAGCGGTATAGCGATGAAGCGCTCTCTATCCGCACCGTTCGCAGCGCCGCCCGAGAGCTTTAGATTCGCCATGACCCGTATGAAATTAATTTGTCTCCTAAAAAATAGTAGATGGCTCCTAAAAATTTGGCTTCCCCGCCGAGGTGGCGTCTAAAATTTTAGGGGGAAGGCAGAACACTGATCTCGTTGCAGTTGCCCTGAAAGTAAATAAACAAATACGAATGAAAGGATGTAGGCACGGGGATTGATTCTGTTTGTGACGACACGAAATCGTCGGCGCAATATTTTTTCTGTTAATAACGGGCTTCGATCTTCTGCAAGTTTGAAAGTCTTTTTCTCGGCCAAAATTCAATGATTTTGCAAACAGACCAATGCAGGCATTCTCATCTTTTCCGTACCTACTTTCCGAAAACGAAGTTTAAAAAAATTGTGTAACCGCCTCATTATGCTTTCGACTTATAATTTGTACTAAATTGATCCTTCTCCTGCTGTGATGAGCCAATGCGTTCATTGTCAGTTCCTGCATGGTACTGCCCTCATAACGGTTTAAGTCCATATTTAGTAGGTATTTTCTGTGCAGTCAATGAACCGCGGTGAGTCAAAGTCGAATGAACAGTTCCTCGTCAATCTCGCAGAAAGGAAATAAGAATTGATAAAAAATATTGATAAAAATAAAAAATAAACGTAAATGGGAACAATCATCTCACCCTTTCATTCACTGCCAAGGGTGATAAGCTATTGATAAAAGATATCCTTCGATGTTTGTAGGGCTGCGCAGGAAGGTAATCCCGTTCCCGAAGCCCTAAAAATTGGCGAGATGCTGTTATGCCGTCACTTTTACACTCTTGTATAGACGATTCTTACTTAAAAATGAACCGCGCTCTATAAAACCTACCAGCGAATATCCCTCTCGACATCAATAGAAGGAAAATAGATCCAGAAGAACAATAAAAATTATGGGCCAAGGGGCGCCTCCTGGCCGCTACGGTTCCCTACTTTGCGAGGTACTTCGCGCCTTTTATGTGCACGTTTTAATAGAAAACTTGTATTTATCATGTTGATGAAATTAAATAAATCAAGTAAATAGAACACAACAATACTATACATGGTGGGAATACTCAAAAAAGAAAAGGTGTAAAATTAACAAAACGCAGTAGTGTATCAGTGTAGGTATTTTTTTCAGAAAATTCATTAAAAACAACTATAATTGACAGTGAAAGCAAAAGGATACTTGGGAAAGTAAGAAGTTTTTGAAGGGACCGGTAAAGAGTGAGAAAACAAGGTGGTACAAAAGAACGTATGGGATATTCAAGTCGCAAAGTTGCAGAGAAAACTGGCCTGGTGTTCGTATATGGTCGGAAAAGAAAGTAGCGGAAAGGCGGAAGGGAAAAAATCTTTATTTTGAAGAAAACATATCAGATTCGTCTTTCTCGTCTTAAAAAACCTCCGGATACCGAGTTTCAGATAAATTCATCGGAATAAGCTGAATTGCTAAATGCCCGCCATTTTGAAAAAGCTTCAATGAACTCGAAAAATAAGACCAGTTTTGTTTTTTCCATCCCCAAATATCCTACAGCGGCACACTTGCCATTTTTTCGCCATTTTGAAAAAATATAGCTTTTTTGAAAAAATCTCCTCAGATTCGTTTTTCTCGTCTCGAAAAACCTGCGGATACCTACTGAGTTTCAGATAAAACCATCAACAAATAATAGCTTAAATGCCAGTCTCCCTTCTTTCTTTTTTGCAAGATGGCGACTCACGGATTAGACAGTTTTTTTTTTTCCTCTTTTGGACGAGGTATCACAAGAGGGGTAATTGCCATGTGAAAAAAATAAGTCGGGGGGCGCCCCTCCCCCCTCCCAAATTTTTTGATATGCCTGAAAGTAGCTCTCTTTGACCTAGGAACTTTCCCCAGTTTCGTCCCAAAAGCTCCAGTAGGGAAAATATTAGAAGAGGGGGGGGGGGGATACGGCGACTTTTGAAACACCCTGTATGTATGTCTATGTATGGTTGGTTGGTAGATACGTTTATTTGGTGCTTTTAACATCTGAGCCATTAACACCTTAGAGGAGAGATCAAAATAGTGTTATGGTTGGTTGGTAGATAAGTTTATTTGGTGCTTTTAACAGGGTGTTCGAAAAGTCCCCTCCCCCCCTCTAACTTTTGACCTAATTGAGGTAGAGATTTGAAACTTAGAGGGTGTTCCTAGATCAAAGGGAGCTACTTTTTGACCCCCCCAAAATTTTGGGGGGGGTTACGGACCCTAACTTTTAATTTTCAAATGGGAAGACCCCCTTTGTGATACCTCGTTCGAAAGAGCATAAAAAAAGAAAATTTTTCGCGCAAACCCGAAGTCATTATCTCAAATCGTTTCAAAATGGCGGCCGGTCAAAGTTCCAAATGGCCGAAAATTGGCACCTGTGCTATTTGCACATGGATTTGCTCGAAACTCGGTATCTGAGGGTATTTTGGCACGAGAAAAACGAATTTGACGTTAGATTTTCAAAAAAACCCTAATTTTTCAAAATGGCCGCCGGTTTAGGCTCAAAGTGGCCGAAAATTTGACAAACTCGAGTTTTTTGCCAATGGATTCACCTGAAATTCGGTATCTGGGGGTAGTTTGACCCGAGAATAACGAATTCGACGTTAGATTTTTAAACAAACCCTAATTTTTCAAAATGGCCGCCGATTAAAGTTCAAAATGGTCAACAATTGGCAACTATGACTTTTTGGCGATAGATTCGCCTGAAACTCGGTGTTTGAGGGTATCTGGGTGGGAGACAAACGAATTCGACGTTATTTCACCGAGTTTCAGGCGAATCTATCGGCAAAAAGTTGAGGTTGCCAATTGTTGACCATTTTGAACTTTAATCGGCGGCCATTTTGAAAATTAGGTTTTTTGAAAATCTAACGTCAAATTCGTTTTTCTCGTGCCAAAATACCCTCAGATACCGAGTTTCAAGCAAATCCATGTGCAAATAGCACAGGTGCCAATTTTCGGCCATTTGGAACTTTGACCGGTCGCCATTTTGAAACGATTTGAGATAATGACTTCGAGTTTGCGCGAAAAATTTTCTTTTTTTATGCTCTTTCGAACGAGGTATCACAAAGGGGGTCTTCCCATTTGAAAATTAAAAGTTAGGGTCCGTAACCCCCCCAAGGGGGCCCCCCAAAATTTTGGGGGGGTCAAAAAGTAGCTCCCTTTGATCTAGGAACACCCTCCAAGTTTCCAATCTCTACCTCAATTAGGTCAAAAGTTACAGGGGGGGAGGGGACTTTTCGAACACCCTGTATGAGCCATTAACACCTCAGAGGAGAGATCAAATTATGTAGGGGTGGTTGTGTGTATGTATGGTTGGTTGAGTTAGTTAGTTAGTAACATTTTAAGACATTCAGCGTCTCAGGCTGTTAACGTCTTTACAGATAATTTTAAAAATGGGAGTATATACGAAAATTTAGATTTTTAAATTAAGTTAGTTAGTATAATTTTAAGACCTTCAGCGTCTCAGGCTATTAACGTCTTTACAGATAAGAGAGGTGAAGAGTTTCAGGTTGATGTATGCATGGTTGGTTGATGGATGTATGTATGTATGTATGTATTTATGTATGTTTTTTGTCGTATGTACGTATTAAAATTATACTAACTAACTAACTAACTAACTAACTATGTATTTTAGCCAAAGTGAGATTTTTTTCAGTTCTCATAACTCTGTGCGCCAATGAATTTTTAAGTTCCTTGAAACCAAACTTTCAGGGTCTACAGTTTCCCAAAAATACTTTTAGATTTAATCGGAGTACTATAATCAGTTTTCGCACTGCAAAGGGCCAAAGTGGTGGGAGGTTTCTATAGCCCATGATATGATCAAAATGGAGCTCTTAAAGGGGGGTCACGCGACCCTCCATTGCCCCCCAGAGGTTGTTGGCCGGACAATCTTTGAGGGTCACTTGACCCCATGTGACGCCACTTTGAGAGCTCTACTTTGATCGTATGGAACGGGCTTATGAGACCCGATGTATTCAAGGGATGTTGTTTTGAGAGACTGGAAAATAGTCAAATTTTAAAGAACATGTTATTAAAATTTATATGAAATATTTTCTAGGGGGTATTTTTCCTGAGTGTTGTGAGGTACTTTAATACATTCTGAAGAGTGCATGTCAGGAATCCTATAATAATACAATATTCAGAGAAATACGATTAATTCGATTTATTCTAAGAGTGCTTTTCAAATGTTCTGCTGGGAATAGGTATTCTTATTCATGGTGTGTCTGCGGAGTTTTGTTTTATCGAAGTACTTTTTTGTTTCAGTGCAACCAGGGATTTAGAGGAGAAACGAAGTCATTTCGATGGATTGTCTCAAGCTGACGATACTGAGGGGCCATCTAAGTTTGATGAGCATGATTTTGTGCCTCATTTCCAAAGAGTTAACATAAGTGGGGAAGATACCAGTGGGGTAAGTGAGGCTTAATTTTTTTCTCCTGATAATTTCTATTTTAGTTCACCAACATGTTTTAAATACAGATCAAGGATATCACTGATTGAGGGTGCTACAGACCCTATTTGGTCGTCCGACCCAGCTTTTCAGGAGATACAAGGAACCGTATAAAAAGGAGAGGATGCTATGTTGTAATACTGTGTATTAAACTAATTATCTCTCCAAGAAAAGACCTAATTGAATCTAGAATACAACACTCTCAAAACTTGTGTCGTGTAAGATGGGAGTTGTTAAACTTTCCTTCTGTAAGTGATTGTGCTAACTATAGAGAGATCTAAAATTGATTGAGGGCGAACATTGCGTTTTTATCTGTAAAATAGTGTACTGCTGACAACAGCCAAAATAAAAAAAGAATGCCAACTTATCTTCTGGGAGCTCCTGATAGTTTAAGCTCCAATAAATTTTACATGTTCCTATCTTTGATATTTTCTCCTATGCACCATATACTATTTTTTTCCCTATAGGTGCCCCTAGAAGACTTGCAGCAAGCATCTGGTAAACTGATGGATGCTTTACATATCCGTGAATGTTACATGGCAATATCACATCAAAGCTTTCCATCAATGACTTCTAGGTTCCTCCGTTCTGTTAATGCTGGTGTTCCACAGCCTCTCATAAAAGTAATACATGAAGATAAGAGAACAGTGGAAGGTAATCCATTTTTATCCTTAAAATCTGATCTGATTTGAGCGATTTTCAAAAACTAGGCTGGCCCGATCATTTGTTGGGTAGGACATGCTTCCTACTCTTACACTCTCTGGAGATACTATAGTTCAAGAAAGTGGCCAAAAGCTCATGATGCAAAGTTGGCAGAATGAGCTTGTTTATTAACTCTTGATTCTGTCATTTTTTTGCATGGGGTGTTTTGTTGTAATAAAGAAATTTTTTGCTGAGATTACCAGATAAAAAGGACAATGTTTGAATTTCGATTCATTGTCTCGAAATTCACATTTCCACACATACTCTCTCACTTTCCTGGGTGAAATTGATACCTACTTTGTACATCATCATCATCATCATCGGGTCTGTCTTTATCTTTGGCCGGAGGCAAACGAAGAGCTCTAGCTTATGAAAAATGGCTCAAGAATCTAGATGAGCTTTTTGGAAAAGTCTCAAATTCACTCCTTACTTCATAATTTGCATAAGAAATTAGCGCTGTCAGGACTCTTCCATTAAATTCTTCACTCATTTTTTTACTTGGTAAAACTATTTACCACTACTATCAAAACTTATGAACATTTCTTTTCCTCCCGTAGTATATATTCATATTTTTCATTTTTAGTTCAATTCAGCCACTTTTCAACTCTTTCATCTCCTTATCTTCTTATTCTCCTTTGTATCAGAATGATGTGTATCACTATCACTGGATCAACAAGATAAGACAGATGTAAAACATCCACCCATCACAAGCCAAGTTTTAATCAAATGACTGCATACGTCATTACGACCATATAAGGACTTTAAAATCTAACTTCTTGGTCTTTTCCACTTTTTCAACCCTTATTGCACATTATGCGTTTCTGCTTCATTTCGCAATTTTATTCCAAGTTCTTTCTATTGTTTCTTCCAAATTTTAAAATATTAAACTCTTTGGACTGTTTGTTCAATCCGTTTCTTCTTCGTTCTTCCAGCTCTCCTGCATTCACTCAAAAACTTTCCAGCTATTTTATCTCACAACTTCTACCTCCTTAATTTTTCGATCTCGACCCCTAACAAGCACATTTTTGAGCTTTGTGCTTCAAAAAGCCCAGTGCGGCATAGTCATAATTTGGAAGGGATGAGTCACCCCAGCTGAACAGCAAAAAACTTGAAATGGCCGCCGTCATGTTTTGGCATTTTTAATTGAAAACAAACAAAGTAACAAATTATATTTATACAACATCTCAACTTTCCTGCTTCACTAGTTACGTTCAATTAAAGGAAGTGTTTTTTTGTAATTTGTTTTCATTCAAGAAACTGTGTCACGTGATGGCAACCAGTTTAAGTTTTGCATCAAGCCATGAAACTGGAGTGACTCATCAGGATGAAATAATGTATTTGCTGCATGAAGCAGGAAGCACAAAAATTCGTAAATTTCCTAAATAGATTGTAAAGTTGGCAGTGAATTTCAGACCTTCAAATCTGTGATGAGTTCATTTTGATGTCAGAGCCACTTACTATAAAAGATAGTACTTTTTTTTTGCTGCAGCACAAGCTTGTAACTGACCCATCGCTTCAGTATGAGTGTTTTACGGTTGCACTGGAAGGATTTTCAATTAAACCAATCCTTGAAAAGGCTCCCAGTTTTGTGATACAGTTAACCACTTGACAAGGTGCGAATTTAAGCATTATAACATATGTTTTCTCATCATAATTTCATTTTAGTAGAGCAAGAAACGTGCAAATGCAATCATTAAAAGTAAAGCCTAACCAAGGTATCAAAATTTTTCAATGCATTAATTCAAACTTCCTGCTCATAGAAAAAACAACAATCTTCTTGAGTCAAATCACACACTGAACTTCACCATTGCAGTCTTCATAGTATGAAAATTCGACAACCTCACTATCAGCCCTTCTGCTCAGCTATTACATGTCGTTTACACTTTGAACATCGCATGGGTGGAGAAAGGACATTCCATATTGAGAAACCTGCCAAAACTGTCGTAGTGTAAAACTTGATTTAAGTAGACTTTTGTTTTTCATTTAAGTAGGAAATTGGAATTTTTTGTAACCAATGCCAAATAAAATCGTTAATATCTTAGTCGGGAGTTACAGATATTTTAGGTCATTTTTGTCGTGCAAATCGTGTTCTACTCGAAATTTTAAAGAGTTAACCTATCAGAATGCTTAAAAGACCCTGTATAACACTCCTTATGGGAAAATGCACCACGATCGATTTTTTTTTTTTTTTATTGCATTCAATTCATTTCAAGATACTGGTCAAAAGTCATCATTGCAGATTGCTCCAACTTTCTACGATACACCATTGTAGCACAATATGCCCGGAACGTTTCAATTATTCTACGATAAAGAGTCAGAAAGATTCCTCATATCAGCATTTGAGTGAACGGTCTGCTGTGTGTCAACAAGAAAATCAGGGGAACTCCAGCACCGAGCAGCAGTCTTATCTCGAATTCTGCACACCTTTTTGCTTGTCCGTCCTAATCAGATTCGTGAGGAGCATAAGAACAGGAAAGTCGGAGAAAAACAGTGAACGTCAAACGGACGAGAGTGGGAGGGAGATAGCCCCAGAGTAGGCAGGAATAGATAAGAAGATAGACACTTGCTACATTTTTCCTTATTCACATCAGACCTGTTTTCAAATGCCTCGTTCTTTTTGACTCTTTATCGCCGAATAATTGAAAGCGTTCTGGGTGTATAGTGCAAAAATGGTGCATCGTAGAAAGTTGGTGCAATGATCATTTTTGATCAGCATCTTGAGATGAATTGAATGCAATATAAAAATTAAAAATCGATTGTGGTGCACTTTCCCATAAGGAGTGTGCGGGGTCCATTTTACCTTGTTTAGTAGTCCATCTAAAGTTGCAACCGACACACACTCATATTTAACATAATTTACTAACATGGTAAGCGATAAGTGAAGCTACTATCATTTGTAATGCACTCTTCATATTTGGGTACTTGACCTCAAACTTCACAAATTTGCTTATTCTAGCAGAGATTTGTCATTTTGCTTTCTTTTTTTCAGAAGATTTAAGTAATGTTTCCGTTTCTGAAAGTAAGTGGGCATGAATGGGTGTGCATGTAGTTTGCGCTCACCAATGTGACTATGAAACCTGGAATTTTTCAATAACCTTTCCACTCTTACTAATTATTTTTATTGGTGATGCTCTATGGATAATCAAAAATGAGATTTGCTGTGCGTTTTGCTGTGCTGGACCGTACTCCAACCCTTCTCCCTCTCATACCTGTTGTCCCAACCCCGACTTCCAATTTACTGGTTTAAAAGGAGTTGTGTCTGCCACAAATTCTCACACAAGTACGAATTTTATTTTTGCAACACGAAAAGAGTCATTTCGCCTTCTGTGTAAAAAAAAAAGTAAATTTATTTTTTTAAAATTTCCCTTTTCTAGAAAATTTTCTGGAAATTTGTCTTGTAAATTTTGGTGACTTTTATTCTAATCTGGAAGAGTTTATCAATCCATACATGTAGGAAAATAAATGAGGTTATCTAGTTACATAGTTTTTATCTAAAGGGGATTGTTGAATATGCAGGGGGGGTGTTGGAAGAAATCCTTAGGGGCCAGGAATGGGGACTCATCAAACAAAACGCCTCCCAGTTGGTATCATCAGTTGTAAAAATCTTAGTTCTCTCGTAACATGTTTTGGTGTAAATACCTATCTGCAGCTCTCAATATGAAATAGTTGTCTTATTGGAAGTGTCTTCTGAGTAACTGACAATGAGTACTTTGTGAAGGAAAAAAAATGTCAGGACGTTGTGTGAACTCGAACAGAGAAAGATTCAGATCTATGTCAGGAAGGTGTTGATTGACCTGTATTTATTGATTCCTTCCCTCAGTAACAGAGGCATTAGAGAATGCCTGGTTCAATGAAAAATTTCCCAAGTGAAGTCACATCTGAATCAGTTAATTTCCATTCGCATGAATAACCTAGCCTGGTTGTCACATTTATTGCAAGAAACCTTTGTTGTCGTTTTTCAAACAATTTTTAATGTATCCTGACAAGTAACACTGATAGGACATGTATCCTTCAATTCCAAGCAATGAAGTTCAGATCTATGTTACTAACAAGTAGAATTTTCCTGTTAGCGCATGCTTAGTCCAACTGACATATGGTTGCATGTGATGCAAACCTAAACAGTAGTACGCATCTTCCTCTCTGATGAGCTGTGAAGCAAATAACATCATTATCATGGGTTCAATCAACTAACCACAAACTGAATTCTGTAAAGTAACAAGACTTCTCTATTTTAAGGAGAAGTAGAAGCCAAAAGCTTAAAATGTGAATTAAAGTTTGAAGAATGATTTCAGTATGTCATGGCACAAAGCTAAGGGAGGTTAATGATCCAAGGGGAGAGTGAACAATTAAGGATTATTTCATTGGTCTAAAATTCAATGCTTGGATAGATAATTTTTGTCAGAAACATTTCAAGAAAATTACAAAAACTGGTCTTTGTTATTGAATATATGCTAAACCAGCAGTCTATCTAACATTTTGAATTGCTGGCTGTATGCTGGCAATTTTTGTAGGAAGCTTTATTCTCTCAGTTCAGTATATTTTTTAGGAAATAAACATTATCAATGTCTTGAAGATTGCCATGAAATTAGAATAACATATTTATCATGGATAGTCTGATGACTATGTAGGGGAACAGTAAATTCATTTTGTTCCCTTTGTTTCTTTTCCCATGAATGATCATTTCTCTAGTTCATGCACACTAAACGTATGTCTTCAATTCCAGATCATCCTGTGCACCCTCCATCTAGTAGCGGAAATCCGTGGGAATGTGATTTTCCAGGGAATAAAAATTATATAATCAAACCAGTGGATGGTGTTTTTCAAGTTTATAAGGACCAGCAGGCTTTTGAAATAAAAAAACCGAATTCATACCCATACCAAACTCTAGAGACATTTATTTCTGATATGAACAAATTGTGTATGTTGATAGCTGATGGACCCTTGTGAGTATCCTTAATTTTTCATGAAGTTAGCAAGAAATTAGTGAATTTGAATAAGTGCGTTGGTTTAGCAACTTCAGCCGGTGAAATTAGAGAGAGCGCCAACAACCTGCCAGGGGTGCAGAATCTTCCAAGCCTCACATTTTCACACGCCCACCAGTCGGCTTTCTACGTTTCTTATCAGTTTTCGACAAAATTTCCCACTAATCTGAAAAAAGATGATGCTTCTCTCCTATTTTCTTTCGATTTTTTACTTCTGGCCCGTTGAAATGTTCCCTCCTTCCACATTTTTGGGGCTTTTCCACATTTTCGTAGGTGCGTGAGCGAGCATTTTCTGCACTCCTGCAACCTGCAAGTGCCTTTTTCCTTAATTGGAATTTCTAGAAGTAGATTATGTCCTTAGTTTAGCAAAAGTCAGCATCATTTAGAGAAAATGACTTAAGGGAGGTTTTAATGAAAAGTTTGGGTATCGGAAAATGAAGAAATTATGGAAACCCTTGGCTTGAAGCTGGACTGACGCAACATTTGAGTCGAAGCCCTGAGTGCATCCATTCATTGGCTCGAGCTCCAAGCTAAAGCTATTGGAAACTTGACCTCTGCTCCTGGCTCCTGCTTGGCACAGTTCTGTACTCAGTGCACAGCCGAAATGTTCCTCTTACGCGGAATGGGAGCTAAAAGTGGACATTATGGGTGCATTTGTTGAGCTGCTGTTTGAAATTGGTGGAACAGTGTCCAATTTTTATAAATCAAAAAGATTACATCTATCTTTATGTCGGAATAATTCCAATAAATTAGCCATAAAACTTTAAAAAAAAAAAATTGAAATTTACAGAATTACGGCTGCTAAACGATGACAATAGAGCCTCATTTTAGCTCACAATTAGGGGTCCGAAAATTAGGATGTTTAAACTATCATCTTTACACAACTGCTGCACTTACAAGGGGAGCTTCCCAAGTGTAACCGGAATTTCGAGTTGAAATTTCGCATGAAGGTACTAGAGATGATTTTAGGGATGCCGTATTTTTTCATTTTTTCGAATGGGGTCGGGAAAGCCCTCAATAAAAGGGCTAAAGATGCGGAAAAAACGCGTGCGCTAGCGGCACAAGGTAAACATAGGTGATAGAGGCTCTGCATCCTTATCAGTACCGCATGGCCAAACGGTAGCGCGCTCGCCTCGCAGGCGGGAAGTCCTAGGATCGGATCCTGATTTCAGCTCGTAATTTTATTTTACTTTATGCTTGTTTATTTTTCACTTACTTTATTTTGCACCATTCGCTCAGCAAACCGACTTACGAGGTAGAACACGTAGTTACTGAAGATTTTTTACATATGCTGATAAAAACTCGAAGTTTCTCTTGGATTAAAACGTTATATATAATTGAATAAACAAAACACTCTAAAACTCACCAAATTTCGTTGCCCAGCTGAATTTCCGGAGTATCAGTCAGATACAGATACAGATTCGACTGATACTCCGGAAATTCAGCTTGGCAACGAAATTTGGTGAGTTTTAGAGTGTTTTGTTTATTCAATTATATATAACGTTTCAATCCAAGAGAAACTTCGAGTTTTTATCAGCATATGTAAAAAATCTTCAGTAACTACGTGTTCTACCTCGTAAGTCGGTTTGCTGAGCGAATGGTGCAAAATAAAGTAAGTGAAAAATAAACAAGCATAAAGTAAAATAAAATTACGAGCTGAAATCAGGATCCGATCCTAGGACTTCCCGCCTGCGAGGCGAGCGCGCTACCGTTTGGCCATGCGGTACTGATAAGGATGCAGAGCCTCTATCACCTATGTTTACCTTGTGCCGCTAGCGCACGCGTTTTTTCCGCATCTTTAGCCCTTTTTTTGAGGGCTTTCCCGACCCCATTCGAAAAAACGAAAAAATACGGCATCCCTAAAATCATCTCTAGTACCTTCATGCGAAATTTCAACTCGAAATTCCGGTTACACTTGGGAAGCTCCCCTTGTTAGTTTCTAAATTTGTCTAGTGGTCAATCTTCAAACCGATATTTTAAGAACTGACTCTCTTGCTCAACAATCTTTTTTATTTCATTAGTATTAATAAATTCATTTGTAGCTCTGAGGCAGTGAAACTCATTCTCCCATAATCATGGTGTCTATATCTATTTATAACCATGGTATCCATATGTATGTATTAATTCTTTTTTCTTCTCTTTTCATTTTTTTCTGCAGAAAATCTTTCTGTTACCGACGTTTGTGCTATCTCTCCTCCAAATTTCAACTTCATGTTTTGCTTAATGAGTTGAGAGAACTGGCTTCTCAGAAAGCTGTGCCTCACAGAGATTTTTACAATATTCGCAAGGTAAGCACTTGTCAAAAGAATTGTATTCAGAAACCTCTCCTATATTGTCTTGAAAAGAGAAAAAAGAAACCTGCCTTGTGAAATTCTTAATGTTTGTCATCAAGGAGCTTTTCAGACTTCCAAAATTGTTGGTGATTTCAGAATCAGCACCTTGCAAACGAACTTACCGTTTTCAAAGTAAGACTTCTTCTAGAAGGGACTTGCCACACAGAACTACCGTAATTCTTCTTAGTAGGCCGGTTGGTCGAAGGGCTGGTGTGATGGAAGATAAAGAGGGAAGATAAGAGAGAGAGGAAAAGAGTTAGAAAAGAGAAGGAAGATGAAAAGAAAAATATAAAATGGAGAAAAAACAAGAAAAATTAAGCATCACCAAAAATTGAAGAAACAAGAAAACCTATGAAAAACAAGAAGCACATAAAAGAAAATAGGGTGTCTACTGTACGGAGAAAGTACAGGTACACTAAAAAAGCTCGGATTTCAGAAGGTTGGTGTAGAAGTACAAAAACGTACGGATTTTCAGTGAGAAGGTACGGAAATTTGAGATTCTTGTCATAAACTCCACAAGTAGCTGTGGGAGTATGTGATTTCTTAACATAATCCATTTATTAAGTTCCCAGTTTGATTTCTCTTGTTTTTCGGTTTATTCCTTTGTCATTTCAGCATTCCAATTTCCCAACGGGAATACAGTTTAAAATGAGTGTAAAGTAAGGAAAAAGCAAGGATTTTTGAGAATTGTCAAAATGAAGAATTTTCGAGAAAGTACAGAGAAAGCAAGGAAAAGGTACTGAAAAAGCAAGAAATTTGAATGGCAGGGTACCAGGAGATACCCTTTAAAAGAGGTCGCAGGATGAAAATTGATAAAAACAAGGATTTCTTGGTATAGATTGTAAAATAATTTCAGCAAAGAAGCACTCAAATTAGTTTCCTCTTTTGGTGCTAAGACCATGTAGGTAAACCTTACTGATATCTGAGATAATATGTGACAAAATGATCATTTGGTCTTTGAATTAATGCAGATTGACCGTCCTATCCTCCTTATTAAAGGCGACTATTATCTTTTGCCCAAAAAATTGGCATTTTTTCGTGTAGTACCCTCTGCTGGATATTTGTAGAGACAATTATGATCCTACATATTTTTTTTTTTTCTTCTTTTAAACTTGCACCTCAAAATTGATGCAGGTATCAATTGTAATCATCATATGTGCAATTGTAGCAGGTTAAATATTAATTTACCAGACAAGTGCCAACATCTCAGGTTGAAAATTGTCAAAATATTTGAAAATAACTTCAGAGGGAAGTCTTTCAAATTAGTTACTCATTGTAATGCACAGACCAGGTAGAGAAACTACATGTGTACTATGGTCATCTGAGACAGTGACTAGCATGACTTCATCGATTGATGTATATTAACCGACGGAAAAAATTATTCAAGAATGAAAGAGGAATTATCTAAAGTCTTGCCTTTTTTTTGGTAAACTTGTGAGCTTTGTTATATCCCTGTGAAGAAGAGAAGGTTTCTGTTCAAAGAAAATTAGTTTATGAATTTGCAAGCAAGAATAACCTCCTCAGGTATTCTACTGTTTAACCTTAAAACATCCTCGGACATCTTTGTGTTAAATTTTTTTGGTTCGTTTTTAAGAATATTGTGGAAAGAAGTTATTTTCAAGAACAAAAATTTTATGAAGACTTTCACAAATGAGTGCATATAGGTTTAACATCTCAACAAATGTTTTTCTGATCATTTGCCCTCTCTCTTCAACAGGTGGATACTCATATCCATGCAGCCTCATGCATGAACCAAAAACATCTGCTACGATTTATCAAAAAAACATTGAAGAACCACAAGGATGAAGTAGTCACTTGTGGAAAGGAAGGCGAAATGACTCTAAGCCAAGTCTTTCAATCTATGAAATTAACATCTTACGATTTAACTGTTGATATGCTAGATGTCCATGCGGTAAGTTCTCTATGGTGTTTGTATTTTCTCTGTCAGTTCAGGCAGTCCAGGTGGAAATTTGAGTTCAGGTGGGAAAAAATTGTAAGCAAATTTCAACCAATGGGCAATGATCTGCCATTGTGAAGTGTAATTCCCGAAAAGTTTTCAACTCTTTGATGTGTCGAAAGCCATGAGAATAAAAAAAATTAATTTAAGAAACTCTGCGAAAAATTTTAAAAATTGTTAAAAATTTCAAAATTTTGACATTATAATTCCGTCAGCAGCTAATTGTAAATAACTTTCAGGATACCATAGGCGTGATGAGTCACCGGTCATCCTAGAATCAGGCTCAAATGGGGTTAATCAGTATGCCTTGCAGTATACTACATGAGCATGACTTTACTAATGATGAGAAAAATTGGAATTTTCCACCATTTTCGAGGATAGCAACTGAAAAAAAGCAAACTAAAAATTTCCAATTATTGAATAATAAAATTTGTATTTGTGTCAACTTTTGTTATATTTGCAATCTGTAGCATTTCATTAAAAATCTTTAGAGAACCCTGCAAAATCTAAGACGACCCATAAATGTCTGAAAAAACCCGATGACACACAAGCACCCGTAAGATGGCTTTAAACCGTTATCACTGAACAGTATCCTCAGAATTCGTAGAATTGGCAGAATTTTGCAAAAATCTTTTGAGGATTTCTGAAAACTATGATCATCTGTGAGCACTTCCAAAATTGTGAAAAACGGTGCAACAAAGATTCGGAACTGAATTTGTAAAATTGAACCAACCCTGCCCAACCCCACGGTGCGTTTTAAACAATTTTAATGCGGTCAACATACCATCCGCGATTTTTTTGCGGAAATGTCAACTAGAAGGCCTACTGATTGAGGAACAACAAACCGCGAAATCTGTGATGGGGCCGTTTTTGAGAAAATGCGATTTTTAGCTTTTTTGGCGGGAATTTCGGGTCAAGGCGCTGAAAAAGTCAAGTTAGGCTGTTTTTGTAGTTCGTAAATGCATATCCTATACATTTTGAGTCAATCAAGTGCCAGTAGATAGCTATTCCTGCATATTGCCCAAAATTCATATCCTTAAATCCACGACTTTTGGGTTTTTGGGGGGTTAGTCAAGGAGAAATCCGAAAAAAAGAGGGTTAACCCGGAACAAATTGCTTAACAAACTTTTCCTACGTAAACTTCTTCAGTAGGTCCTATTGAACAACATACCAAAAGTTTACCACGGTTCGCTCCCGGAACACCCCCCCAAATTGCCTAAATTTCAAAATGGCGGCCATAATAAGGCCTCTGGGAGTTCGATTTTTTTAAAAATACGCATACAGTGTCATGTGAGGTGTCAAATTCCTATGTAATTTTGGTCGTAGATTTCAAATATGAAGTAAAAAAAGTCCCTTGATCAAAAGGGGGTACCCCAAATCCAAGATGGCAGCCAATTTTGAAAGTCAAGAGGGTGGATTTTTAAAAAGTTCGCGTGATAAGGCAAGTGAGGTATCATTTCTTATGTAATTTTGGTCGTAGATTTCATTTATGAAGTCATAAAAGCCCTCAAGTCAAAGGGATTGCTCCAAATGCAAAGATGGCGGCCAGCTTTGAAAGGCAGGAGGGTGAATTTTTGAAATGTTTACGTGACATCCCTAGTAAAATAGAATCAACCTGACGTCAGGGTATGTTTCATAAACTACCCTGAGTCAGATTGATATCAGCCTGAATTAGTCTGACTCAGGGTAGTTTATGAAACGTCAGGTTGATTCTATTTTACTAGGGATGTCACGTAAACATTTCAAAAATTCACCCTCCTGCCTTTCAAAGCTGGCCGCCATCTTTGCATTTGGAGCAATCCCTTTGACTTGAGGGCTTTTATGACTTCATAAATGAAATCTACGACCAAAATTACATAAGAAATGATACCTCACTTGCCTTATCACGCGAACTTTTTAAAAATCCACCCTCTTGACTTTCAAAATTGGCTGCCATCTTGGATTTGGGGTACCCCCTTTTGATCAAGGGACTTTTTTTACTTCATATTTGATATCTACGACCAAAATTACATAGGAATTTGACACCTCACATGACACTGTATGCGTATTTTTAAAAAAATCGAACTCCCAGAGGCCTTATTATGGCCGCCATTTTGAAATTTAGGCAATTTGGGGGGGTGTTCCGGGAGCGAACCGTGGTAAACTTTTGGTATGTTGTTCAATAGGACCTACTGAAGAAGTTTACGTAGGAAAAGTTTGTTAAGCAATTTGTTCCGGGTTAACCCTCTTTTTTTCGGATTTCTCCTTGACTAACCCCCCAAAAACCCAAAAGTCGTGGATTTAAGGATATGAATTTTGGGCAATATGCAGGAATAGCTATCTACTGGCACTTGATTGACTCAAAATGTATAGGATATGCATTTACGAACTACAAAAACAGCCTAACTTGACTTTTTCAGCGCCTTGACCCGAAATTCCCGCCAAAAAAGCTAAAAATCGCATTTTCTCAAAAACGGCCCCATCACAGATTTCGCGGTTTGTTGTTCCTCAATCAGTAGGCCTTCTAGTTGACATTTCCGCAAAAAAATCGCGGGTGGTATGTTGACCGCATTAAAATTGTTTAAAACGCACCGTGACCCTTTATACTTCATAACATTTCTATGAGTAACTTGGCAACAATTTTTTGTAGAAAATTAAATTACCATTTAAAATCTTATGAAACGCTCTACTACCTTTATACAAGGTATTCATTTGGTTTGTGGACAATTCATGTCTTAAACTTCCTCTCTCGATTTTCTTAAACAACTATTTAAATGTTTTTAAGTGTGGCAACATTGCTTGAAAATGTTAAAAAATTGTTGTTCATTAATTGAATGCCTAGAAAATGTCTGATATTTCTATAATAAGATAATTTTGATTCCACAATGAGAAATAAACTTACAGGTGTTCGAAAATCAGAAAATCTTCCTGAGTTTCCTGATTTCTCCTATCATTCTGTAAATTGAGGAGTTAAGGACTATTCAGGAATTACTCTTTTACTGTAGTAGATTAACGCTCATTAGTTGAAAGTCTGCAATTTTTTCCCACCTAAGGAGCTAGTCTGCCTGGACTATGTACCAGGAACTCCTCTATGGAGTTGGTGGGTGTGCTGCTAAGGGCTGTTTTTGTTCCCCTGCTGGATTCCTGCCCTCCCATGATATTTGCGCAGTGGAGTTCCACATTCAAAAGATCGGATCATGATGCGGCCATATTTGATACCTTACAGGGTTTTCAGGCCTAATCATGGGTCTTAAGGTCAGTATTGGCAAAGAAAGCGGGACTTTTGGCATCATTCTATGTGTTTTACATACTGACCTCATGGAAACAGCAAAAAATCCCTCAAGCATGTTCATCAAGGATGCAAGACAGTCACTTTGTCTAATCACTGTCAAAATGAAACCTTATTTTTGTAGTTAGAAAAGCCTTTTTGGAAGAGAGTAACTTACCCTCACCAGGAGTTAACTTTCTCAGCGAGATTTGTACTTCAAACAGAGTATTTAGAAGAATTTTTCGAATATCTAAGTATAAACCTTGCTGAAAAATATTATTTTTAGTGTGGATAATTTGCTCTCTTTAATCCATTTGCAACAGAGGCAAAAAACTCAAGAAGTCGAAAAAGGTTTTTCCTAACTGTAAGCACGAGGGTTGATTTCGACTGTTATCGGACAAAGCGACTGTCTTACATCCTGGATGCTTTTTTATTACTCCCATGGGGTCAGTATGAAACGGCGTATTGAAAGCTGAAAAACTAGCATTCTTTGCCAATATCTCCCCTCATTTATACGCCACTATATGACCAGCAAGGAATAAAGAATGGCGGTATTGTGAGCCAATCCTGTAAACACTAATCTTTGATGCCCAAGAAATCACAGAATCGCGGGAATCTAGCATGGTCCAAAAACGGCCCTTATTGATATCTCTTAGAAAATGTTCATGTTTTAATCATTCTTGCTCTTTGAATTTTTTTATTTCCATACAAGGGCTTCATTTATTTTTGTTTGTTTTAAAAAAGTCACATGGAACGATTGTCAGTTTTTTTGTGAAGTGGAATCCTTGTTACCTCACAAAAGTTTGTTTCCTTTTGAGACCATATTTTATTTTGCCCAACAGCTTGTGTTAAATACTACGGTTATTCTTTATCATTATTCTACTTTGATTGTTTGTATTTGCCTTGTCTATGCAAGAATTTGTTCCAAATGTATTCGTTCTTCCATCTTTTATATTTTAATTGCATGTGAACACCTTTAAACCTACAATTGCACCTAGTCTTAATGAAGTCCCAGAAGTTTTTTGAAGGGTTATTTATTCTCAGAATAGTCCAAGTCCAGCAGTGCCTAGGATGAGGGTATGCCTCTTGTACATGAAGCTCAAAAGTTCAACTAGGAAGACTGGTCAACTTAACAAAACACAAAAAAAAAATCCTAGATCAGACTATGTTCATCTCTCAGAGTTGTCACATTGAGCAGCACTGAACCTTCTAATAACGAAAAAAGGTAACAAATTCAGGAAGTCTAACTATTCATGAAATTTGGAAAGATCATTTGAATGTAAGTTCTAATATCCAAAATTAAATAATAGTAGCGGGTTTTCTTCTTTTTTCTCTCAAGATTACTCTCCAAGGCAAATTAAAAAATTTGAAATTACCTAATACAACCATAATTTTTTACATAATTCTAAAATCATTTCTGACAGATAAATATCTTAGAACTTGCAAAATGGCTTAATACGTCCAAACTTCCCCAGTTGTCTCCCCTTCCAGTAACTTTGCCCTGAATAACTTAACTTTGGTGATAATTCAAGATTACCTCCCTTCAAACATCGACTCTTTAACTTTTGATAACTAGCAAATCTCTACCAAAATTCAAAAACTTTTCAAGTTCCTGAATTGCAAAATCCCTTTCTCCTAAACTAGACGTAAATAGCCATAGTAGCTGATGGTCGTAATGAAAAAAGGAACCAACTGTACGTGTACATTTATATGTATATGTTACAAATACTTTAACTATACTTGTGTTTAATACTTTGACTTAAGTTTTTTATATTGTTTGAAAAAAAATTCAGCCATTTTTTTCCAAAATTGTTCAAGTATGTTAATCAAACAATATTTTTGAAAGCTAGCCATTAAATTTGTTGAAAATATTTTTACAATATTTTTCTATTAATGCCTTAAAAATGAAATATTCTACAAATATATTCTCAAAAAAATTATTTTCATACAAAAAATTTTAAGTTGAGGAAGTAAGTATCATAAGTTGAAAAATTCTCAGAGGCATTTTTGGTTGTTTTTTGACACACCTATAAAACTTAGGTCTTCAAATGCTTGAACTTAGTGCAGCAGCTCCACTCTTTTGAAGAATGTCTCTGCTTTATTTGGGCCTTTGATTATTTTTTTTAAATTATTTTTTCTTACCATGCACCTTTTCCACTCCTTTTTTATGATTTTTTTTCACGAAGTTCCTTTTTTATGTATTTGTAACTAATATGGTGACATAATTTACAGATGGAAAACGATAGACAAATGGAAAAATCTATTGATCCACATACTTTGGTAAATCAATTTTCAAAGGGCTCTTCCAATTTTATCCGGTTTTTCTTCAGAAGTTAAAGGCATTTTTTCCCCTTGTTTGATCCTTTTTTATTTGCCGAATTTTAGTGGTTACCTTTTTTGTGATTCCTGCATTGTTTGTGTATGAATTTTTTTTTTTTTTTTCCAATCTGTTACAGACAACAGTATTTGTTTTCCCCCTTTTCTCCTCTCGCGTCTTTTCCATTTAAAATATTTACCAGAGTCATTTTAAAAATTTATTTATCAAACGTGGCCAACATGATTTTACAAAATCCCTTTTTTCCAAGTTTCAAATCTTTGTTGATCTCAGAATTCAGGAATTTTTTCAAATGGCTTTGTCAACTTTAAAGCCTCAGAACTGTTGTATCCAGCTTTTATCGGAAGTAAGCAAATACTGTAAAGCCAAGGACAGATTTTTTTTTCGGTTTACCATTTTCGGGAAGTTGTATCCTCTACTTGGGTCAAAATTTCCGCTTACATAAACATCAGTTTTTTGAATAATCCTCCTTTTAAGTTCCATTTTTTCTTTCAATAGTATTAATTTCTCTTTTTAATCTTTCAATCAAATATTTTTTATTCAAACTTCATAGAAAACCAATTTCCAATGTACGTCTTCCATCCAAACTTTTCATTCGTCATTATGGAGTGTCTGAATCAATGTCTTCAAATGATTTGCCTACTTTTTTTTACTTTCCGATTATAGCATGTCAAATTTAGGTCCAACCAGAAATTCAATTAGACTCAGGTTTGCCTACGTTTGCAATCCTTTTTACTGTCACCGTCAAGCACAATTTCATTAGTCAGCCCTAGCTGGGTGAAAAGTTTCAGTTGAATCCTGGTCTGATGGAAGAAACCCTCAGTATACTTAGGGTTGATCGTAATAAGTCAAGGCTGTTCCAAACTAGGGATGTGGATCATAAGTGGTTTTAATAATGTCCAGATGAGGAACTTGAAAACCTCAAATGTGAAAGAGGGAGACACTATGACACGCTCCAGAAAAATGTATTCAGTAAAATATAAATGATTCAGTCAACCAATTTTTATTCCTTCTATTTTTGGTTAAAAATGTGTTTTTACGCCTAATTTAGCTTTGAAAAACTGAACATGAAGGCATGAGATTTAATAGGGGGTATGCAATCATCAAGCTACAAGTATCATTTCATACAAATAAATCGATCAATAATATATACATTTGATGTGTCAAGAAAGCGCTAAGACTTCTTCCTTTTCCACTCAGGACACTAGCCCTCTGATTCCGTTTTATTTTTTTTAAAATGAAATATCTTAATTTGCAGATGAGTCTGCAGCCTTTGATTTTTCCTATTTGCGAAATTGTTGTTGCCTATTTTCTCTCAATGTAAAAACATCCTATTTTCAACCCTGCCGCTTGATTTTTTTTCGTACTTTTGATCTTGGAAACTACATACCAGATTTACTTCAGATTGCACTTACTTGACCCTACATCTTACTTGATCTGCACATGTGTTCACAGCCTTTAGTTTTTTATTTTTTTATAATCATCAGACGTTTTCTTGAGCATCGCTTGACTCGGCAAGATCTTACTGAATGGATTTCCCTCCTTTATGTACTTTCTCGTATCATTTCTCCCTCTCTACTCTCTACTTTCTTCCTTTCCTAATTTCTGTATGTCTTTAGACCTATCACTAATATTCTTCCCCTTAGACTTCTGAATGACTAATGACAACTTGCTTCTCAGTTCAACAGTGTTTATGTAGCAGTCAAAAATCCAAAACGTGGGGACAGTACAAATTATTTAAAAAGATTTGTTTTTGCTGAGGAAAATCTTTTTGAGTCGGGGCTGATTTTGAAATGTCCCATAGAGCTTTAGGAAAATTAAGAAATAAATAGAATTTTTAAGTTTGCTCTGTGATAGAAAGCAGAGAAAATTGTTGGTCACTTGATACCGTTATGCGCTTTCCCTTAACTGAGTTTCAATCCTTAATAAGCCTCTCTTCATGCTCTCTGAATGCTTCTTCTTTACACGCTTAAGGTGTCACGAAAAGTGTGTTCCAGTCCTGTCATCAAAGGAGGGCAATTTTCATCTCCTAGATCTGGAGGAAATTTCATTTTTCTTATTGTATGGGAGATACTGCCTGTTGCATTTTACTTCACGTGACATTAAACTTGCGATGAGTAAATTTCATTTGAAAATCTTGGTAAAAGAGGCAAAAACATTGAGGCTTTTTACACTTGTAATATGCTTGGAAGGGGTTTTATGTGTTAGGAAAAGTTCGGTATAAGTGCTGTCAATTGTCTAACACAAGTTGCACCAGTTCAATAATTTTTAAATCCTTTTGGAAGCAGAGGGACTGCAGTGCAGTTTTCTTGCGATGTCTCAAAACAGAGAAGTTAGTCACAACCCTTCCAGCTTTATTTGCTGCTGTTATGGTCTATTCCCTGAATTTATTATTCTCCTTTTTAATTCCTGCTGCTAGAGTTCTGACTGGGAAGTGCTAACCATTTATTTGTTCATTCTTGAAACTAACTGTTTTACTATATTTTAATCCGTATGCTGCATTTTCTCTTTTTTTTTTTTTCAAAAATTTGAAAATAGTTTTTATCATTATTTTTTGGTTTTATTTGATATAATAGTAACTAATAGGATTCTTTTACAAGCGGTTTAGCTCATATTACAACTCCAGTCATTGGCATATCAGTGCCCTAATTTCACTCTGAAAAAAAATTCCAAAATGCCCCTCCTCACAAATTTTCATTGCAACCATCTAAAACCATCAAAAGGATTCTGAAACTAATCGTGGAATTAAGGCCTCTTTCTAAGCCTTTCTTTTTACTATTTATTTCCTAGCTTACCAGGGATTCAGAATCTCCGTAATCTCCACATTTCAACTCGCCTGCTCACTGGCTGTCCACATTTTTTCCACCAGCTTTCCATAGAATTTTTCTCCTATTGCAAAAGAGAACTTATTTTCCCATTTTCTCCTCTTTTCTTGCCAAAAGCTTTCAGGACTGTTTTTAATCACAAATAGACAAGGGGAAGAGAGTGAGTTGAAAAATCAGCTCCTGCATAGAAGGGAAGGTAAAGTGAGCGATAATTGTGGCAGAGTGTCCTCAGTAAGACAATTTTTGGAATCACTCACGATTTCTGCATCATGCCTCCGCTTTCTGTTCCGCTCTGTTCTCCACTCGGACACATTAGAAAGTTCTTTCTCACACAAAAGGCAAAAATAGGAAAATTGAAGCATTATGGTGCCTGCAAAAATTTGGAGCCTTAATATTTTTTCTCATGTTTCACATTCTTAGGACATTTCCACTGATTCGGTTCCTTTCCACATTTCTACATGCCCATACATTTTCTACACCCTTGTATCTCGCGTTTGTTTTTGAGAGCTCAAAAAAATACTTCTTAATTCACAGTAGATAGTGTAATTTCTTTGAAAAATAAAAATTCAAGGTCATTGGACTATATTTTAGTCTGGAAGAAAATTTGTAAAATTTTTATACTATCAATTTTTTAAAATTGGCCAAATAAGACTCGAATTAGGGGCCTGAGGGTTAAATGTATTGAGTCAGGAGGCCGAAATCCCCTAAACTTTAGTTTTAGAATCCCTATGATGACTTCAAATAGTTAAACAAAACTCTACAAGGAGGAGTATTTGGGCATGCTTATCTGGGGTTACCCTTTGCTTAAGTAACTTTACTGCGTTTTACAAGTAAATCTACTTCAATAAGTGCAGCATGTGATACAACTTTGAAAGATACATCTCCCTTTCCGTGGGTTTTGGGCCAGATGCTCGAAAATTGATCTCAGGATCGCGAGATTGTATTTTCAGCAATTTTGATCCTAAGTTAATGTGGTTTATAACGTTCAGTGGTACTTTCATAAACATTTAATCAGTTCCTGTCAGCCCAAATGATACCAGAAATCAGGAAAACTTGTTATTTTAAGTAATCCTAGAATATCCAAATTCTTAAGGCATTTCAGATTTTCCAAAAATATTCTGATGATGGTCCATGAATTCATTGTGGACATCTATATTTTCTTTGAACATTCTCAGATAATTCAATGAATATCGGAATTCTGTATTCGAGTTTTATTCCCGTTACAAAAGAGAGAGAAGAGAGAAAAATAGCAGTGCTATTTTTAGCAAGAGAGTATGAGGCAAGCAAGAATCCAAAATTTTCAGAATGAACAAGTCAACAGGTATCACACGTTTCCTACTGACCCTCCTTTCTTCTTAAAATTATGATAAATTGCACTCTTGCCGACCATAATGTAACTAATTTACCCAGTAAGTCTACTTCTAGTTATAGACCACTAATTTTTATTTCAGATATGCCATGGTAAGGTCTCTGGAAGTATTACAAAGTCCAATTTAGCTAGTACATAAAGCCAACTTAGCAAGTAAATAGCTAGAAGATGAACTGTTCCTTAAATTGTTTTAAACTTGCTTGTTTCCTAAAATTTTATAAAAGAAAGTACTATATTTACCCTTGTTTGTATTATTTTTCTTTCAGGATCGAAATACTTTCCATCGGTTTGATAAATTTAATTCCAAGTACAACCCAATTGGTGAAAGTAGACTGCGTGAGGTTTTCCTGAAGACTGATAATTATTTGAATGGCAAATATTTCGCACGTATCATTAAGGTGATTTTTGTTTCATTACTTTCATAACCTCTTCTATTGCTCAGGTCTAATTTTGTACTCCACTAGCTGCTGTCGCTTGTTTAACTTGTCTTTGCAACTTGCCAGCAAGGCAATTTACCTGTCTAATGCATTGACCTTCATATAAGCGAGTAAATTTTCAGTGATGAAAGCGTATTGCATCTATCAAAGCCACAAGGTATCCTAAATAGCACAGATTGGAAAAAATTAGAAGGTCCCTGTAAAAAAGTTTCAATTTTTTATTGTTGCTATCTGTGGCCGATTTTCTAACACCAAAGTTTCAATTTTATTCTGGCCATATTTTTCTTCAACATGTGCTCAGGGTGCTCTGCTTGAGCTTCTTCCATGAGGTTTTGTTGGTAGGTAGTTAATAATGTTTAAATTTTTTGAAATCTCCTCAGCAGTTAAATGTTCAAAGCTTTTCATGGTATTGAAAGTATGCTCTGTTTGCAGGAATTCATTAAATATTCTTGATTTTTAATACTTTTTAGAACATAAATTGACATTTTTCTCCTCTTGAAATACTTTACTTTGAATTAAAAATGTAAATGCTGTTTTCCATGCCAACGATCTCTCCGCATGCAAGAAATTTCTTATAACTCCCAAATAAATGAGTTGGGCAGTTGCAATTAGCAGGACATTGCTGGATCAAAGCATTAATGATTAGAAGAATTCGCATTTGAAGAGTACCGATTTTCTAAAGTTTGGTTTTCTCTGCAGAAAACTGAATTTTCCCCTCATATCAAACTTACCTGGAAAATATTACATTTTCTGAAAAACTGGCGCGCATTGGGAAAAAATGAAGATTATTTTTAGATTCAAAAGCCAAGAATAACGTAATAACCTTTTGAGAAGGGAACAGGTCATTTTTTCATGCAAGCACTTTTCATTTTTAAATGTGTTATGCTTGAAACTACAATATTTGCCACATGTCCTGCAACGAAAAAAAGTCTGCAATCACTAACATACTTTCTCTAGAGCTGTTAATTCATTAAATGCATTTGTTTTTAACATTCAGTAGTTTAGTTAGATAGAAAACAAAAACAAACTTGCCAAGTTACCTATCTCTGATTTTTTAAAGAGGTTCTTCTGGGTTTTTAAGTACTTTAGATTTTTTCTGAGAATTAATGTGCTGATGTTTTTTTTTCCCAGGAAGTTGCTTTTGATTTAGAGGAAAGTAAATACCAAAATGCAGAACTGAGATTATCTATTTATGGAAAGAATAGTGAAGAGTGGGACAAATTAGCTAGATGGGCAATCACTTACAATGTATACTCTGATAACATTCGCTGGCTCATTCAAATACCAAGATTGTTGTAAGCATTAAACATTAATTTTCTAAAAAGTTGCTGCAGTAGATAGTATTATTACTTGTGTAGAAATTAAATTTTTGATAGCCGCGCTGATTGCATGGTTTATTTTAAGTCTCATCACAGCCTGTATTTGAGGATATCTCAGAGAGTCAGCCTGAAATCTTTGGCTCATAGTCAATAAACAATGCAAATATCGAGTAATAATGAGTATGTCTGATGGTAAGTTTTATCAGTGTCAAAATATTCATAAACCACGTTCATCCTTACACTTGAGAGAGAAGCTGTTCAGAGAAGAACCTTTTTTGGATCATGAAAAATTTACATTGTTGTCTACTAAGTAACGAATTGACCAGCACTTGTAAGGCCAATTTTCCTACAGTAGCTGAGCTACACAGAGCGAGCTATCTTCCGGTACTCATGAGGAACTTGGAACACCGCTGAATGCCTGACATAGGGGGCCTCTGTAGTTTTTTTCGGATAATTTGCCAGCGACTGATGTCCGATTTTTAAAGAAGTCCTTATCTTGGTTTCCAATGCCCTGCAGAAAATAAGTGCTAAAACACTATGGCTGTGAGCGTGTTAAAAATACCAGTTTCTCCGAAGACATTATTATGTGTCTTAGAGAGAAACTGTATCAATCTCTCCTGCAGTTCAGGAAAGACAAAGGCGCGTTCTGACGGCATGCCAAGCTGCTGCGGGTTGCTTGACAAGCCCTTCACCGAAGAGCTCTCTATCCTCACATCTTCACTGTAGAGAGCGTTTGCCAAAAGCAGAGACAAAGAGAGACTCCATTGCTGTGTCGGCAATGGTGGAAGCTTTTACTTTTGGGACTCCAACATTCAACCGTTGACTTACCTACAATGTGGATGTTGCTCTCGTACAGTTTTCCATAAGGAAAGGTCGAATTCTCGAAAGCAACAGTTCCTACCTTCCGCCAAGAGACCAGTGGTCTCTCTTTGTCTTTGGCTAGAAAGCTTGCGAAGTTGCACGTCAGGCTGCCTGTTGTACAGCCCGGCAAGCTGTCTTAAAGCGCTTTCAATTTGCAATCAAAGAGGGAGGGAAAATAAATAAAAGGAACAAAGTTAATACCCCTCATAATTTTCCCTTTCATTTATTACTTTCCAGTGATGTGTTCAAATCTAACAAATTACTCTCCAATTTCCAAGAATTTTTGAACAATGTTTTCTTACCTCTTTTCGAAGTCACCAATAACCCTCGAAGTCATCCAGAGCTGCATATGTTTCTGCAATACGTAAGTCTCTCTCTTTCTTATTTAGTGTACTTCATCCTTAATCTTATCTCAATAACTTACCTCCTTTTTACATAGGTTTTAGTATGGTTCTCTTGAAAATTTCGTTTGAATCAAATTGAATGATTTTCTAACAATTAATCTCTGGATAAGACTAGAAACTAAGTATCCAAATGCTTATTTTCTTGGGATAATTCCCTGCGAAATACTTACTGTGAAGATTTCTTAATTCAATTTTCAAGGAAGGCATGTGTATTTTTTTTTTGTTTGCTCTTGTGTTTTATTTGTTACTTTCGAATTTTTTGCTGGAAATTTGAAAGCGTCGAGGGAAAACTTGGTTTATATCTACTAACACTCAGATACACAGCTGGAGCACTGCATAGTTGGATGTTGTACACACTTATTAATGACACAAATGAAATAATACTCAATTAATAGATAGATAGACCAATAGATTAAAAATAGGTTTGATTAATATTTGATTCAATAGATACCTATAAGTATTTTAGGTTCGGGTTTTGTCTTTAACTATCCAATTTCAAGTTAGTTGACTTTTACAGTCCAAGTGATTTTGCGCTTGTGTTTATTCTGTTTTTCCTTTTGATGCAGGTTATTGGTTTTGATTCAGTTGATGATGAAAGCAAACCAGAAAACCCACTGTTCGACCGAGCTGCAGATGTACCAACCCCAGAAAACTGGACTGATGATGAAAATCCATCCTATGCATATTATCAGTACTATATATATGCCAATCTCACTATTTTAAATCACTTCAGAAAGTTAGTGCCATCTTTATCATACTGTCGCGTTTTTATCTAAATTTTTCTCTCTTTCATTGGGGCCTTGTGTTAATAGTTGTGGATGCAAGTTAAAGTTCTTCTCTTCAGGTTTCCTTGATAGTAAGCTCCAGCTTAAATTTACCACAAACCTCAGTAAAAAGTTAAATAAATCATTTCTAAGGGGAGATAAAGCTAATAAAAATCCGACCAATCAAAAGAAAATAGTCAAGTTGATTTAGACAGGCAATGTTTGAAGATGAGTAGAGCTAAGCAGCAAAGGTCATTTCCTCTGCCTAGTTACATCATCAGTGCCTGCCAAAAATTTCATCTCAAATAGGTCCCATTCTTGGTATTTTTCAAAGAATGTTTCTTTGTTGTCTAAAGAGTTTAAAAAAATTGAAAAAATTCCTCAAAGCTTAGTACACTCTATACTTCTAGAAAATGAATTTAAAAAATTAGGTCCGTGTTACCGACCCGTTCAGTTAATTACTTGGTTGGCCAACAAACTTCTACAGTAGCGAAACATTATTTTTGTTCAATTTTGTTAGTTTTTTAACTGATTTGTTCATTTTTCTACAGAGAACAAGGTTTAAATACATTCGTTTTAAGGCCTCACTGCGGTGAAGCAGGGCCCGTACAACATTTAGTCTGTGGTTATCTGCTAGCAGAGAATATTTCTCATGGATTGCTTCTACGTAAGGTATGTTCGTTAACTAATTTGAAGTAAGGGAATTTTGTGAGACTTGTCATTTCTGATTTTTTTACAAATTTTCTGGACACACACATTCGAAATACATTTCTTTGAGCTGAAAAATTTGAAAAATGCCAATTTTTTTAGATATTAATAAAAGTACAAATAATTTTCTGAATTTCATTTTCATGTTAACATTATGCAGAATACGTGGTCTGTTACATAAGAAACAGAATTTTGGTGATAACTAGCTCACTTTGCGTCTAAATTAGGTTTCTTTGGACTTTCCTTATAGCTGATAACATACTGAAGAACGCTAGATTCACAGATTTTGTTTATTTTGATCAGTGTTCATTCTATATCACCTTGAATACGAGTAAGTCAGTTGCCTTCTGTGGTTTTTATCATACGATCACTGATATAGCAAAGGTTTAACATTAAATTTTGTTTTAAACTCAGTAAACCTTGTATCAAAACTTCTGGTATGCTAAGTAAAGTACTAAGATCATTATATGAGTTGTTCTCAACGTTTTGAGTGGTCTAAACGGTTCAAAACTGGTCAGGCGTCCGTCGCAGATAAGGAACACGGGAATCGACCATCAACAGCAACTGACATTTGCCACGTGAAAGAAGTGCGGGCAAAAGTGCTCGGAAATGGTTGTTTTGAGCTCTCAGAGCAGTATGATATGTCTAAGGGCTCTGCACACACAATTTTGATAGAGTATTTAGACATGCATCGAGTTTCAGCTAAACTTGTCCTGTGATTGTTGTCCGTTCAACAAAAATCCAACCGAAAGTCAAATCCCTTGAGCGTCTTGAACGTTCTAACAATGATTCTACATTTTTGGATACGGTAATTTCCGGTTCCAAAACTTAGGTGTGTGGCGATATGAAGACGAAATTCCAATCATCCATGTGAGTTGAAAAAGTTAGTGCAAGACTGAAAAATGAGCAAAAAGTTCGGTCAAACATGGAAATTGCTTAACACCCATGATGTTGCCGTACTTCAAGCCATGTACCAACAAAGCTAATTAAGTTTTTTCAAATTTGTGAATGTAGCGTTTGGGAAAGTACAAGAAAACCTGATTTGGACGCACGGTGGGCTAGTTGTCACTAGAGTTGGGCCAAAATAGATTTTCTGCGTCAACGGATCCGGATGTCGGATAATTCGCCAAGGTATCCGGCTGGAACCAGATAAAACTGGATCCGGATTGTGCTTTTTTGCGTGAGAAAAATCTCCCGATTTTGCACTCGGGACAAGAGGCACACTGTGTATTACACCATCAAGACTGTCACACACAATGTATGTGCCTTCGCTCCGGCAACCTCCATATTTTTCAATGATACGCTATGAGTCGGTCCGCTAAAACAAATCCAAAAAAAAAGACCTGGCAGATAAGCAGCATGGCTTTAATTGGCTTCATGGTGTGATGGGCCAGATGAATCTGATGTGCAGTGAGAGAGATATTATTAGAAGTGTGCCTAAACAAGATGTAAGTGGAAAACAGCGCTTTGATACTGCTATAACAAGCTGCTGTGTACTGCGACATTATAATAATTGCTGAGTTACCCTCGGACTAAAAACGTTACCAACAGGGAACTAATGCACATGTTGGTGCCATTGTTTTTTTTTTATCTTCCACCTGCATCTTCGTCTTTGAAAGTGAAACACGCGGACTTTCGGAACTAAGGGTCACATCGCAATCGAGTATATGTGCAGGGAATGTCCTTAATTACGATGATAACAAGTTAAACAATCACAATGACTACTCAAAAAGCGCCGAAATATGCCAAAATATCACCAAAAATTTATCGAAATTTTCACGGTTTTAAAAGCACTATCCGGCAGGTCCAAAAACCGAATATCGCAATTATCCGGCTGGATACAGATACCCGCGAAAATCATATCCGGCCGGAGCCGGCGATCGGGATAATCGCCGGATACCCAGCCCATCTCTAGTTATCACCAAAATCTGGTTTCTTATCTAACAGACCTGGTAATGTAAGTTGGTTTCCTTGTTCTGGACATTTTCTTTCATGACTTTTTACTAACTCAGGAGCAGTGCGGATGCACGCAGTTTGTAAAAGAGAGGGAGTTGGAGTTGTCTTACAGGTACTGTGCAAGAGAAAGAGCCAATCAAGTGCCCTGCCTAATTTTTGGACGGCCCCTAGAATAAGCCTTTCAAAAGACTACCGCAAGTACTGTGAATACTGTTATGAGTATATGTTTGCAGATAAACCATATTTCAGATTTTGAGAGGGTCAAAAAAAGAAAAGATAAGCTCTTACATGAGCAGGAAGGGTTTTACAGTCAGAAAAAAGGCAGTATAATGTCATGGATTAGTCAGTAGTTTTTTTTTTGGGGGGGGGGGGGGAGTTCAAAAGTCTGTAGTCTTTCTGCTCTATAAATTTGCCTTGTTTTTTATGAATTCATGTATGTATCTGTTTAGGTACCTGTACTTCAATACTTATATTATCTGGCTCAAATCGGTATCGCTATGTCACCTCTGAGTAACAACTCTCTGTTCCTGAACTATCATCGAAATCCGCTTCCCGAATATTTATCCCGTGGTCTTTGTGTCAGTCTTTCAACGGATGATCCACTGCAATTCCATTTCACAAAGGTGAGTTTGATTTTTACAATCGCTGTTCGATAGCATAGTGCCATCAGGTGACAAAAACTTTCAGATTCAGTACCTCATAACATACACCTCTCACAGCAATGCTGTTACAGGTTAGGTGACCTCATCTGATGTGAGGGTGCATTCTTTGGTTTCTTCTGCTTTGTTTTTTTAGCGCCTCAGTGATGCTCTTGAAACAACTGGTGAGCAAATGTATCCATTGTTTATGAGACAAAGATGAAAAAAATCTCAGCATGCACCACTGTATTGACCAGGAAGAGGAATTAACAGCAGTTACTGTTAGGGTCAAACTGGCATTCAACATATTACAATCATATATTGTTCCTAAAGTAATGCAATGATCTTAGCTCTGAATGATGCAATTTCATTTTAAATGAAACCTCTCAGTGCATATTTATTCCCAAATTTATTTTAGGTAGATCATAAAAAATAAGATAATATGAAGTGCAGAAAAAATTCCATGAAAAAACCAGTCTCACCGATAAATTGAATGAAATACCATTTCAGTTAATGAATCGGGAAAACAATGAAAATAAAGTTATAAAGGTGTGCTATGCAGAATAAAATTATCATGAAAACTGTTGAAATTCTCATAATTTGAATACCAGCAGTCTTTAACCCCTCAATTCTGAGAAATTAAGATACCTCTGTATGCTAGTTCTTCCATTGTATTTCCTCTAAGGATGTCATTTAATCATTTTTAAATCGACAGTAGTGCTTACAAGTGCCACTAGCCTCAATTTACTAACTCTCATTATTGTTTCATCTCAGGAACCTTTGATGGAGGAATACAGTATTGCTGCACAAGTGTGGAAATTGAGCTCTTGTGACATGTGTGAACTGGCCAGAAACAGTGTGCTGATGAGTGGATTCCCACATAGAGTAAGTTTTTGTTCGTTTGAAGCTTGCTTTGTATATGCAGATAATGACTTTTTCTCATCGAAGATTAAACCTGGTGAAAGTTCAACTTTCTTGTCCAAACTAAAAAGCACAATAAACTATTGTAGAGGCTCTCCAAGTTAGATGCTCTGAGACCTGAATGTTAATTCTGGATAAAAAAATTTGCCTTTCTCTCTGTTGGTTTTCTGAAAAGTATTGTGAAAAATTTTAGTCCGAGCCAAATTAGTGACCAAGTTGGAACAATTTAGTGGTGAAGTGACCCTGAAAATGCAAGACCAATGCAGACCAATTGCATAGAAGTAATCAGACAATCAGAAAATTGACTACTCAAGTATCACATTCCAGAATTATTGGAGAAGACTGATTAAATCAAGCATGCATTTTGCGATGTGAATTTCTCAAAAATCTGTCCATATCATCTCTTTGAAACTTCGAATGCTTGAAATTAGAGGACATGATAATGCTAGTTAAGCCAAAGAATTTTAAAGAAATCAACCCAATCGTTTGAATGAACGTGATTTTGAAGGATCTATAAAGAGGAAATAGGTAGAGAATCTTCGGCCAAGCGAGATCACCATACTATAGTTATCCACAGTTTATTAATGTACCTTTTATCGTGATTTACAGGTGAAGCAATATTGGGTGGGCCATATCATAGCTATTCACAGTTAATTAATGTACCTGTTATTGTGATTTACAGATGAAGCAATATTGGTTGGGCCCCAACTACACAAAAGAGGGTGTTGCCGGCAACGACATTTCCCGCACAAATGTCCCAGACATTAGGGTGTCTTACCGAGCAGAGACTTTGATTGAAGAACTATCCAACATTTTTAAAGAAGCCTCACAAAAAATTAGTAATCAGCGTGAAAGTAAATCATAGAAAATTATCTGCTCTCGAAACTTTATGGGAAGAGACCATGTTAATGAGCTCTTCTGATCTTTCAAATCATGAACAGCACTCAGCCTCATAATGTAATTTTTTCTTGGTTTGTCCTCCTCTTCTCTCTTTTCATTGTGACCAATTTTCAGCCTCAGTCATTTTTTAATCGAAGTAGAAAAACTTTACAATGTACCTTAAATGATCATTTTTATGTATCCTTTGGTGATAACGATTTTTAGAGAATCATCTCATGACATGTATTTTTAACCATCCACAGGAGAAGGGACCTTGGTTTTATGCGCTAGTAAAAATTTCAGGCAAAGTAGTTTTTGTCAAATTGAATTTTCGGCGGGAAAGACTTTTCCTAATTATAAGTTGAGAGCAATTCAGCTCAACTTTTTGCCAACAGAGGGCTCAAAGTTGCATTTTAATCTAACAATAATTTTAAACCGTACATATGACAGATTGAAACTTTGTTAAGCTTTACCTCAAAATTATAAAATGCGAACCTTACAACTACAAAAACAAATTTCTACTCAATGTGCCAGATTGCTTGTCAAATACTGCTATGAATAATGTTGCCAATATCTTAATGTTGATTTTTTGACAACGAGGTCCCTTCTAAGATAGATAGCCCTATCTCATAAAAATTAGGTAATTTGTTCGTCTTTCAGCTAAGCAACCATGTTGAATGTTTAACTCAATTGCTTTATAATGCATCCCTCAATTGAGTATGTAAAACTGGCAGAATTTATTACAAATAAATTGAACATCTGCCTATTTTTGTGTTAATTTGCTCCAGAATCTACAAAATATTGTTTCTTATGTAGTTATTGAAATCCTTGACTTATAATGGCATTTATAGTTTTAAACGTTTTTGAAACTATTTTGTTCCAAAATGATTTCTTTTTAGCCTGTAAGAATTTTATACACCTGTATGAAAACAAATTTTTCCAGAATTAAGCTAATTTTTCAGTGAACTGTTTAACAGGAATCAATTGAAATGATGTCAGATTGAATTTTTAAAGGTAATCCCTTAACTGCTGGAGAGTTCTAAAGATTAGCTTTGGATCTGGTGTGTCGTTAGTAGATCATCTAAGTCCGTGTTGTAAGGAATGGTGCCTGTCATGCAAGTTAAGAATATCCTCATAATATTAGTGAGGGAATTGAAGTTTAAGGTACTTAAGGTAATAAGTAAAATAAAAAAAAATTCTAAATCTTGTCAGACTGCAGTAAGTATTATTTCTCACAAAAATCTCCTAAAAAGATAATTGTATCATGGCATAGTGAGAATATTTTTTATTGCTTGCTACAGTGAGCATCCTAAAATTTCCATAATGATCTTCCTGGGAGCTTTTGAAAGTTCAAGAATGGGGACTTGCAAAATCAGGAAAGCTGCAGTTGAAGTTCAGAAAGAATTTCATCAAAGAAAAAGTCCTTTAGTACCAATAAAAACCGACCGCCTGACTTATTATTTGAATCTTTCTCTCAAGTGGAATAACTCGTTGAATTATAAAAAATTGTCTTAATTCTTGATTATTCCCTCATCTAAAAGCAAAAAGATGAAACAAGATGGCATTGGCGCCTTTGCCTACCTCAGACATGGCTCATTTCAACTGCTTATTACATTCTCTTTTACATTTGTTGCTTGAGATTTTTATCCAAAGTTCTAGGAAGCATTATGAAGTAATTAGCAAGAGAAATAAAAAATTGCCAATTTACCTAAGTCCCTTTTTATTTGACTCAGTTTCTTGTTACCAAGATCATATAATGAAGTTAGAAACTATTTAGGTGTTACTCGTGATCGTTAATCGTTAACGTTCCACATTTTTTTTTCCATGAGTGCGCTTTTAAATCACTGAAGTGGTTTGTATCCTTGGACCTTTGAGTGAAAATTCTATTCTATCTTACTTTTAATTGTGATTTTTAGTACAATATATATTGTTTTTTCTTTTATTTCCTTTGTAAAGTTTGCATGATGAATTGTGTCAATTCGTAAAATTGATCCCCTTCCTTCATTCTTAATTCACATGTCTACTCATGGTTTCACTATCTTGTTTTGTGCCAATAACTTTACCATTAAAATATTAACATCTTTTTCTACTCGGATACATTTTTTTGTAGCTTTTATAGTCAATGAATTCATTCCTATAAGTTGACCGAATTGAATCAGACTATGTTCAACATGTTGACCAAACTGAATCAGATTCTGTTCAACACGTTGACCGTTGAATCAGCCTATGTTCAAACGTAACATGTTCATGAAGTCAAATTCTACGGAAAGAGAAAAACCTCTTCACTTATTGAACAAAGTATCAGATGCTTGTCGTCCATCCAATGTCATACTTCTAAAAGTATGAGAAGTGAGTTGGTGACTGATTTCTAAAATCCTGCTTAACCATAGAGTACATAGAGTTGTGATGTAGATAGGAGAGCTGGTGCCATGTTCTGGTCGACGAGTTCCCAGCTCGGTGTGCACCGAGCTTTGGCCATTTTTTGGAGTCATTTTCGATCCAAAATGGCGATGTAGAATACATAGTAATTCCTATCCTCTTTGTTTACATCAGCTAGGTGTTACAGCGTGACACAGAAGTCTAGGATTTCGGGACCTGGAAAATATTTAAAAGTGGCACCAACTCTCCAATCTACATTACGACTCTATGTGCTTAACTTACCGACGGTGTAAGTCGGCAATTACATAACTTGGTTTGCGACGTCGCAGACTTCCTGTCATACTTTATTTTAAAAACGGAAAACTATTCATCGGCAATTCTTTAAAATTGCCGTCATTTTTCTTCTCTGTGCGAAGAAAATTTTGCAAAAACTTCAAGGAATAATGTCAAATTGTTCTCCTTTAAAAAAATAACATAGAGGCTGATATTTCCACACACCGCAAACAAAATATGTGATTGCAGACTTAAGCCATCGTTAAATTTAATTCAAGAGCAAATCGAATTGTTGGATTTTGTATGATCTAAAGAATTGATTTTTGTTTTCTAAAAAATAATCCAGTTTTTGCATAATCTTTACCCAAAAACTGGAAGTTCACTTAAAGCTGAGTTCCCCAGAAAAAAATTAATTGTTCTTTCTTTGATTTCTTAGCTCCCAACATAGACTGGTTCAAAAATGCTTCCATTGACAGTGGAACCGAAAAAATAAATCAGTAATTTTTCAAAAATTAGAGAAATGAGAGGAGAGTTTCTCTTCCAAAAATAATCTTGCTTCCAGAACTAAAAATTCAAAATCTGCCAAGATTTTATACTTATGGATGCCATACATACTACGCTAGTTCGACCATGCCAGGGACTGGGATGAATCATCTCGAGCGAATAACATCATAAGGAATGGGTATATGTGTATGTAGTCAAAGTACTATTTATTTCACAGTTCATCAAAATGGGTAATTTGCAGAAAACGTGAATCTTTCTGATAAGTGATCATATGTATTCCCATTGATGTTTTCTTTGAAACTGATGCTTATATTTAAGGGAAGATAAACCTACATGTATTTATAATTAATTATTGATTTTTTCTAAAGATGAATTTACATGATTAAAGGACATACACTCCTTATGGAGATGTGCACGACGACCGGTTTTTAGTTTTTTATCGTTTTAAATTTGTCTGCAGTTGCTGATCAAAAGTCATCATTGCGACAACTTTCTACAAGGCACCATTTACGCACAAAATCGTAGGAGAATTTTCAATAATTCCTTGCTTAAATGAAGGTAGTGCAGTACTCGAGTACAGTTGGGGTTGGTCAGGTGCGTGTAAATCAAATCTTGTGAACAGGAAAACCGATCTGCGTCCGAGCGACAGTCTTATCTCAGATTCCACAAGTCTTTTCTGTTCACTGTCCAAATCAGTTTCTTCTTCTTTCTCTCACTCCATTGTCCTTACTGGACAGCGCACACTGTGATTTGGTTTTAGCTAGCCTGTCCTGGGAATTACCGAAACTTTATTAGCATATTGTGCAAAAACAGTGGCTTGTAGAGAGTTGGCGCAATGATGACTTTTGATCAGCATCTATAGGCAAATTTAAAACAATAAAAAATTAAAAATTGGTCGTGGTACACAATCCCATAAGTAGTGTGCGAGGTCCTTTGTAATTTGTGAAGATTAATAGACAACAGACCATGTTCATATCATTGGTATGCTTACTAACACGCTGCTACAGACAGTGGTATGGTGCAGTTAGATTACTTCTATATTTAGATTTCAATGATTATTGCTTCTCAAGGACACTACTGGTGTGGTGGCATCATAGCATATTCTTGTCCTAGATCACTGAGATTCACCTTAATTTCATTGAAACTAATACTAAAAAAATGGACAGAACCACAGTATTCTAAGATTTTATATCAAATTTAATAGAAAAACCATAAAAAACAAGATTCCCTTGATAACATCTAAAATAACTTAATAACAAATGCAATTAGTGGGTAGAAAAAGACCATTAAACATGATTTAAAGTTAAAAACAAAACAAGAAATCAAGATTGGTGTAGTGTTAATTGAACCAATACTCTTGACGTTGGGACAACTGCTTTCAGAGTTTTCACCATGATGTTGAATCATGATACATATTTTGTTACCCCTATCAATACCTCAAAGCAAAATAGGTACACATTTCAAACTTTTGGTAAAATTTAGTGAATAGTGTTTGAGAGTTCTCAGAGAACAGTTTTATCCAAGTAAGAATTATGATTGCCCTAAGTGGCGCTGCTTTCGAGGTACGGAAAGGTACCTATCCAAAATATGCGACCGACACTCAGTACCAATTTTCAGAAGGAAAGAGAGGAAGGGCTAGTTTTTCAATAGATATGAGGCAACATTTAAAATCATCGAGCAGAGGAAAATCTGTGTAACTCTGCCCTGATCTGTTTGTTCTCTGGGTAAAAAGCATTAGCGAAATCTTAAGTTCTAAATGGTGGAAAAGCATTTCCTTTCTCTACAGATCAGATGCCCTATAGTTATGAGACTGACAAAGAAAGAAGCACACTGTAGGCCTCATGTGTGAGAATAAAGAATAAAGGGGGGGGGGGGAGGAAGTAACTTATGAGCTACATGCAGGAGGACCACTGGAAAAAATATTTAAAAAAGATCAGATAGAAAGTTAACTAAAAACTTGACATTAATTTAAGACTGCTCCTTATAAATAGTGTCCATAAAGGATGCTAACTTAACGTCTTTGTTGCTGAGACCGCCACAATCGTGGGTGGAAAGGGTGACTTGCACTTTGTTGTATACATTGAACCATTCTGGATGGTGATCCATCTTTTCAGCAAGTAAAGCTGTCCTTGTCATGAATCCAAAAGCCTAGTCAAGAAAAGAAGAACAAACGTTTCTTAAAATTGTTCCTTAGGAATTTAAAATGAATGGCCTTTGATCGGTTGATTTCACCCTTAACTAAAACTTTGAGAGACCTGTTAGAGTTTGTCTTGGCTTTTTTCTGCTCTTATGATAGAGAAGGGAACTGTCAGTCAGGTCAAAGGAGAGGTGACATTAAGGGTCAGGATCAGCATACCAAAAAATTACAGGGCATTTTGGGTATTTTGGGCATTTTTTGGGCAAATTTCAATTAGACACTGTGGACGTAAAAATTATCTGATGTTCAAAATCTAAAAGTCTCCTGAGAGAGGAGGTCAATACCTTATTACTGATGTGACTCATGACCCCTGTTGATCCAAAATTATGGAGGCCACAACCCTCCCAAAATTTTGGCAAGAGTATGTTTTGACTTTAGATTTGAGTTCTATGCGGAATGTTGCATAAAACTGATATGGCGCACGGCCTATTTGCCCCTTTTTTCCACCAAACATACACGGCTTTTTAGGGGGAAATGGGGTTTTAAAGTAATTTGGAGTATATAGGCTGTGCGCCATGTCAATTCTACACAACTTTCTGTATAGAATTCAAATCTGAAGTCAAAACATACCCTTGCCATGTAAAATTTTTGACTTACGACCCTCCAAAGCCCCAAAATTGATGGGGGGTTGTGGCCTCTATAATTTTGGATCAACAGGGGTCATAGGGCACATCAATAAAACAGTATTGATCTTTTCTCTCAGGAGACTTTCCCATTTTGAAAATCGGATAATTTTTACATCTACAGTGTGAAATTGAAATTTGCCCAAAACATGCCCTGTAATTCCCAAAAATGGGGTTTAGGGGAAAAAAGGCATAGGACAAAAAGTTCTTATTTTTGGCCGAAGAATTTTAACCCTAAGTCAAAACATACCGTTCCTATTTTAAATACACTAGAAACAAGGGGCACCCTCCTTATATCCCACCCCCCATGGGATTTTGGTGGGCTGAAAATAATTTTGTTGAACTCCTTGGGGTTGATTAACACCTGTAAATTTTTTCTCCGAAACTCGATTTTTCGCAGTTTCCGAGAAAAAGATAGTGAAAAGATGCTCTGGAACACCCAGTAGGTATGTAAAAACAAAATGGGTACAGTTGTTTAAAGAAGGCTAAGATGAGAGAAACACAGACTGCAGAATCAAAGACAGAAAATGGGCACAAACCTCATTGAAATTTTTGAACAAAAATTCTCTGTAAATGGCATCCCTGTTTTCCACTTTGGACCATCCGTCCTTCAGCAAGGGTTCCAATTTGTTGGCTCTTTCATCTGTTGTTAATTTCACAGACTAGACAGAAAGAAAAAAAGACATAAATGAGTGATTTGTAGGTACATCTTTGAAGACACAATAATTCAAAACATGTAGCAAAAAATGGTCTCATTATTTAGGGTGGTCTGGGTGGTCCACAGAGGCAAATCGTGAAAATTGTAACAGGAACCCCATGGCTCCTGAATCCCCTACCCCCATTTTAGTGAATGGCAAAAAAATGAATAATGTCATCGGAAAAATCAGGACTTCCCTTTGGTTGATATGAAGAATCCTTGTTAAAATCTCAATTCTCAAACCTAAATTAATTATCAAACCTCCTGTAGCATTCTTATCATTTTCTACATTAATTAGAAAGAAAAACATGCGGCTTTTTTCCCTAGGTCAGATCTATTTGCCCACTGGTGCTGAGGTATGTTACTAACTATGCAGGCGTTTCAAAGACAATCATAGATGACATGGAATATCTGCACTTTGGCTGATGAAAGTACAAGGGTCATTATGGACCATATGGTCACATTTCCATGAGTAGAGCTCGCTCATGGCATGTTGAGACAGAGGTTAAAACTTGTTGATATCAACGTATATTTGCAGGGTCATATGGAAGCATGCATACCTTTAGGTAGTGCCTGTTGAGTAATCAAGGTCTGTTTGACCATACGATGAGCAAGCTCCAACAACAGAGAAAGTTGTCTCTGATACCTAGCTTCTTCAAAAAGATAAAGACGGCTCCTGGTCATTGGTTATCAGAGAGAATGAAAAATGCTGATTAACTTGCCCTTTTCGCCAAAGAGGCTGTGAGCAATCAGGGACAGCTCTCATAATTCAGACCAAGCATTCGATGAGGCCCGACCAGACTTACCTTCTGCTCTACTTCAGCTGCATTGCGCTATTGTACCAGGAACTTCTACCGAGTGACACTGGTGGGTATTTAGTTAGACAATGAGGAATTCACTTAAAATATGCAGTGAGTACTCACCATCGTTTTTTTGCCGAACGTTGCTCTACTTGTACAGAACTTGCGTGCCTCCAATCCGCGGACGATAACTGGAGAGAAATGAGATACTGCAATGTACCAAGGCCTTGTATGCAAGGTCATGTGGTAGGAAAGCTATCTTCGCTTCGTTATCGTTATCGTTATACGTACTATCTATCCTATCTATCTCAGTTGATAACGCTAGAACGGTAAACGTATTTTGTTGTCTTTGTGGTTTGTAACAGACATTCACTTAATTGAAGAGGAAGGTAGGTTACGTATAACAGGAACACTGAACAGGTAGGAACATGCCTCGGTAAATCGATTTTTTTTTAAATGAACACTTACACCCACATACTACTCACTGTCAAGTCAAGTGTCAACATTCCTTCCTAGCGTACCACCATGGGAAGAGCATATATGTACTAAGTAACTACTATTGCTGCTCATGAGTTCAGTTATGAGGAAATACTACGCATTAGCCAATGAGATTGAGGACTCAACAAAGAGGTGACTTTGTTTCACCAATAGCTTCACGGCAAAATGGCTCAACGCTCGGCTCAACTTAGCCCAACTGCCCAACTTTGTTGCCCTACCCTCTCCTCTCTGTTCTCTATGCTGTGTCAGCTGTCAACCCATGTGCTTGCTCTTGCGGGTTCTGTCCTGTCGGTTCTGTTCATGCTTGTTGTGATTGCATGCATCGCATTTTCGCCGACTCTTGCTAAAGTACCTACAGAAAGTAGAAATAGAAAGTTTGAGGTTGAATATTAGGTGTAGACATATCGGCATCAAGTATCTATGTAAGTATCCGACGGCCGCCTACTCGTGCGAACGTCTTTTGCCCTCTCTCTTTAAGAACTTCGCCAGTTCGTAAATGTTCAGTTTGTTTAATTCATGGCATGATTGTCATGGATTTACTGTCGGTCACCTACCACTCCACACCATTTACCTGTAGGAGAACCTTTTTCATAGGCGTGAACAAGCATGCCTGGAGATCGAGTTTCTTTGAACTTCATCGAAGAGCTCTCTCTCCTATCATTTGTGCCCATCAGTTTGTCGTCTCAAAACAAAATTCATCTTGACAATATCAGTCTATCATCCAATTCATATGCAGTTCGCACAATGCTCGCATTACTTATTGCTTTGCACTTAGACACTTCCTTTTGGGTAGCCGACTAGAACTCATGCAAGACAAGTTGATGCCTGTTTACTGGAATGATTATTTGCTCACTATTCTGAGTAAATCTTGTCAATAGCTTGATTTGTCTTATCTGTTGACAAATTTTGCATTTTGAACATCTAATCACAGCTGAGAGTGTTGTTGCAGGACTGTTTCAATATCTTGACCCACAACTTGTTTAGTTCTTAGGTTCTGAGGATTACTTAATGTAAAATCGCTAATGGAATCAAATCTAAGATTACTTTCATGCCATGTGGTGGGGAATGCCAGACCATGCTTTTGAAGTCTCATCTAGAGAACATAATTTGTCTCGTGACCTACCTGAAGACATTAATAACTTGTCATAGTCTGTGAATTTGTGGAAGATGTTCCTCCTTGCCTGAACGGGAGGCTTCCTAGGAGCTCATTGATACCCCCTGCTCCCCTTTGCAAACAGGGATTCGACAAGCAACCTGAAGGTCTCCTATTTTAGAAAGAGGAGAACCTCGATCGTTAACTATCAGAAATTTACTCTTCTTGTCCAAAGCAATTGTGTTCCTGCCTGCCAATGGACATGAAGGATTGATGGGACATTCAAGCCTCTCCTCCTAGTCAAATTGGAGGCTTTAGGTAAGGGGCTCATGGAGAGGTGTGTGAGCCCATGTATCTCCCAGTGCGATTTTTGTTTTGTTTAGAGTAGCTGCAGCACTGGCGTAAGTAGAATGTTTTTATGTGGGGGACAGGGGGGGGGGGGGGGGGGCAGGATGGCACCTCATACAGGGAGAAGGGGGCTCTAAATGACATGCCTTCAAGGGGATCTGTGAGACTCCTCAGCTGCAACGCACGATTCTGGGTAGTGCCTTAGTTTCTAAGGAGAGCTCAGGGGGCCTCTCCCTGAAAACTTAAGAAAATTGAATTGTCTCAGGAGCGAGTTTGAACTGCTCTTACTAACAAATAGATCGAATGAAAATTAAAAATATATCTTGCTTATTCAGGTAAATCCCTTACATTTCTTGAGAAAGGCCAAGTAGATTTCTGGAAGAGGGGGGGGGGGGGGGGGGCATGAATTCAGCCCTTGGGCTGCAGAATCAACAGGCTGAAAGTATGAATTTTTTAATGAAGTTCTCAAAAGTGGGAGGTATGCAGAGTTTTACAGTACCTGTTTTTCAAACATTTTTCTGATCATACTTACTGGAGAAATGAAGCTCTGGAAGTTGAGGAGTTATCAGATACAGAGTTTCCTCAGACTCCAGGAACTATTTAACAAGGCGCTCAACCAATAATTGTAGGTTTTGTCATCTGAACTACATGCTAATGGAGGCCTCATATGAATTGAAGAATATAAAGTGTTTTGACAAGACTAGTTTCTTTGGGTAATCATGGATAGGTAAATATTTTTCTCAAAGTTATTTCTCGGCAAAAATTCAGGAGTTTGCATATTGCTCTAAAATGATCCAATCGCGTCAACTTTTTTTAAAGCTTCAATTTCTACTCAACCCTCTTTAAAACTCCATTTAGAGCCTGAATCTGAGACAAGCAGTTTTAATGTAAATTACCTACCCTAGGCATCTCACCTCCCTTGATTATTTTTACTGAGATAGGGGAGACAGGGGTAAAGAGAGACCTACCCCCCTGTTTCTGAGCTTCCTAATTAGAGTGAAAAATTGGAAAAATTAGGGTATATCAGTCACCTTATGAGAAATTATTACCCAAAGTTTGAACTCTATCATTACAATAGAAAGTATAGTTTTTAATTATTTTTTTCTCCCATTTTTCAGGTCTTGCTTTATCCTTACGGGGTAAAGAGAGACCTGGTCTGCATTGCTTCATATCTTGCATGGGAAAAATATGACAGGGTATCGAGAGTCTTCTACTGATAGATTCTGATTACCATTTCCAATTTCAGGCCAATCGGATGAATTTTTCATGAGTCACTTACACGTGTTTCAAATTTGACTATGGAAAGTTCACAAATTCAATTAAAAAACTGAGCTTTAAATTTGTATTAAAAACATAAAAAAAATGCAAAAGTTGGGCTTAAATCTAGCTAAACCATGGGGCTAAACCATGAAACGAAAAATATGACAGGGTATTGAGAGTCTTCTACTGATAGATTCTGATTACCATTTCCAATTTCAGGCCAATCGGATGAATTTTTCATGAGTCACTTACACGTGTTTCAAATTTGACTATGGAAAGTTCACAAATTCAATTAAAAAACTGAGCTTTAAATTTGTATTAAAAACATAAAAAAAATGCAAAAGTTGGGCTTAAATCTAGCTAAACCATGGGGCTAAACCATGAAACAAAAAATATGACAGGGTATTGAGAGTCTTCTACTGATAGATTCTGATTACCATTTCCAATTTCAGGCCAATCGGATGAATTTTTCATGAGTCACTTACACGTGTTTCAAATTTGACTATGGAAAGTTCACAAATTCAATTAAAAAACGGAGCTTTAAATTTGTATTAAAAACATAAAAAAAATGCAAAAGTTGGGCTTAAATCTAGCTAAACCATGGGGCTAAACCATGAAACAAAAAATATGACAGGGTATTGAGAGTCTTCTACTGATAGATTCTGATTACCATTTCCAATTTCAGGCCAATCGGATGAATTTTTCATGAGTCACTTACACGTGTTTCAAATTTGACTATGGAAAGTTCACAAATTCAATTAAAAAACTGAGCTTTAAATTTGTATTAAAAACATAAAAAAAAATGCAAAAGTTGGGCTTAAATCTAGCTAAACCATGGGGCTAAACCATGAAACGAAGTTGAACATTCAAAACTTGCTTCAATGAAAATTTTGGCATTGAAATCTTGATGTAAAAGACCTCTAAAATGTGGCATTTCTTACTAATCCTAACAAATTTACGATAAGGTGCAAAAAGAGACATTGGCTGCCAGCCTTGTTTTGAATGTAATTGTAAACAAAAATTAGAGGCATACCGTACATATCTTAAGATACAAAATTGGGTGATTCTTTTTGTTTTTAAAATGGAGTTTATTTACTGTAATCCACAAAAACTTTGGCGCGAGACGAACTTGAAAACCGACTAAAAAAAGTGATCGTGTTCACAAACACTTCCTGCGGTCTGCTGCCGTTCGATCCGGTCCAAAATTGGTAGAGGAACGTAAAAATGAGCTTATAGACCATTCCTTCTTGTTTAGCCACTTAAATCTGAAACAGGTAGAAGCAGGAGCAAAAATCTCCCATAATCCTAGTATCTCTTTACTCTGATCTTTTTTAATGTGCCCCTCATATTTTTTTTTTCTTATTTGGTATGACTTTAATGTAATTTTCTCTATATCTTATCTTATTTTAGGTGTTAGGATGAGCCTTTCGGAATTGAAGGCTATCTTAAAGTCAATTTTAATAACGTCACCTCAGCAAAGTCTCATCCCTCTAGATCTTTATAGAAAATTTAGGAAGGAAGAAGGATATCACTTTCCGTTCAGAAATCTGGGTTTTCGAGACTTCGTCGAATGTCTCTGCAGCCAAAATTTATCGGATACAGTTAAGGTATTTCTACAATGTAATTGAGCCATTTATCTACTTATGATTGAATTCCATCCTCCTGCACTCAGCATTAGTGACACAAGTTGGTGACCATACGATCATAGCCAGGGTGACAGCATGACTCTGCAATATGCACAGTATTCTCACAACAAGGGGGAAAATCTCATATGGAGGACAACGTCGTTCTTGGAGTCATGCTGTCGGATGCAACAACAATTATGTCCCATCAAAAACCCAACTGCAGACTCCCTTTTGATTTATTTGACCTTGTCATCTGTACAGCGCAGCTTCCTGATTTTCTGTTTCCACTCATGGAGAGATCTTTAAAACTAAATGAAGATTAGGAAAGTGGACGCAGCAGCCAGCAAGTCTGTCAGCCATCTATCAAGTACTTATCCATACACCACCCCATTTGGCTTGGCAAACTATAGTCACCAAGAACAAAGGCGGCTGGGTGCACCAGTTTATAGACAGAAGTTGTTGATTTTATAATCAGAGCCAAGGTCACAACATTATCCTGCATTACGCTGAGTATTCTCACCCTAAAAAATAATTTAAAAAAAAATGAAATTATGAAGGGTACATTATACAATTATAGAGTCAAGAGAGGTGCAATGCCTAGGATAGGTAATTCACAAAAATACTTTGTTTATCAGATTTAAGCTCGAACACAAGGAGTGTTGCAGGAGGGTTTGTGTACAAATTGAAGCTTTGAAAAATTTTGGTATAACAAGAGCAAATCAAGATTGCATAAACTTTTGGAACTTTTGACAAACATAGGTTCTCTTGTGGTTTCTTTTTTATCACTTGGTAATTAATTGAAGTGTTTGCATCTTTGTAACAGATAGTCATTCTCTTTTATCAGGGGTTACGCCCCATGGCTGCTATGCGGCCCAACCCGGAGAGAGTGCTTTTAGTCAGTGAGATAATCTAAATAGAGCCTCAAAAATCATGAAAATCGTCTCAGTAGATCTTTCGAAAGAACTGTGACAAAAGATGAACATTTACATTGTCTAAATGTAATAATCCTTAACTTCATCAGATGATATACAAAAACTTGAGTTTTATTTCCAGAAACTGAGTAGAGCTGGCTCGTGTAGGGTCTATTACCTCATTAGTAGCAAAAATTATGGAAATGAGAGACTGAACTGTGACAAAAAACGAAAATTCAGGAGGTCAAAGAGCTTACAGGAATGATAGTTGCAGAGAATTTACAATTTCTAGTTTCGGAAGACAGATGTAGTGTTGTTGGGCAAGTAGTCACTTTCCAAGCCTGAAAGCACGTTTTTAATGGCTGATTTGATTTGTACCACATTTTGCCGTTAGAAAATATTAATTCTAGCTCATCCATAAAAGCACCTATTTGCACAGGGAAACTTATGAGACATATGTTATTTAATTCCTGTATTTAGTCAGGAACCGTAGATCTTAATAGACTGATTTAGTGGCTACATCATTCTATATAATATCAAACCCTTGGTTCAAATTTAAACTAACACAAAACCTTCTTCCTGATTTGCGCCCTTTGCTTCATGGTGATAAAAAGCGTCCAAGTGTTTTTTACAATCGAAAGTTCTCGTATTTAATGAGTCTTTGATTGATTTATGACTAGTCAATGATGATATATTATTGATATTATTATTGATTGGTCTGATATATGATAATATTATTGAATTTTAATAAATTAACACAATTAACTCATGAAGAATTCGCATATGAGGTTATGTTAGTTTTTTTTGTTCGAACCAAGAGCTCGATATTATATTAAATGACGTAGTCACTAAATCACTCTATTGCAGACTGTAGTCTATATAGGTATGTTCAGTTTTTGTTTTATTACAAAAGAACAATTTTAATCAGCTGATTCTAATTTTTCTCTCCTAAGTCAATTGTATACTTTTTGAACATGTCTAAAGTTTTCTCCAAGAAATTTTGATGAGGAAACAAAATTTGTGTGTGTAAACTGGAACTCTATTCTTACCCTTTCTGAAGGTCTATCAATGATATTTTTAGCTCTCTGAAATTAGTCCTCTTGTATTGTAAAGGGTGGTGATGGTAGGCCAGAAGTTGACTGGAAAAAATTTTCATCTGTTCGTAATCAAAAGATGATTCAAGTAATCATATCTAAAATTTTGATCACATCTTTCAGATAAGTCAGTTTATCAGATACCATTAGGTGAACTACTGCTATTGCCTTCTGTCTAGGTGCAGGGTTTCATGACTAAACTGTATGATGGTCACCTGTTGTCAGGAAAGTTAATCAAATATTTTTATTTAATTTATATCAGTGATGATGTTGCGTAATTCCTGTGTAACTAAGTGAAGAGCAAAATCATTTTAATTAAGGAAATTCTGCCTCATTATGATGGAAAGTTGAAATTCTGTTGAAGTGATAGGAGTAATAGTAACTTAAGGTCTGTGGAATCGGTCAATTCAGCCAATTTGGTCTTTTATTTTGCATAATCATGTCAACATTGCTGAGCATACAGCAGTTCAAGTTCCAGATGAATGCATCAAATTGAAAAACTCTGTGAGACTATGAGAAAAACTTCAGGAATTAAGAGACGGTTTAAAAGTGGACACCCTCACACTTACAGTGGAACAGACTACCCCAAGGAGTATGGTGTGCACACCTTTAAATTCCTCCCCCTTCCCACAGTGCACCTTCATTTTCAAGCCGAAGCTTTTAGCAGGTGACTGCCCCTGGAGTCCGCCTCAGCCCTCCGATTGAAAATAGTGCATCAGGTTCTAGCTGCAAGTTGGAATATTTCAAATATGATCAACCATACCCACACGAACCTCTCCTCTTTTTGTTTTTAGAATGGTTCAAACAATCAATCCCTCGTTGATGCAGTGATTCATCTGCAACTAAGCCATATCTAGTTCCTCATTGAACAATATCTGCCGACAAATATAATCATGTGTCATAACATAGAAGCTATGTAATAAGCTGTCGCATACAAGGAATACCATTAGGTGTTCAGTTTTATGCAAAGAAGAAAATATTCCCTCCTTGAGCTTTTGAAACATCTTGATCTAGTAAAATATGTCCCTACTCCAAGGCCCTCATTCTGGAAAAAGGTTTAAAAAGGAAGATCAAGGGGGAAAAATGGAAAAGGCGAAGAACTAGTTTCCAATTTGGATTTGAAAGTTTTATGCCTCATCTCTTTTTTGCAGGTTGAATTTCAGGACAGAGGTCCTATGGTCTTCCCAGTAGAATTTAAGAAGGCAAATTCTCCACCTGTAGAAAAAATCTCTAAACCAAAATTTCCTCTAACGTGCAAGGAAAGTGAAAATCCAGCGCAGCAGAGTGAAGAAAACCTAAACATGAACTGTAAGCGTTTCAGCGTAACTAGTATTTCTTTTTAACTTATTCTTTTCCTCGTTTTTGTTCAGATACTACTAAGGGTTTTTTTCCCTTTATTGCATAATCTCTCTCCGTAAGTTCTAACATTTTCTGGAAGGATTGGATGGCAGACCTCAAGTCTGCCAGTCATGAATGAATGAGGAGGGATTTATGATCTGTTTATATGGCTGAAGAAACCAAGAAATCTTTGTGACAGGATCTGTACAGAGACCTCATCTTCCGAAAATTCAAATTTCAGTTATTGATACCACTACTTAGAGTAAGAGTATCCAGAAATTTTGGTGCAATTTTGACCCGGGAGGCTCAAAAATTGAGGGAAGTATGATGTAGGTACTGAAGTTGCAATACAAGAATTCCTCAGTTCTAGGTTAAATCTAGATTAAAAGTACTGACATGCACACAGAAATTACAGCAAAGGAGCAGCTAGCATCCTTTATGGTGAGAAAATTAAATCAAAACTGTATGTAGCTTGTTCAAAGAGCTTCCAGGGAGTGTTTCCTGTTGAGAACTCAAAATCGCCAATTTTTCAGTTTTCCCTGAAATTTGGCTCTCTTGTAAAGATTTCTCCTAAAACGTGAGATCCCTTTTCACAGATCCGGTCACATTTTGATAACATTCTGAAACAAGAAAAGCTTTCTATTTCTGGCTTAGTCATTAAAAGCACCTGCATCTGCATAGGGAGACGAAGTGGATGCATTTCTTTTCTGAAATGAGCCAGGATTTGCAGTGCCTCATTTCTAGATTTAGAGATGGATTTACTTTTTAGTAAATTCCTTGACCAAACCCTATTTGCATTACAGACAATGAAATGCACGGGTTTGAAAACTTTGAACGCAATTTTTTCAAAACTCAAAAACTCCACATCTACTATTTGAACATGTGTGATTTCATGTGCACGTTTGTAAAAAAGTGCGTTTAAGCTTTCCTCACCGACCGTATATAGATTTTTGTTCAGTCCCTTTCATCTGTATTGTTTGCAACCACTGGCGAAGTCCTGAAAAATGATTGCCGATGATTGATAATTGAATGACTCATGACCGTGAGGCACAAAGTGAATGGGTGGGACAGGCAAGTAGTGTAAAGGTGTCTCAAGGACGGATTGGGTTCTCTTCTCCGACTTTTTAATTCTTCTGTAACTAAACTTGAAGCGACTAAATCATGCAAAAGCTGAAATTCAGCATGATAATTATCATGATGTAAGAGTGTTTATATGTGTGGAATAAAGATAAACACCTCCAAAAACATATTAAATTATGCTGCCAAGATTAAAATATAAGAAATGACTTGTCTCTCCTCCCCCCCCCCCCCCCCCCCCCCCCCGATGGAGTGCCGTCAGCATAAGTAAACATAGAGTTATTTTTGCCAGTAAAACCTCAAGTATTTCTGTTAATACAAATGAACCAAAAATATTTCAAGGTGCTCATCAACTAAAACGTTGTGGGAATATCCATACAATCTAGTTGTTTCTGCATTTTTCTAACTACAATTCGAATATTTTTCAGCTGATCCAGGAAAAGTTTACTGCTTCTGTGGCTTGCGAGCAAAAATGTAAGCAAAACCAAAACTTAGTTCTATTTGAATGGAGTTTTAAGGAATTCATCGAGCCAGATTTTGGGGAAAAATGAGTTTGGATTAGTTCTGAATTCAACTAGTCGTAAATTTTGAAAGTGGTAAAGTCAGGAAAAATGTTTTCAATATGAAAATAGTCATTGAAATTTTTCTTCAATATCGAATCTTATGGAGGAATAAAACTTCAAACCTCGGTTTCTCAGCTCAAACTTGATGGGTTTCTGTTGAACTTGCATTATTTCATCTCGTCGAAAGATACACAGGTTGTGATCATAGATCATTCAGCCAAGGTGACTTCACATCTCTGCTTCATGCTGAGACTCTTGCTGCGTGGAGGAAAAAATTCATTTTGAGTATAATTTACCCCTTTGGAATTATGCTGTTTGGGGTGCAACACTAGGTACAAATCAATTTTAGATGTATTTTGGCTCTACTTAAAGCCATCATCTGTACAGCGTAGCTCTCTGCTTTCATTCTTGAGAAGGTCTTGAAAACTAAACCCAGATCATGCAAGCGGACGCGGTGCATAGAGTACATAGAGTCGTCATGTAAGTGGGAGAGCTGGTGCCACTTTCAAGCATTTTCCAGGTCCCGAATTCCGAGACTCCTGTGTAACGCCGGGTCACTTTTTCGATACATTATTGATTGTTTGCAATACACGGGTATCCAGCCATCCAATGTAAATAAAGAAGATAGGAATTACCACGTATTCCACACTGCCATTTTGGATCGAACATGTAAAGAAAAAGTGACCGGGCTCGGAACTCGTTGTGCAGAACATGGCGCCAGCTCTCCCATTCACATTACGACTCTATGTACTCTATGACGCGGTGGCCAGCACGCCATTTAGTGAGCAATTGTCCTAACAGCATTGCACAAGGTCTTTTTTCCTGCCTCTCTAATTAGCCCTCAAACTGAATTTGGTGGGAAACTTTAAATTTGGATTCCAATAATACGTAAGAATCAACATTTTGAGTTAAACTTTTTTGACCTCTTCCTTCCGTTCATACCCTTATCAATCGGGACCCTTCAATGGATAGATAAAATGACTGCCTCAGAACAAAACAGCTGGTTACTTTGGACCTTTGAGAAAGAAAAATAAATATTTTTAGTTTTTACTAAGTAAAAGCTCTAAATGGCTGACGAAGTTTGGGAAACATGATGTTTTGCGTATTTTGGATTTTCCAGTAATTTTATATGCTGAATTTGATGGGAAACTGTGAATTCAGATTCCAAACGTTTTTCGAAGAGCCGATCAAATCCGGAAAACAGAAACAAATTAATGGAATCATGTGTAGTTTTTTCAATTAATTAGGTTGACTTACAGATTTTGGATAACTGTTATTTACGTGAGTGTTCATTAAAAAATAATAAAGAAACTGATACTTTGCACCTCTTTGTACCTTAAGACAATTTATGGACAAAGACGCTCTTAGGTACGCGCTCTGCTTGCTAAACTTCAACTAAATTTTGCAATGGAGCTAACAGTATGAACTTGCAACTCAATTGAACTAGCAGCAAAGTACCTTACCTGAACCATGCTTGATATTTAAAGGAAAAAACTGATAAGAAAAAAGATGATTTCAGGAACCTTTTTCAAGGAAAACAGTGAGATGGCACAAATCAGGAATTGTCCCTCCTAATTCCAATCATTGAATTGAAAACATGAAAAACTTATTTGTATCTGTGTAGTCTGCTCTGAATTTGCCCTGTAAGCCACATTTCACTTCTTTCACACTTGTTAAATTTAAAAAACAGACACCAACTTCAGTTAAAAATTACATCAAAATATGGAAAACCTTGAAAATGGGTCATAGCTGTGACAAAATGGCATTTCAAGCAACATCTCCCAAGTTAGGTGTTCGAAAATTAGACCCTAAAGTCAGTTTTTCCGTCAGAAAATATGATGAGAAACTGAAGCTCACATGAATCATTTGACTACGTGCAAAGACAGCATTTTAGGCTATATCTACTTCCTTTGAGAAATGTCAATGCAACCTGTTTAAATTTATCAAACCCCCAACTTTAGCGTTTATTCTGGAAGTAAGTAAAAAAAAAAAAAAATATTTCCTACTTTTAGAAAAAAATAAGAAGTTGTCATCCATTAAAGACGTGTGATAATCGTTTCATTTTGCAGGTATTGATCCTATAAGAATTTAATTCATGAAAATGTTTCCTTGTTCAACTTAGGTACACTGTCAGGAAGGAAACTATAAATCAAGGAAGGCAGTTTTATTTTTGCGCTCAACGCAGCGATGGTGGTTGCAAATTTGTTCTCTGGGCCGACACTCTAGAAACATACTGGTATCAGTACCATGGGCCCTTGATCAGCGCTACCCTAGATTTTAGTAAGTTTGAAGGAGTAACTCATTGATTTCTGAAACCACAAGGAATTCCTGAGAAGTATTGAGAATGTTCCAGAAAGACCTGAGCGAGTACTCTAATTCCAATGCACATGAAAAAGTATGCATAAAAATAATGTTGGAGACTAGAACTACTTCCTTTCAACAAAAATTGACCGAGTTATGGTAGTTTGAAAATGGGATGTATTTTTCGTGATTAAACTTTCTGAAGCTCGTTTGCCATTGATCCTCCTCTCGATCAATTCTTTTTTGTGTCTCTTTTCAAATGAAATCAAGATCAGTTCGCTAAACTGCTTAGTTCGTGAATTAAAATGCCAAGGCGAGTCTATTCAGGACACCTATGTATTTCTTAGAAATATCACAATTTTTGTACGACGCAAATTAAGTGAAACTTGATTAATCTTAAAAATAACTGTAAAATAGTTGAAAACACATTTATGACCCAAATATGCAAGTGCTGTGTAACAGAGTACCACCAGACAAGGTCAAGCAACCACAATTTCTCATAGGACACAATGAACAAATGAACAGTTTGTAATTTCTACTCATGATCGATTAATTAACGTTTTTAGCATCCATAAATTCACTTCGAAAGTATTAAAAACCCTGAAGAACTATGCTCAGAATACCCAGAAATTCCTTGCCAGGTTAATTTCAGTATCATTCGGTATTATGAAGGGAATTATATAAATTTAAATAACAGTAAACATAATGTTGGAGTTTTTTTGCCAACGTGCGTTAAAAAATTCAGCATAAAGCTGAAAATCTCAATACAGTAAACATATTATCACAAAGGATAAACCCTGTTGGACAATTTTTTGGAACATCACTCCATCCTCAGCTCAAATTGAGACTGACTGTTCCCTTGCTGAGTACAGGGGGATGCTCTGACATAAAAGTCCAACAATGAAGTGAGTTAACTGAGATTTTAAAATGTTGACAGTTGGTTACATCCATTAATCATTTCTTAGCATGTCCCTGAAGACTTTCTAAGCATGGTGGGCTTTTAAATGGAACTTTATGTATCAGTGCAAGGAAAAGTAGGGCTGAAGACATGGTTTTTCAGCCCTTTTGCACAAATTTTCTTATATAAATCTGGAGCTATTGCTACGTGTGTGTGGACGTTGCGCCATACTTTTTTATCATTGGGAGGAGTCTGATTCTTTACATCTGTCTTATCTTGTTGGTTTGTGAAGAAGCAAAAGATCTTCTTGATTTAACAAGATGTTGCAACATGTTACTGTTAGATCGTTTATCTTTCGATCTCAGAAACTACCGAACCGATTTGCTTCGGATTTGGTTGAAATGAAAGCTCTCAGGTTTTAGATGTGCAAGCACCCCGTAGTTTTTTTATTTTTATGACCGCCGTTGCAAAATAATGCGCAACTCAATTGAATTTATTTTTAGCACTATGGTTTGATGTTTTTAATGGAGAAATATCGTAATATTGACTAAAAAATTGAGAATCTTAAGTGTGCAGGAGCTTGAAAAAATTAACACATTAACAGCTTTTATTCAAAATTATTTGTGCTAGTCTTACAATTAGTGGGTTAGCAGCTGAATGTCATATGATAGGAGGGATCTCCCATTAACTGATTATCTGGGTCCCTCTCTACATAAACTCATTGTTACCTGCTCACAACGTATGATTCCCTTCTACCATAGCACAAGTCCCGTATCAGTGACACTCGCTTCCTTATGCTGACCTTTGTCGGATCACCTGATACGCATTTTCTATGTGTTATTACTCATCATCAATTTTCGGTTTATAGATTTCTTGTGTTAGTGTGTCTGACATCTCACTCTCTTACTTTGTCGTCCATTTTTGATGATATTTCTGACATCTCACTCTCTTACTTTGTCGTCCATTTTTGATGATATTTAGATAACATAATTTTTAGTTGTTTTTTTCAAGAGATACTAATCTTTAATTTGGAAGTACCGCGATTGTATCGGAGATTGACTCAGTAGTTTTTATTATTATTAGCCCGTTTTTTGTACTTTCTGGGTTTTTAAACTTATTATTTTGCCCACACTTCAACTTATGTGGGATATGTTTTCTTGTCGTCACAGCCATTCCATCAGAAGTTTGTGTTCTGCCAGACATTGGTCTAACGCACCGTCAAATTATTTCCCATTTGGTCACTCATTAATGAAAAAAAATTTACTCAGAATATGATAACATTACTGGAGGTGGCAGAATTTGCCAACTTTCTGCCCGACCTTGGAAACAGAACATATCCCTAAGCAGACAAAGACGATTTCAACGTCACTGATTTGTCATAAGAACATCAAAGCAGAAAATCATGTAACTAGCAATATGTACGGCAAAATATAGCATCATTGACTGCAACCAAGTTAACAAAAAGTACCACCCTGGCACCAAAAAATGAACATTGCAATGAAATACATGAAAGCACTTTCTATACTACCAGACCAATGGATCAATACTACCGTACCGCAGTGTCAACAGGGTCATTGTCGATGAGGAGAGGAAGGTTCTGAACTTTCCGATGGAATTTTAGATAGCCTTGATGTAAGCGGCTTACCTCCACATGCGGTCAAGTTGAGATGGGGACTGGTCGTTCCCACTTGAAGTCTGTCCCTCGCACACCAGTTAATCCCTTAATTCTGAAGTTTACAAAGTCATTTAGTGTTTTTAAGAATTTTTTCCTTATCTCAAGGGCTGCTCAAAACATATGTAAAGCTTCAGGGGTAAGGAGAGTATTACACCATAGTTTTTTTCATGTACTAAGGGTGTGGATCTACACAATAAGCATCATTCAAGCGTTGTGAGGGTTAGGGAAGGGTTGGAATATCCGAAATTCAGGGTTTCTCATTTTTACAGACAGCTTCCTTAGGTAATGCTCTTGTTATTGTATGGGTTAGTGTTGCTTTTCATCAAAAAAAATTAACGCAAGTTATTTGTCTTTTCAGATGGTCAGGATAGTATTGTTTGCGATTGCAGACTGCCAACAACAAGGTAATTTTGGAAATTTTTTAATGTAATAACAGGAAAATTATGGTCCAGTATTCACAAGAGTATCCTACAGAAAAAGACAAAACGAGGAAAATGAATCTGTCCTAATAATTGAAAGCTGTTATTATTAAATATTTTGGTCATTTTAGTGAAAAGTACGTGCATATTTGGTGGAGAGCAAGATAATATTTGCTCGACTCTTCATCCTTTTTTTCTTTTTATTTAAAATCAATTTCAGCATTGTTATTGCCGTCTCAGACTTATTTAAAGTGTTTTTCAATGTGACTAGATCCCAAAAGGTAACCAAATTTTAAATCTCTAAGATACTTTCTACAAACCAGTGCACTAATTGGCACACTGGTGAATCGATCATTAAGCTTGCTGCTATTCAATTGGCAAACAGGTGAATCGTTCGCTAAATCCGCCGTGTGACTTGATCAAATTTTCAAATTAATGTCCAACAGGTGGATGTTGATTGAGTTGCCATCAACTGATCTCAGGGTTTTATTTTTTGGTCAATTTATGTGGAACAAATGGATACTGGCTTTTTAATCAATTGTAAATTGTTTTTTAATAAAAACAATATCCACCATACTCAAGTTGACAGAAGAGAAAAAGTTCATCTGCCTTTTTTTAATTTAATTTTGTTTCCATTTTTTGGTTTAAATACATATCTACTAAGGATTAATCGTATTTTTTGTTCGCAGGTTGTTTAAAAAAAGAATGGCCTCTTTCGTGTGTCCCAAGCGACTTGAGTACCGATGTAAATTTGAATTTTTATCACCAAACCCAATACATACAAAGGGAGCAACAGCAGCTTTAAATTCATCTACTAACAATGAGAGCATCGGTATGTCAACGTATAACTTGAGAAATCATGATGACCTGGTTTTCTGCATAAGGAAGTATAGTCCGAGGAAATGTTCCCTGTACTTAACTTTGCTCTGATTTTCAACTTTCCAGTAACAACAGCGGAGAGAGGGCTTGGATCCGCACTGATGCCTTGTGGGATTGTTTCATCAGGGCTGTTTCTAAAGAAGTTTTGGAACTACTCGATTTTTTAAAATTTGAAGGTCCATTGGGATGTTTTAAGCCATTCACATTAATTCTGAGTCAGTGTTCAAGCTACTCAACCTACTAATTTTTTATACCCATGTACTGAGAAAATCAGTAAATGCACAATGAAAAAATACTTTGCCCATTTGTTGCAAAAACTTTTAAATTTTAGAAACTGTCATCTTAAAAAGAAGGTATTTTTTTTCTTCAAAGAAAAAGAAGAAAAAAAACAAACCCTTTGATGCCTAGTTGACAACCGAGCTCTTACATGCATGTGATTCTGGTACTTTTTTCTTGTAAGATTTTGTGAGAAACTTTATGTTGACCTGCTTTTCTCGGAAACGAACTTGCAAACTCAAAAAAAGCCCTCAAAGTTGAGACAGTAACGGAGAGGATCCTCCTCTCTATGCTAAGACTCCATCTGTACATCCCGTCAAGCTCTCCATGGGCAGATAGAGAGGAAAAATATTAGCAGGGTTGCCACACTGTTTGGCAACTCCAAGGCCGAGTTCAACTGGGCATATAGAGTCGGACGCTCAATGTAACTTGTAGGATCCTCTCAATTAAGGCCTCAACTTTATAAGCTTTTCCTGAGCTTGGAAGCTCGCCTTAAAGATAACCAGTGGCACCATCGTATTTCTCGCAAAATTTCACATTAGTCATTAGTCATAATAATCCCTCCACCCGCAAGAGCAAGAGTTGCATTGATGATTCACCTCCGCATGCAACAGCTCTATCCAAGCTCGTTAAATTATCTTGATACCCAACTTGATGACAAATGCCTCAAAGAATATGTTTTAGTCTCATGCCTTTAAACAAATCAGAATGGTCCCATGATAGAATCCATGGCTCCATGGATCTGAACTACTATGGACCACTGCGTTGTAGTCAAACTCTGAAATTTTTAAAAATGTGGGTTTTGTCCGGGCAAAACAAGTTTTGTCAGACCTGTTTAGCCCAAATTATGGAGAATGTAAGTATGAAAATGGAGAAATTCTTTATCAGAGTATTTCGGTCAGTATTCTGAGATCGAGACTTCTAAAAAAACACGAAGAACTGCAGGCTGATTATTAAAATGATAGACAAAACGAAAATGAAGCAATCTTATTGGTTGAAAAGGGTGGATGTTATAGACCAAAGAGGAAAATGATGCACTAACTCTAGGGTCTCTCATGGATTGCAGTCAGTTAGTCAATTACTTATCTCCTTCGTCCACTTCAACCACCCATTTTCACTAATAGGATCGCTCTGTTTGCCCTTTGTCCTCTTTGCCTATTGCTTCAATTTCAATATTCAGCCTGCTTTGAATGATAAGAGTAATGCTTATCGTATGCAGATGCTCAATTTGTAGGGCATCTCTGGAATGCAGGGGCCATTCATGAAATATGTAATGCTCTGAGGGGAGGGAGGGTGGTCGAGGAGAGAGTTTTGCCATTTTGTTTTAACGTGTTGAAGGATATAAACCTATGTAACAGAAGCGGTACGAAAAGGGAGGGGGGTAGAAAAATCCGAAATTCAGTGTCACATATCGTTTGGACTCCTTAGGAGTGACCATGCTTAAGATGGTGCATTAATATTGAATGCCAGCATTAAAGTCGAAAGAGAGGCAAGTCGCAGGCAAGAACAATGCCGGAATGAGCTTTTCAACAATCACTAAAATTCATATTATTTTGTCAGAGTAATAAATAACTCCCAAGAAATTGTCAGGGGAAAATGATGCAAATTAGCTTCACTTAAAAGTGAACTGGCCCTACACATGAATATCATGTAAGAGCGGAATCTATCTGATCCTGGACCTGGTTATATGGTGTTGGGTTATCTTGGTGTTCGAGAGAAAGAAAGGGAAAGAATTTATCATGATTTTAACTGATCACTGAAACTGAAGGTTTTACTGTCATTCACTAATTTTGGAACAAAGCTCATCGCACCTATTTCTTTCCTAGGTTCCATTCAGTCAAAGCACGATTCTTCTCCGACACACAGACCACAAGGATACAAACAGACCAAGTAAGAATGGCCTATTGATATTTTTATTTGACAAAACCTCTTTCCTCTTGAAAGTCTCAAGAAAGTCGCATAAATTCAGGCTTCATAATACTCATGATGATATAGGCATACCAAATACTTAATACATTCCTAACATTGAAAGCCTTTCAGTGGGAAAGTTGATCATAGAGAAAGCTGTGGCAACATTCTGCTTTGTTTCAAATTTAAGGTGATTCGACGGACGCCATTTTTTGTGTCAGAGGGACGTGGTTTATCTTATCAATTCGTTCCATATTATCAGCTACTTGTCATTTTTTTTAAATTTCAAGATTGTACTGTTGTACTGATTGTACTTCTGTTGCCATGAGACTGAAAAATTTTTGTACCAAATTTGACGAAGAAATTTCACATAATAACCTAATAAAGGCAGGGTTATTTATAGGAAAAATATTGCATTCGAGTGCAGTTTTGAAATCAGTATCGAATGTGATATTTTTCCTCTAAAAGATCCCTGCCTTTATCATGTTGAATTTCTTTGTCAAAGGTACATAAATTCTTTATAGTCTTATGACAACAGAAGTGCGATCTTAAAATTTAAAAAAAAAAATGACGAGTAGCTAAAATTATGGAATGAATTGATGCGATATATGGCATGTTGCTCTGACACAAAAAATAGCGTCCGTCGAATCTCTTTAACAGGAGAAGAAATAGTTAATCTTAAATCATTGCTGCATGAAAGATCTTCATTAGTTAGTATGGTTTTCATATTACACTTTTATTTTGAAGTGCATAGTTTTGCTCTGACTTTAGTCCCTCTAAGTAGTACACCAAAAAACCATACACTTTTTTAATCGGAAATTGCTGCTTTAGCTTTCAGAATTCATTTTTATAATAAAAAAAAGATCTTCTAGACGAAGATGGCGGTTTTTTGAGACAGCCGCCACACTTTTTTCAGAGCGTACCATCTCATTAAGTTCACAGCCAATTTTCGTTTTCTTAATCTCATTTAAAAAACTATTATAATCATGAATAAGATTGAAATTTTTCTCTGTGACGCTGTAACTTATAGATGTTGAAACAATTTCAAGATTAGATGAATATTTAACTTACAGAGAAATGGCTTTTTCATCTGAAGGAACTGTGTCAGAAAAGTATGAGGAAATTTAATGCAGCACCCAAACCGGTTTTGCATGCTATGAAACACACCCCATAGAGCAGCTCATGTGAAGCATTGTGGAGCTAGATGAGGTTTAAATGGCACTTAGGTGCCAATTAACGTCCTTTACAAGTCGTATGAGCATTATATCCTTGTATTCATTCATCTGATTTTCATTCTTTTGGGCTCGTTTGAAATTTATGTTCAAATCACTTCGATTCATAGGATTTCTCAGGACTGACGAATCGATCTGTCAAATCGCGATCTATTAAGATCTGATAAATTGAGGTCTGATAGTTCACAACAAAACTAATGATTCCTGGACTCCTCTGACTGAACTTCTTTCCATGACCATAAGAATGAACCCTGAAAGCAGCAATTCTCGATTAAAAAAAAAACAAAACAAAACAAACAGGGCTTTCCTCATTTTGAGACAGTAGCTTGCCCATTGAAGTCTCGATTTGGTTCTTGGGTCACTCATAAGTATTAATTTTACATTAACTCATTGGCATTTATTCAGAAATTGCAGAAGATTGTGAAAATGTATCTTTAAATTCAATTCTGTTTCAAGAAAATACTAAAAAACTGGTCATAATGATAAAAAAGAAAAAAGAGAAAGAAAGAAAAAAGTTTCAATTTACCTAACCATCTCAAGCCTATTTTCCCCCAGTTTTAAGTCCATGTTGCCTGGTCCCCTTCTCTGAAACACTGCCCATATAATTTTTAAATTTCATACGGCGCTTCTGAAGCCAGTATTGTGGAATCATATCAACAGATGATCAGTCTGTCCACTTGTTAAGTGGGAGGCTAATTCTTTTATCATGTCCTTCGTGATTTTAGCAGTCAGGAAGAGGAAGATGAAGATGATTGGACACCAAGACCTACCAGTGCAACGGAATGTACAGGCAAAGCCAAGCAGGAGCCAAAACTTTCAAACGGAACAGAAAATGAAGCTGAAGATGACTGGACTGTAAAAGTTAACCACTCCTCTGATAATGTGCAGGAAGACAAATGTACCACAGGAGCTCAGAACGCCAAAAATATCTATGAAGATCATTGGACTCCTACAGTGAATAAAATCAAAGAAATATCCTTAAACGATGACTGGAATCCTAATGAGAACTGGAATCCTAGGGATTTAAGTTCCTCCAAAAATTCGGTTGAAGTTAGTGAAAATGGTGATATGGATTCTGGCTATTTTGACACAAAAGTAAGTTGCATGATCACAAAAGTCTAAAAAATTCTTTGAATTCTTCAAGCAAAAATGTGCAACACAACTGTGTAAGCATTAAATTTAGACAAAATTTTAATACAGTGGAGCCCGTATATAACGAAGTTCACGGTTCCCAGAAAAACTTTGTTAAAAGCGGACTTGTAAATTGTTTAAACAAACGGACAAATCCTAACCTGCGAAAATGGCTGATGTCAACGAGGCGCTCACGTGCGGCAGCTCTGGGAAACGCTCGACGATAGCGCTCCTCGCGGTGTAGAACCCAACTTCATGAAACGCTTCAGGAGTTGCGTAAAACCCGGTTAAGTGTGGTGGTAGAATCTGGATCCTACCTGCTTCCAAGATTTGTCTCCAAGAATCCTCTCAAACGCGTATACAACACCTCTCCCGGAAAGCTTTCTGGAGAGGCTCCTGGAGAAAAATGATGGAGGTGAATCCTGCTAACTGGAGACATGGGATGAATCGGCGCGCTGCCGGACTCCCCCTCCCCTCCATCGCAGACGTGTGCAAGTGTGAGAGAGTGAGGTGTGAAACATGCGCGGCGGGCTGCGCAGTGAGCGCTCACTTTGTTATCCCTTATTCTCTTTTATTCGTAACCTCGTGATTCTGCGACTACCACACGTATTACTGCAAGCGAGCAGAACTCGTCCAGAGAGCAGAAAGTACCAAACTTAATAGCGGAAATGGCGGCAAATTACTTTGTTATACGCGAGGTGCCGCCGCCAAGACTTCGTTAAACTACTACTACTATTACTGTACTATGTACTTTTCTACTATTGAGTGTATATGAGGACATATATGTAACAATAGAGGTCACTGACATCCGCCATTTATTGCTTTTTTCGAAATCTAAAGCCTCCAAGAATGCCTGTGCAAAGTTTCAGACTTCCAGCGCAATTTTTCAGCGAGATATGAACTGAAAACCGTGTTATTTGTAAAAACAGCCGATGTGAAAATCCACTGTTTTCCCCGGCCGGCGCGGCAGGACTCTGTGGAGATTTGAACCCTCTTGAGATAACTGCCTGCCCACCGGCCATGGGCTGCAGCTGACACTCAAATTATACGTATCGGGACCGTCTCGCCAGAATTGTTGAATTTATAACTGATTTTAGAATTTGTTCCTTGTTTTTGTTGTAAGAATTACAAACGGTTTAGTCTCTTGATCAATTTTGTTAAATGACTCAGCATTGACTTACTTTTAGGTCATTTCAATCGTTTCACCAGCCTTACCCTTCCTGAAGACTTTGTTTCATGCATAAAAAAGTGTTTGCAGTAAAAATAGCAGATGTCACATTTTTTTCAAACCGCTCCTTACTCCTCCAAACTTACTCCTTCAATTTTTCACTTACAAAGATCGTAAAACGTGTGTTTTTTACCGGAAGAGTTGCTCTTTATCTTTATGAGAATCCTCTCGGTTCTACGGGCGGAAAAGAGCAAAGCTTCAAAAACTTCAAACGCGATTTTCTCTTAATGTGAAAACTCAACATCCACTATTGTTACAGATAAGTCCTCATATGGAAGCACTAGAAAAATGAAAATTACTTCGTTATATTCAAAACTTTGTTAAAAGGGAGTTCGTTATATACGGGCTCTATTGTATGTTGATAAGGAAGTTGCAGCGTTTGTTGTTGTTTATCGTGGATGTGATTTTCTTCTAAGTGTTCTTTTGAGACGGTTATCGTGCTGTAGACCTAAATTATATTGGTTGAATCTTCACGATCCATTTGATGGTGAAGTTCCTACGTCCAATGTAATGTCATAGATCTCCTTCAAAGGCAATGTATTAAAGTCATCCTCTGTCAATATTATTTTGAAATGTTAATATGTGCCTCCAGACGAGGTATGAATGAAAGCACCACTCAAAATGTTTTCTCCTATAAAATTTTTTTATCATGGAATCGTATGCCAGAAAATGTCCTCAAGACCAAATCAAGAGACCGGCAACAAAAAGTGTGTGATAGTTCGAATAATTTAGGTATGGTGAATTCAATATCATGAGCTGTACGCATGAACTCAAACTGCCCGTTCAAATGCATCACCATACATGTAGGAAAAAGACCTCACATTTCTCTAAGAATAAGTTGTCATTCAATTTCTTTTTCAGCCAACAGTTTCAAGCCCTAGTCTTCAATCTAGACAGCCCTCACGCACAGGATTCTTAGTTAATTGTACTGTTCAACCACAAGAAATTCATAAAGCAACTGGGAAGAATGGAATGCAGCATTTAGTGCCAATCACAATTTGCGTAGCAAACTCCCCATCTGACTTTTATTTTCAGCTGAACTCCGAAGCAGAAGGTCTGAAATCTTTGATGAATAAAATGAAGTAAGTCATTACATTGTGTGCTCTTCTAATTGTCTTTGTCACAAGTTATGTACTTTGTGTGTATTAAGGATTTAAACCGTTTTTGAAGAGTACAAGAATACCTTTCCCGATTTGTTAGCGCTTAGATGTTGAATCTTAACATTAATTTGCTACTTACTTGAGATACAAGATGCTTTTTGCAGTGATTTTCTCAGGAACAAAGTATACTCGGATCCCCTTGTAAAATTCTTACCTCTATGTGGTTCGAGAGAGGCAGTTCTCAAAAAGCTTTCTTACCAAACGTTTCTTTTTGCAGACGTAACCTCCAAATACCTTCTTTTACCATGTGCCATTGTGCCAAGTATCAGAATTTGTTCTGAATTTTTTTAATTTTCTGCAGAAGACTCTGAGCCTCCTATTGGCATCCCCATCCTTGGAAAATGTCGTGAGAGGCAGAGTTTTCTTCCTTCTTACAAACTGGGTACCACTATCCTTACCCTTTTCATTCCAAAGCACTCTTTTCTCCACTCACCAGCTATTATGGCGTGTCAATTAATGGATTTTTTTCTCATTATGTTTGACACAGCCAATCCCTCTCCTCTATTCCCCTCTCCTGGTATTCTTCACCGCAAACCAGATATTCCTGAGCCGTTCTTTGTTGTAGCAGCTTGATATTCTGGAATTTTTCCCTCAAAACGCTTAAGAATAGATACGATGGCAAATACTCGGTGTTAACAACCGATGATATCACCAAAGACTTATAAAGTCTCCTCAGAGGAAAGCTACTTTTCAGTCAGTTAAACACAGTAGATGAGAAGACATAAACACCCCTTAATTTTTGTGTTTTTTGTATTGGAACTTGCAAATAACCGTAATAGCCTCCTCACTAGTCTCACTACCAATACCAATTTTTGCTACGGTTTTTTAAGTTGACAGTTTGAATGGTTTGTCATGTTTTCATCCCTTATTAATCAGTCTGCTTATTTTTGCAGTCAATTTTACCTTGGAATTCCGAAACATCTTAGTCCAAGTGACATTATAATTGGAAGCATTTATGTTGCAAAATTGCCTCCCAGTGGAAAATGGCACAGGGTTCGAGCTCTATCAGATTTAAATAGTGGAAATGAAGTTGATGTGAGTATAAAAGAATACATACCACTTTACTCTTTCAAATTTGCGTTGAATTTTATTTCTTTCCTTATTATTTTCTACAAATTCTCTTAAAAGTTACCCAAGCAGAAATGAAAGAAACTAGTTTTAAACAAAATATTTTCATGTAAAATTCCACAAGAAACTTGTCGGAAAATACAATTAAGTCTACAAAAAGCTTCCCATAGGTGAAAAAAGGCACCTCTAATGGGCTTCCAGACAAGGTTTGAATGGAAGCATCATGCAACCTTTTTCCCCTTCGAAATTTCACAAGAAAAACAAATCCTGCAATGGGAAGTATGAAAATCAACTTCCAAACAAGATGTAAGTGTTTAAATTGACATTGGTCCAATGGCTAAAATACAAGTGACGCTTGTCTTTTACCTAATCTAACTTCCATTCGATCCATGTTGTAAATACTTGATTATACCTTGCTCAGGAGTCCATTTCCAAACTCTCTGTCTTGTGGATCATTTTCTACCGAAGATTTTGGAGAGAATTTATGTGTTGTTTTTTTTACTGACAAGGGGAACTTCCCAAGCTGCCGCCTCCGATCGGGCTGAAAAAATTCGTACGAACTCTTTGGATGAATTTATTTGACCCGTATTTTTTTGTTTTTTCCAATGCCCCCCAGAAACACCCCAAAAAAATTCCGGAAAGTTTTGCTTTGAGCGCTTGAGTCTATATACGCAGTAAGTATAGCGGCATTTTCTTACCGTCGAGTGGTGGCTCTGTGGTAGCGCGCTCGCCCAGTGATCCGGCGAGCCCGGGTTCGATTCTCGGGCGCCGCGCCAAATTTTTACGACCGAATTTTATATTCTCACACATTTTCACATCGATTCCCATTTGATACATTAGATCTTAAAACATCAATTAATTTACAACCATCAACGATCAATAACTTCTTCAATTTGAAGTATAGATTTTTTTGGGGAGGGGGGGAGGGGTCACGCGCGCGATATTCTCGCCAATCACTGTACTTTCACATTAGCAGACGACCCGCTCCGCCCCCTCACATCGACATATTTCTCCCGATCACCCGTATGAGTCATGATTTTTCCCATCATTATCCAGAAGATGATAATGAAAAATTGTAGCATTTTTAATTTGAATGTTCGAAGTAATTTTTCATTATCATTTTCTGGATAATGATGGGAAAAATCATGACTCATACGGGTGATCGGGAGAAATATGTCGATGTGAGGGGGCGGAGCGGGTCGTCTGCTAATGTGAAAGTACAGTGATTGGCGAGAATATCGCGCGCGTGACCCCTCCCCCCCTCCCCAAAAAAAATCTATACTTCAAATTGAAGAAGTTATTGATCGTTGATGGTTGTAAATTAATTGATGTTTTAAGATCTAATGTATCAAATGGGAATCGATGTGAAAATGTGTGAGAATATAAAATTCGGTCGTAAAAATTTGGCGCGGCGCCCGAGAATCGAACCCGGGCTCGCCGGATCACTGGGCGAGCGCGCTACCACAGGGCCACCACTTGGCAGCGAGAAGACGCTGCTACACTGCGTTTATACACTCAAGCGCTCAAAGCAAAACTTTCCGGAATTTTTTTGGGGTGTTTCTGGGGGGCATTGGAAAAAACAAAAAAATACGGGTCAAATAAATTCATCCAAAGAGTTCGTACGAATTTTTTCAGCCCGATCGGAGGCGGCAGCTTGGGAAGTTCCCCTTGTGAGTTAAGACCTTGTGTAGTTGCCCATCACAGATCTCTAGAGTTCTTGCCTTTGAGTATGACATCATGTGGATCAAGTCCAGTCAAAAGGAATCAGGTTTTTTGGGAAACCCAGGAGTCTGCTTGTTGTAGAATTTCTTTTTTACCTTTGTCTCTATAATTTTTAATTTTAATAAACAGACTTTAACTTCAGTAAATTACAGGACCTTTCCTTATTTATTTTTGACCCAGTAGTTTTGATTCGCTCCAAAAATCATCATTTTTTTTAAATTTTTATTATTTCGATTCCCCTATCCTGAACCCGAAAAGAGCCAACCAAGTGGACAATTGATCCTCTCTCAGATTTTTGATGGGTAAAATCACTCAGAGGAAGGAACCAACCGCATAGTAGCTCTCATGAAGTTCTTATGAGCAACTAACGACTGGATGAAAAGTTCTTAAAAAGATAAGGAAAACCTGAAACAGACAGGGAATTTCACCCGACCCTGAAATTTGAAAGAGGCTGTAAGAATTTTAACACCTGAAATTTCACACAATTCAATTGTATACTTGACTGGAAAAGATATTTTGAAGGAATTACAAATGCATTTTACACGTTTTGATCATTTCTGAACAGACTTACTTTTAACACTTTGAACAGAGCAATGTGTCGTTGGAAAACACCTCATTTATTTATTTATTTATTTATTATTTTTTTTTTGGGGGGGGGGGGTTCTGACAGGCTCTCTGTAAAAAAACATGGAGTGATATTTTTCCAAAGTACTGACCATGAGTCTAAAATAATACTGAGAGGCACAGGTGCATCTAACATAAACCACCGTGTTATCATATTGTCATTGTAAACTGTATTCAGTACTTATGCAGATCAACTGAACTTGGTCCTTACCAAGAAGGCCTACCAGATACGTGGTGCAATTCTCTAACTTTTAACTTTTATTTCCAGCTTTTCTTCGATACCTTTGCTTTAGCCAACTATGAGACAATATGGTGAAGAAACGATTTGTTAAGTGTCAACAAAATTTTTGATAATCATTGAAATTAAAATAATGGCTTAACTGTGGCAACAGTGTGCTAAAATTATTATTTCTTTTAGTTAAATGAACAGATCATAATTTGGTGTTTCATCAGTACAAGAATGAGACATGATGCCCCGCTCTCTGTTTGCAGGTTTTTTCAATTGATTATGGACACACTGGCAAGGTGCAGTGTTCCGAGTTGAGGTTATTGCACACAAATTTTGCCAAAATGCCCGCGCAGGGAGTTCATGCTCAGCTCAGCTTGAAACCAGCTGAAGGTGGAGAATGGCATCCAATGGGTCGGCAGCTTTTCGTCAAACTAGCACGAAGGTTCATTTGGTCAGCAGAAGTAGTGAAAATCATAAACCCAAAGGTAATGTTGATTGATTGATTAGCTCTCAAGCATAATTTACTCGGCCAACTTTTTGACCCCCCTCTTTCCTTGCAAGGCAACCTTGAGAAACTCTCTCACCATAGTCATTTTGACTTATGAGAAACTGGCCAGTCCAATCCAAATACATCAGTAAAAGAATGGTGAAATCCTGTAAAATAGCTGTTAAAAATCTCCTTCTGGTGAACAAAAGTTCTTTTTTTAAAAAAAATTAGAGTATCATTTGAGACAGACAAAGGGAGATCATGTAGTGTCCCACTTGATTTTGATAATAATGTGGCCAAAAATATCCTGACAAATTTTTTAAACCCGGATTTTTGTAGTATTAGCAGATGGACAAAAAATTGTCAAAAAATGGCGAAAAGAGCTTACTGTAGTTGCAAAACTAGTAAGCAAAAGAAGCAATAATTCCAAGAAGGAAAGCATTAGGAAGGGTAATTTAAAATCTTTAATTCACGCAGGTAGCTTGTTTTTTATCTACTAGACTGACTCCTGAAATTGTTATCAATATTCTCTTCATTATATTTTTGTCAAGTTGAATCCAATTTTAACTTAGTTTTATATTCACAGTCTGTTCAGCAGAAGGTTGAGGTTTTGCTGAAAGTCAAAGGAATAGCTTCCAACTATCTCTCAAGCCAACAGAACTCACCAGGCTCTAATAAGAAAGAGGAACATGCTATTAAAGATGTAATTAACGAGTTCATCAGAGATTTGACCCATGTCTAAACCACTATCACCAAAGGTATGATCTCAAAAATTTTCTTGTTACCCATTTTTTATTTCCAATTGGCTGTAAATAAGAACATTTCACTCATTGCTTATTTTTTGACTGCGATATTAATAAGAAGGTCGAGTTTAATGTGCTGCAAGAGGAAGTTTAATCTTGAATAAAATCGTGCCTTTCTTTGTTGCCTTATATTCAGAAGATTTGGTCAAAGCTTGATCAAAGTCTTTATTTAAGTTTACCATGAGAGAAAGTTTAATCTTTAATAAAATCGTGCCTTCCTCTCTCTTCTATGTATTTTGAAAATTGAATGAAGTGGCTTCTTAATAGAGACCAGTCTAATGAAAAGTCATTCAATTTTTTTCCTTTTTTCTTTCTAGGTCAGCTCATTATTTTCCTAAGTTTAGGTCTTAGTTCTTTTTTCATTTTGTAATTTGTTTTTATTAATGCTGTAGAAAAGGTGCCCCTCTGACTTTTAAACACTGCTTCATATCAGGAATCCCTATTTTGTGTGTGACAGTACAAGGTCTGTTAGATTAAAAATCGGATTTTACTACTCATCAGGCAATCGTTCACGTGAGCTATGAAATGAAAAAAAGTACTCTCAGACCAAGTATTTCGGTTTGCGACGTCGAGACTTTATTTTTTAAATGGAAAACTACTCAATGTCAATCCTTGAAAACTTCTGTGTTTTTTCTTCTCAAAGAATTTTAAGAAAAATGTGAAAATTTCAAGTAATGATATTGATTTGTTCTCCTTCAAAAAAATAAAATTGGAGTGGAGATTTTTAAACACCGCAAACAAGATACGTCGTTTGGTAGTCTCTCTGTCAATATACAATTATCAGCAATGTGCATAGTAAATTGCTTACACACTCATAACAGTTAGTGCAATCAGACTTGCACATTAGATGAGCATACTATCAATAGCAACAAAAATTTAATTGATCTTCGATGCTGCTTTTGAATTCCCTCTCCTTATTAAATGCAGCTCAATTAAGAAAGGTTTAATTCTATTTTTTTTTCTTCAATTCTTCATTCAATGTTTCACGTGTCAGGGGCTAATTTTGTCAAAAATCCTGTTTTGAATTGATTCACTCTGATGTTCTGTTGAATGAAAAACTCAATACTTTATCACCCATAGTATTTGAACAGGTTATTAGTTCTGCACGTATATAATGCTCAGTCTTCATTCAAATTCGGGAAAACAAAGATTCCTTGGAAAGGCAAAATTAGCAATAAGCTAAAGAAATTTGTTTTTTATTACTAATTAGACCTTGTTGGTTCAAGTGATGAAAGTGTTTTCTCCCTAAAGCAATTGTTAAAAAGAAACATCAATTTTAGTAATTTTGTTTGAATATTTTTATTATGACTTTGAAAAAATTTGATAAATTATTCTTTCGGCAAAACTGCGTTATTACTGGTTAAGATTACTCCAATGAACTCGGTGTTCTTTACTCCTTACAAAATTAATCCATCATTTGACCAAACTGTATTCACCTTGATCAGTAGGTAAATAATTAATGTATTCTCATAATATTTTTTTCTCTTTTGCCAAAGTTTATGCAAGTTATTTTTGTTTCCATTCCATTGTACATACTCTCTTTTTGTAGCTTTTTAAACTTTTTTGTGTCACTTGAAAATACTTACTGTTATTAAATTCAGATCTCATACTTAGCCGCTTGTACAAGTATTCAACCAAACACCCCATGTAATAATTTCATGCAAGTATTCTCTCTGTAAATTGGCGGTATTGTGAAAGCATTTTCATAATTTACATTTACCTTCTTCACCCATGTAATGCCTTCTCTTCCACTGGGTAAATAATTAAAAATTAACTGATTCCAACTAACTCACATCATTATAGTTTTTTCTGCTCTTCCATGTCATGCTCTAAATTTTAAGACTCCAGGCAAGTACACGTGAAGTTGAAAAGGTGCCGCCAAAATCAACTTTTTTTTCAATAGTATGAGGGCCAATTATTCAGGGTCCTTTGGAGCCCCTCTGGTTTTTTATTTACACTCTCTGAAGGGAAAGAGATGAGTAATTTTAGTGAGTAGGCACACCTTAGGCATATGAGTATTTTCCTTTTGTGTTAGCTGTTGATAATTAATTGTAGCGTAAGTTCCGAAGCATCCTGCATTTTTTTCTTTTTTTTTCAATTACTTTAGCCTTGAATTGATCTTTAGCTTTTTCCTATTATTTCCTACAAGGATAAACTTTGGATAAAAGGGATCAAACTTTGGTCTTTATCAATTTTGATTGCGAGCTATAATAGGAAAATTTGCCACTTTTAAGGAAGTAAAAAATGAAGAGAAATGTATCCGGTAATAAATTAACTTTTCCTCTTCAAATGTAAAATGGGATTCACAAATTAAATATGATGTCTTGAGTCCAACATGGCAAAATAATTAAGATTATACCTTCGTGGTAAATGTTTTGTTCAAAAATCGTAAGTGATGAGCTTTATAGGGGGTTTGGTAACCGGGAAAAACAAGAAAGACAAGCATCTACTCTTAAAATGTAAATATACTGATTTAAGTATTTATTCTTCAGTAGTAGTAGGGTCAATGCTTGGAAGTAAGTTAACTGGTGTTACTCTTTAGTAGCCTTGCGGTGGGGCTCTTGGTATGCATCCACTTGTGCTCTTGAGACTTTCATTTCTTCATATTGTGTGTTTCCTGAGAAAGAAAAAAAATTGTGATTTGCACCTTTCCAACTTGATTCTAATCCTGTATTGAAGTAACTTTAGAGTATCATACGGAGTTCTGGAGCTTCTAAACTATCAGAAGCTCTTGAGGGTTCATATCAAGTCCAAAATTTCCAACAAAAAGGTGTGCTTTAACTTTATATATGAATTTTCTGCGCCAAAACGCTCATAGTCCTTTCCACCACAACCAAGCCCATAAAATTAAATCAACATCTGTTTGAAATCATTGCATCAGTCACTGGTTTTGGGTGGAGGCTCATGCTAGTGTCATACTTTTAAGCCTTTTGACAACTTTTCAAACTCAACCGCATGCAACCACTAAGAGCGTCAATCCTTTTAAAATCAAATTAGCATGGAATTTTAGTGCATCATCATCAGAATTTCGTGTTGAAATTAAATTTCACACCAGAAAGAATCTTCTCCAGTCATTATTTTATTGGGTGTAATATAACCTCAGAAGTTATCAATGTAGGCAAAGTCTAATGATAGAATAGTCTGTAAAAATTCATCTTTGAATATAGCGTGCAGCATAATCCGAAGACCCAAAATCATTGCATAAAATATTTTGTGCTGCAGATCAGATGGTGTTTCTTGCACTGTACATTGTACAATCAGGAAAATATGAAAACTGTTCCTTAGGGTATTGGACTTTGGCAGAGAAATTTAACATCCCATCCCTGTTGTTGTAGTGTAAATTTTATTTCTTTCTTTCATTGTTTTGTTTAGATTTTTTCTCACTCTCCTCCAACTGTGTATGTAACTATATTTCATTCAAATATTCATGCAATGAGCCAAAACTATCCCAATTCTAAGTGTTCAGAATAAGTTTCTTTGTAATATTAATATTTTAACGGAAATCTGTTTCAGTTTCCAACTTAAAAGGTCGATGTAAAAGTTAGGTACCTAGAGGAATCGATTTTAATTTGTTGGTCCAGAATTCAAAATAAGGCATGGAAATTTTTTGAAAAACCCGGGAAAATCAGAGAATATTCTTACAAATTTGACTGGTAACTGTGTGGAAACATCTTAAAAATCGAAACTAATTTGCTGTGCTGTTTTTGGATGGAGGGGAAAGGTTTACAGTTTCAAAGATCTGTATATTTACCTTGTCGAGACACTTCTTGTTGAGATGAGTAATCTGTGCGGCGTGCATCCTGTGAGTAAGGATGCGTGTTATGAGTCAATTCTTCTCGTTGATACTGTTCTGGCACACCATCAGTATATTTTTGTGGCTCATCTGAATAATGAAGATCCTGATGATATTCCGGAGTAGGATACTCAGCTTCCGGTTCGAAGAGATCACCTTGATTGGTTCGATACTCTTGGTCTTGATAGCCGTCTTGACCATATTCTTCTGTGTGGTGGACGTATGGGCTCGGATCATTTGCTTCGCCGTACATGTTTCTTGGTTGCTCATATTCTCCAGAAGTTATGTGTTGATTCTCATAACCTCTACCATATTCTTCCGGAATTCTTTGACTATAATCTTCGCCTTCGGTACCAGGCGCATACTCCTCTAGCTGTTGTGCAGTTCCGTAATTCTCATTGTTCACTGGATATTCATTTTGATAGCTTGAATATTCCACCCTCCCATCTTGACCGTAAATAGGCTCTGGAGCAAGAAGTTCCTGAGACCCGTGTCCATCATACTGCCTAAATTCATCTTGTGCATGAGAATGTTCGTAAATTTGATTTTCGTCATAAACATCCTCTCGCGTATTTTCAAACTTAGGATACTGGCTTGGATCCTGGGGATAGTTCTCATTTTGTTCAACATAGTGAGACTCATCTCTGTACTGAGTGCTTGACCCGTCATACACAATTTCGTTGTAGGGTTCTTGTTGCTCCAGGTACTGTTGTTGTACGTGCTCATCATACAGTGGCTGCCCTTGACTCTCGTATGGTGGTTGCTCTTGCACCTCAAATGGTTGCGGAGGGTTCTCTTCGTACACCTGTTGATTCGGAACCTTACTTTGCTGTTTTAGTCCTTCATATGAAAGTTGTTGCTCCTCATACCTTTGTTGAGGCTGATTTTCATATTCAGGGTCCTCCTCATATTTCTGTTTCTGTGCCCTCTTTTGCCGTTGATGTTCCTCGTAAGAAAGTTGCGGTTGCTCCTCATACCTTTGTTGAGGCTGATTTTCATATTCAGGATTCTCCGCATACGTCTGTTTCTGTACCCTATTTTGCGGTTGATGTTCCTCGTATGGAAGTTGAGGTTGCTCCTCATACCTATGTTGAGGCTGATTTTCATATTGACGGGCATTTTGTTCATCCAGTGGCTGTTGCTCTTGATCAGTGTAAGTCTGATGTTGGAACATCTCATACGGCCTCTCAAGGTGCCCGTCAACCTCTTGATGCACTCCATCATACTGTGGAAACGCTAGTTTCTCAGAATGGTCATTAATCACATCTGCTTGATGAATAGCTCCAAAGTCGACCTGTTGTGCTGATCCGTTCATATCTGTATCCTTTTGGTTTTTTCCCATCAATTCTGAGTCTTCATCCGTGTAAGATGTGCGCTTTATTCGTGTTGAATTTTGTACGTCAGAGAAGTTTAGTTCGTTTTCTCCCCCATCAGCAGAAGGCCCCTCATTGGTGACAACTTCTGATTTGACAATCGGTGGAGACTCTGTGGAAGTTTTCCTGGAATCACCATCGATATCTTTCAGTTCCTTTTTTTGGCATACGGCATCAGTGTGCTTTAATTCAGTATCAGCTTCAAGCGTTTTGTCTTCTTCCTCTACTTTTAAAGTGGTGTCACTTGCTGCTTTGCGTTTTTCATCTTCAACAGTTTTTCTATTACGAGTCTCATTTTCTCTGTCAAAAGATTCTTCAACTGTCCCGGTTTTCTCCTCCTCAATGGCTCCTTGCTTTAATTTTTCTGTGGCTCTTGATTCTCGCTCATGTGAGTTCCTTTTTAGTTCAGAGTTTGTTAGATCATCTATGCACATCTGTCTGGGTGTATTTTCCTCATATTGTTTGTCCTTGGACTTTTTACCCTTATGATTGTTCTCATTATTATTTTCATCCTGATTGATGATGTGGGTGCTGTTATCATTATCTTCATCTTTCTTTTTAATTGCAGTTTCAGTTATGATATTACTTTTAACCTTCTCTGTCTCTATTGTAGGGTTTCCAATCTGAGGAATCAGTGTAATTTCTTCCGTATCTGCCTCAAAGATTACGACTCGAGGAGTAACCATTTTTTCAGCCACAGCTTGGGAACTATTTTCATCCACATGCCCTCTCCCTAATGATCCATCATTTGTGTTGCCAGACATGTTTGTACGTACTTCGTCACGATCGTGTTTTGTATCTTCATAAATTTTGACTGGGGACTTTTCAATATCTCCCTTAAATGTAGTACTCATGTCTCTTTGATAGAATGGCACTTTCTGAAAGTCAGATTCATTAAAAGGGGAGCTTAAGTAACTCCGACGTTGACCAGAACTCGTCTGCGTATCACTTACACTGGAAGAACGGTTTGACGGGTAAGATGAGAGTGTCGACAAATTTGATGGATAGATGTTGTAATTCTGGACCCTTCCTCTTTCTTGCAATAATGAAGTGCTAGAATTTTTATGCAAGACGTCATCATAAGAAGAGGGAACTTCTGAAGAAAATACAACATGTTTGTACAGATTTGCTCTATGAGATACTGTCTCTCTGTCTGATAGTGTCCGTAGTATTTTCTGATAATTGTGCTTTGAGTCCACGGCTGAATAATTGCCTGTTGTGAAACTTTGGTTTGGTATTGAATGCCGGATCAAATTGTTGCTGTAGCTAGCCAGCCTGTCTACCTCTCTTTTTTTTAAGTAAGTACGTACGTCCGCATCTTCCTGGCTTTTATTCTTGATTCCATTCCAAGATTGAGACAATCTTGAGTATCTATCTATAATTCGCTTACTATTTTCGAGTTTACTCTTAATTATATTATCGATATAAGTATCTCTTTGCAATGGAGTTCTCATGGCAACTGAGTCACTTCTGACTCTTTGATGCCTTGGTTCAATATTCGGAAAAGACTGATAATGGAACCTGCTCATTGGTATCTTTGAATTTCGAGCCAAGTTCCGGAATCTAAATCTACTGAAATCAGAATAGGTATAATTCGATTTTCCATAACTCCCAGGCCCAGTATTATAGGAATAGCTCTGCATCTGCTGCCTTTTTAACCGTTCACAATTATCACAAAGAGTAGACTCCTTTCTGCTGCTTTTATAGTGGCTATCAAACTTGCTGTCGGGAATTGTAGTCAGAATAGGTGCAATGAGATCACTTGCATAACATTTTTCGTTGCGTTCATCGCTGATGAAAGAGTTCATATTTACTAGCTCACCACCCCTATTCTTCAATGATTCACTCGTGAATAAGTTCTCAGGTGAAGTCAAAACGTCTGGTAGATAATTTTTCCCTGACTGACTTGCGCGTGTTGACTTATTATCCAATACAGAACTTAGTGTTGAAGTATTTCCCTCAAAGTAAGATCTACCTACTGCTTTAAATTGAGGTAGGTAGTCGTCTATTGAATACAGTGGTTCATCTACATAAATTAACTCGGGATAATGGCTCTTAATGTCGTACATTTCAATCAAATAATTTTTCTTGATGGGATACACTCTATTCAGGTACGCCTCATAATGGTCCTGTAAAGAAACCAGTAATATTCGGTAAGTTTCATTGGAGAGGTACATGGAAGGAACTGATCCTCTTGCAGAGAGATCAGGCTACGCACCTTTTCAAAGTTCAGAAGGTGATTATTTTACGTTTCAAACTCAAACCTTCCTAGGTACCTCAAGTTCGGATTGATTGTCAAAATCGTCCAATGGGACAGTCGGAAAAATTATGTGTATTAGTTCCAGTAATATTTGGTTTTTAATTTACACTGTGAAAGCCAACATTGGATCTGCACTTCAAATTGTCTTTCTCCCCATCTGGGAAGTTACTGAATCAATGCAAATATGCTGCAAAGAAAGAAGATGAAAGACAAGCCAGAGTTTAATTTTCTGCCTCGAAATTATCATTTCCAACGAGATTTAAAGAATAACCTTGGAGAAAATATTGTTTTGCCAGTTTGCAGCAAGCTTGATATTCAGCGGTTATTTTGCAAGTTTGCCGCGAATTTACAGCAATATCGCAAACTAAGCCTCAAAAGGTTTGAATTTGCAAGCTTGCATTGAAAAGCAAACTAGCCGCAAGACTTCAATCCTGCAGCTACTTTGCTGCAAGTCAGTGTGCTGTTTGATGATATTGACATGCGGTTTGCATGAAACTTTCTCAATTGAAAGTGGGCAAATCTTTTAAGGGGACCATGGCCCCCTTGGGCCTGGCCTCCTGGGGTGGTTGTGGGTGGGAGCAATTTTCGAATCTCTAATAAAAACCCCCAGTTGTGTGATACCTCATTTGAAAGATAATGAAAGAAGAACATTTTTGGCGCAAACCGCTATCTATCATTACTATGTAGATGAAGGTTTGGCATTCGTAGCTTTTCTAGCAGGGGAAGAACGAATTTGACATCAGAATTAAAAAAATTGCCCCAGTTTCAAGATGGCGGAAAAATAGAATCTCGGTTGTTCATTGGCCGATGTAGATTAATTTTGGTATCCGAGGTTGGACCAAATCTGACATTAGAATTAAAAAATTGCCCTGGATGGCAAGTTTCAGGCCCGGATGAATCAGCTGATGAACAACCGAGATATTAATTTCCTGCCTTTTCAAAGGGCACCATCTTGAAAATAAGGCAACTTTTTAATTATTCGTTCTTCCAATGCCAAAAACCTCCGGATGCCAACCTTCATTCAAATCGGCCAATTAACAAGCATGAAGTCAATTTGCCCCATATTTGGAAGCAATGAGAGATGGCGACCTGCTATTTGCGGCAAAAATTTTCTTTTCTATTATTTTTCCAACGAGCGCTATCACACGATGGGGATTACCATTTGAAATTCGAAAGTCCCCCCCCCCCCCCTCAAACCAAATTGCCCACTTCCATTTGAGGAATTTTTGTCCAACCCGTATTTCAATACCTGCATCCATTCTCGAGATATTAACAAATAGCCATTCTTATCGGACACCCTCTATTCTGTGTGTACTCTGTTTCCAAAAGGGCACCCCTCATTGACCCCACTCACTTTTAACATGCGGAGCCTTTCTGTTTTTGCCAAGAGCAGAGCTGCTTCATTGCCTATACGCTCCATCACCTTCGTAATTCTTCTGTTCCGATCTTCCTCTTTGTTCCTCTCGCAAGTCATTGTTACACTTCTGAAGTCAGACTATCTATGAACTCGACTTTCTGAAAAAACAATGTTATATTATTACTGAGAAAAGAAAATCAATTGAATGTCTCGGTTACCTAAATAAGCGGCCATGGATACCTAGTGCAGGAGAATCCATATTAAAAAAAAGGGCCAATCTTCTTTCATGTATTTATAATAACTTTTAAGTACCTACTTGTATGTCCAGAGTCCCCTAATAAAAGCTTACCATTAGGTACTACGAGCCTTCTCCGGAACCGCTACCGAGCTGCTAGAAATTTAATTTTATGTTTTGAAGACACATTATTCAAAGAAAATTAATCAATTTTAAGAAATTGTACGCTAATAATTTTTAGAATCAGTAGTACCTTTCTGAACCTCCGGAAACGTTTTTGATGATCTTCCCGCTGATGCGACTTAATAATTATGCTAAGCTGATGAGGTGCTGTGCATGAAAAACTGAGCGAAAACACCTGTGCGTCGTGACTCTTGTGTGACCGAGTTAGTTCCCTTTTTGGATAGTTCGCCTCTATGTTTCTAAGCGATAGATATTATGGCTTAAAAGCCGGTGAACAAGGTGCGGCGAAATTTAGGCCAAAATTAGGGTGGAAATAAGCTGTGGGAGGTGCAACGGATGTAAAAATTTTAAAATCGAGGTATACATCATACAGGGTGTTAGAAAAGTCCCCTCCCCCCCAATCTAACTTTTTACCTAATCGAGGTAGAGATTTGCAACTTGGAGGACGTTCCTAGGTCAAAGGGAGCTACTTTTTGACCCCCCCCCCTAAAATTTTCAGGGGGCTCCCTCGGGGAGGGGGGTAACGGACCCTTACTTTTTATTTTCAAATGGAAAGACCCATCTTGTGATACCTCGTTCAAAAGAGCATAAAAAAATAAAACTTTTCGCGCAAACCCGAAGTCAATATCTCAAACCGTTTCAAAATGGCGGCCGGTTAAAGGTGAAGATGGTCGAAAATTGACACCGCGGTTTTTTGTCGATGGCTTTGCCTGAAACTCGATGATAGGGGGTATCTTAACAGGAGAAAAACTAATCTGACGTTAGATTTTCAAAAAAACCAAAATTGTCAAAATTACGGCTGGTAAAAAAATTTTAACTTTGTTAATCTCATGCCAAAATACCCCTAGATTCCAAGTTTCAGGCAAATCCATAGGCAAATAACCGAGATGCCAATTTTCGGCCATGTTGAACTTTAACCGGCTGTCATTTTAAAATTGTCGGTTATTTTGAAAATCTAACGTCAGAATCGTTTTTCTCCCATTAAAATACCCCTCAGCATCGAGATTCAGGCAAATCCATCGACAAAAAACCCAGGTGTCAATTTTCGGCCATCTTCACCTTTAACCGGCCGCCATTTTGAAACGGTTTGAGTTATTGACTTCGGGTTTGCGCGAAAAGTTTTATTTTTTTATGCTCTTTTGAACGAGGTATCACAAGATGGGTCTTCCTTTTTGAAAATAAAAAGTTGGGTCCGTTACCCCCCCCCCCTCCCCAAGGAGGCCCCCTGAAAATTTTAGGGGGGAGGGGTTCAAAAAGTAGCTCCCTTTGACCTAGGAACGTTCTCCAAGTTTCAAATCTCTACCTCAATTAGGTAAAAAGTTAGATGAGGGGGGGGGGGGGGCTTTTTTAACACCCCATATCTGTCTTTAGGTGTTTCTTGGCCCTCTGGACGCACTCACTAAAGTTCCAAAAAAAAAAATCATGAAATTTTACGCGAATTAGCATGCAATGTTACATCTCTGGTTCCCTCCCGCAATGTGCGGATGTTCGTAAACAGAAAAAAACAACTCGGCCCGTGCTGTCACCTCAAACCGCGCGCGAAGCGCTTATTTCCCGAAAAAAGAAGCATTATAGCCTTCCGAAAACCTAAATACCTCCTTTCAGACGCGTCTTTTTAATTTTTTCTTTTAGGGCGTTGCTAGCCTTACTATCATTTAAGGAATAAAACTCTTTAAAACCTTATAAATTATGTATGTTTCAAAAGATAATATTTACCTTTGAACAATTTCATTAAAATATGCTCCTAGGCTTTTATTCGATACAACTCGTTTCCAACCCACAGATTGGTATGCGAACGCACTGTATGGTCAATTAGTTTTTCAGACGGAAAACCCATTTTGAGCACTCGAACGCGCTCTAAAATTAAGCTGCGACTCATTCAGAGGTAAACGAACTTTTCGTGAGGAATCCGATGAAAATGTAAAACATGAATGACACGCGTGATACATGTGTTTAATATTGGAAGTTTTTCCGTCCAAGCTTTAAAATATTCACAATAGGTATTCAAGTTACAACTAACAATATTTTTCCAGGTATCTGCGAAGTAAAATAATTTTGCGTTGCAAAGCCTCGCCGCGCTGAGGAAAGGTCTATTTATCGACCTTTTTTTCTCCTTATTCTGTAGCCCATTTTCCCCTTTTCTAATTTTCTTCGGATCACGGACATTTTTTTGTGTGCTTTTGTGAGAAACGTTGATGATATTTGCACCTGGTTTTGAGGTATTATTTTCGAGTTCTTTCACGTTACCGGCAGTACATCAAATTCGTTTTTCTCGTAAAGAAACACCCACAGATTTCAAGTTTCAGGCAAAAACTAAAATCCGAGTTTCCCTAAACGGCGGCCGGTCTTTCAAAATGGTCTTTAAGTGGGGGGAGGGGGGGGGTGAGTATACATATTTAACATCAAGTTCATTTTCCTCATCCGAAAATACGCTCAGATTCCAAGTTTTAGAAAATCGATTGACTAAAAACCGAGGTCTCCAATTTTTGGCCATTTTGAACTTCAATCAGTCGCAATTTAAAAAAAAAATCGGTTTTTTAATTTATGTGACATGAAATTCGTTTTTTCCGTGCCAAAATACCCCTCATGTAGCAAGCTTCAGGGAAAGGTATTGGCAAAAAATCGAGGCCCCAATTTTCGGTCATTTTTAAAGGTAACCGACCGCCACACTATGGTCCCAATCCGCTCGGGAGCGCTCAAAAATCGATATTTATGAAATTGGACGACATTTTTTTTTCGAGTCAAAATTGATAAATATAGTATCTACGGGTCATAAACTACACGTAGTATACCTCAAAAAAATTTCTAGTCACTTTGAAAGTGTCACAAACTGTGCGAATAGTCGGATATGTATTTTCTGACCCGTGAAGTGGCTATTTCTAACAAAGCGTTCGGAGCCTCTCCTGAATCATGAAATAGTCTCTCAGAATTTTTGCTTATACCATTTTGTAGAGGACTCTAAGAGGATTGTAACGCACTAATTACAATTTTTCTCCGAGGCATTCTGATACATTCTACACAAGGTAGAAGTTGGGTACCTATTTTTCATGAAAAAATGCCAATTTTTCCCACGTACTTTCATTTTAAAAAAAAGTCACCAAAGGTCACCTAATGAGACACCTTTAGGGAGCTTCTACACATCCTTTGGGAAGCTACAGTAGAAATATTTCGTGCTTTGGTTTGCTTTTTCTCGAGAAATCGAATTTATTAGGTCTCTAAATCGGTGGCGAAAATAACGGTATTTAGCAAGTTTAGCCATCGATCAATCTGCAGTCGTCTTAAACTTTTTGGAGGCATGCGACACCTCCAAAAACGTGCTTAAGTAGTCTCTATGAATCCTTAAGAGGGATTTTGAACCAAAAATTGTTGGTTCTTCTAGCTTTTTGAACGAATTTTGAATCTTTTTCGTACCTGCGTGTTTCCTTCAAAATACTGTATTACAACCCTAGAAAGCCCCTCGAAAAATATTCTGAGACATTTGGCACCTCCAGAGACACTTTTAAGTCGTTTCTACAGATCCTTAGGAAGGCAACCGAACCAAAAATAATTGCCTCCGCCTGCTTTTTCGACCAATTTTGAATTTTTTACGTGACTACGTGTTTGCCCCAGAAAAACTCAATTTTTTGCCCTGAAAAACACCTGTAATTGCAGCCTTAACACGTGCTAAGCAATTTTGCATCTACAGAGACGCTATTATGTAGCTTCTATGAATCTTTTTGAGGTTGACCGTTTCGAAAAAAATTTGGTTCCCCCTACTTTTTGAGATTTTTTGAAAAGTTTTCCGTTCCGCAGTTTTATCTTTAAAAATGCTCTTTTCCATCCTAGAATGTACCTATTGATGTAAAATTCCTTACTTCCCGAATATTTATCCATTGTTGATTTAATTTTCCTTAACGTGACAATATTGCACCCCCCGCTCTTCAACATTGTTATGTACCCGATTTGCGTTTCCCGGCAAATCAACATAAAGAAAAGTCTTCTCTGAAGCATTATTTCGACATTTTTAAAATACAAATGAATTTTGGATCTATTTCATTTTTTTCAGTTTAGTTATCCTTTAAAAAAAAAAAAAATAAATAAAAAAATAAATGGGGGGGGGACGTCAAAAAATTAAAACATCCTTAATTTTGCATGAACTGTACATGTATGTGCAATGAAAGCATGGTTTTCATCCAATCTAAGCAAGTATAACAAGCCAATCGTATGGCAGTTTGTGATTTATGTGAAAAAATGACGGTAACTTTTGCCAATGATTTTTTAGGGAAAAACGGAGGTCAAATTCGGATTCAGCGCATCAAAATCATGAGGAAAACATATCTTAAATGCATTAAATGTATTTATACTCAAACGGAGAGCCGCTATGATTTTTGATCACTGAAAAGTGAATTGGGACCATAGTGCGCCATTTTGAAACGGTTTGAGAGAAGGACTTCAGTTTGGTGAAAAAAATGTTCATTTTGTATGCTCTTCCAAACAAGGTATCACAAGGGGAGGTCCATTTGGAAAAAAAAGTTGTGGTCCGTTACCCCACCCCTCCAAGGAGGCCCCCTGAAAGTTTTTTTGTGGGGGGGGATGATATCCAGACAAGTATATTTCATGTTTTTTCATCTTTCCATATAAGGGCATGTTTTATGATCAATACTTAAATTTATACATACCTAATCAATGACTTTCTTTGCTAACAGTGGTTTTGTAATGTGCTCATTCCTGTTACCTATACACTTTGCGTAACGGAAGTATCACATCACGTTGAGTAAACAATTTTTTTTTTTTTTAGGTATAAAAAAATGTCGATGTTATTTTTTGTCCATAAATTGTTGAAAGTAAATATTGCATAAATTCCTCGTGTGTAATCATCACATTCAAGGGCTCCCAGTTCGTGCCTGCCAACCGTTTCTTTTATTTTTAATTCTATTTTTTTTTCTACTCAAAATATAACCGTCACTAGCAACAGGGTGGTCTTTGAATGGAGGATACAATATGTAGCGCGATATAGTTCCAGTCGTTGCACACTTGTCTAAGGCGCGGGACGGTCTGTTCGATTAAAAGAGAAAGCCGCACTAACGGAAAATTCGTTGGAAAAAAGCTCATTAGTCCTCAACACTGTGCTAATTGCTCAAGTTTTGCCACAGAATTAAACCGGAACCGAAGGCGGGGATGGAGCAGCAAAGAAGGAAAAGGGGATCACGGAGGCACGAAACTGACTGCTCTACCCTGCAACCTTACAAACATCTAGAAAATCTGAACCGTGGATTTGATGCGATTCGTACAACTTAACAAGACCATAAAATATGTTGCATGTCCTTTCAGTTTACCCTTGGTTTCCCGCTCCAATCCATGATGACTTGGAAGGTTCCAAGTAATGGAATGCACGCGACTGAGGCGCAGTTAGCACGCAGTCTCGTGTTCTGAGCTGAGCCTTATAATAGTAACCTATATCTGTTCACATTGCTCCTAAACTCTGATCAGGAGGAGGGGAGCAATAAATAAATAACTGAGCAAGCAAAGGATGGATAAAATAAAAAAGGACAAAAAGCTGTCTGGCCTTTTTGAGAGAAAAAGACAGCAGGTGTTAGAACAGTGGATTTGTCACGGAAACGTGAGTAGTTGACGATGAACTTCGAAAAGAAATCTTTTCTCGCATGCAAAAGCTCGTGGCCCCGTGAGGAAAGGAGGTGGTCACCAGGTCAAGTTTGGAATTGAATTTCGGTTGTCATTTCGGAATAATCGTTGGCATTTCAAGGTGAGCGCTCGCTACCTCCCGATCGGTTCCCTTTTCGTTGTACCTACCAACTCTCGCCATCCCTACTATCTTACATTGTCACTCCTCTTACGTAAGGACGTTTCTCAATTTAGCGTGAGCCCTGTTTTACTTATGAATCCATGCTGCCTTGGGCTCATGCTGAAATTGAGATAATATGCACATAAAACGCCTTCAAAGAGTCAAGTATGTAACGAGCTAAGATCAGTACGCACAACATACTCGTAACAACAATTGCTGCAGACGCAGCCACGGCGAGTTGCTTGTGCCCAAAGAACGCCTTCAGAGAGTCTAGTATGTAATATGCCAAAATCATTGCTCAATCTATGCTAATGCTAAATCATGCTCAAATTGTACATCATATTCGCAACAACAATTGCTGCGGATGCAGCTGAAGGCGAATCAAAAACAACCGTATAATACATGTTGAAAAACATTTTAGCTCTATAATTAATATTGTTACCAATAGAGAGTTGTATTTTATGGGCTTTTTACGGGGGATTCTCGAAAAACTTTTTACTAAAAACTAAGTTTAAATGCAAAATAAAATACACCGCGCTACAAAGAGCTTGATGCAAAAACGGCGTTTTTTCGCCGCCCCCCCCCCCCCCACTCTGGAATTTCTTCAGACTTTGTCTATAATTATTCACACTTGAGCGCTTCTGTTCCCAAATTTTCAGACCCCCAAAAATTGGGGGGGGGGGGGGAGCTAGGGGGGTGGAGGTCAAAACCTGTGAACCTCGATATCCCTCGAACGAAGAAAGATATCGAGGTCCAATTTGGACGAAAAATCGTATAAATTTGCTCCTTAAAGATTCTAAGGGTTGATCTCCCGATATCACATATTAAAGTTAACATACGTACGTGCTTTTTCCAGTTTTTCGGTCTAGAAAATTTCTTTTAAACAAAGAATTTACAAAGATCTCAATTTTTTATTTGAACCAAAACCAGTTTTGCAAATTGTTCGTCTTTTTCCGCATCCACCGAGTGGCCCATTAAGCTGTGGAACCAAACGGCTCCGGAGTTATGAGCGATTGAAGTTTCCGCTCAACGCGCGCCGACCGATTTTCGCGAGCAAAAAAGTCGGATTTGACTGTTATTAGACCAGATTGAATGTTCAAACCGAGCAAAATGCATTTTTAGGGACTCTTGAGGGTCGCTGAGTTCAGAAATAACAGATACTTCCAAAAAATTCACTTTCTTAAAAATACAGCTCCGTACAGGCCCACTGGGCGGCAGGCCGGCGCTCAGTGGGCCTCTAAAATAGCGCAACGGAGCTGTAATTTTATAAAAGTGAGTTTTTTGGAAGTATCTTTGATTTCTGAACTCAGCGACCCTCAAGAGTCCCTAAAAACTTCAATCGCTCATAACTCCGGAACCGTTTGGTTCCACAGCTTAATGGGCCACTCGGTGGATGCGGAAAAAGACGAACAATTTGCAAAACTGGTTTTGGTTCAAATAAAAAATTGAGATCTTTGTAAATTCTTTGTTTGAAAGAAATTTTCTAGACCGAAAAACTGGAAAAAAGCACGTACGTATGTTAACTTTAATATGTGATATCGGGAGATCAACCCTTAGAATCTTTAAGGAGCAAAGGAGGAGTAACGTTTTGGGCCTTTTCCGGCCCCACCTGGATTTTGCTAAATGTTTCATATTTTCAAAGTACTAGTCTTAGGTAGACTCTGTGCCAAATATTAGACCGAACGGAACCCATGCAAGGGCGCAGCAGCGCCTCAAACCCAAAATCCTGGAATCGAAAAACAATTATTTTCGTCGACTTTTTCGACTGTTATCACTCTTCCAGCACATGATTCTTATGTATTTTTTTGCGTACTTTTCGTTTCTGGCCTTTTTAAAGGCCTCCGATAAATTTTAAGGGGCCTTATGGCCCATTGTTGCCATTTTTGGCCCATTTTTAGGGGTTTTTTCCATTTAACACATTCAAAACTCAATTTAATCCAAAAACTGTGTACATTTTTGAAAAGTACGTAAAAAAATGAATAAAAAATGTTCAGTAAAATTTTTTCCTATGTTGCCAAATTTCCGAGAAAATTGGTCCCAAAGTGTCAAAAACGGCAAAAAATCGATAAATCGCCGCGTCTAAGGTTCAAGAAAGTGGAGTACATTTTTCATACTGTACCAGATAACAGCTCTTATCCATCCATACAACATATTAAAATATCATAGTTGTACCTGGATTCCCACGATGTGAAAATTGACCGAGATGTCGATTTTAGCGGCCTTTTTATACTTGAAGGCAGCTCTTTTGAATGTTTCTCGACCTTAGTCACCCTCTATGGGTGTGTACTATATGTATTTTTCTACGTACTTTTCATATCTGGCCATAAAAATGGCTTCCTGTGAATTTTAGAAGGCCTAACGGTCCATTGTTGCCAATTTTCACTAATTTTTAGGGGTTTTTTCAAGTTTACGTGTGTGAAACTTAATTTAATCTAGAAACCGTGTACAATTTCGGAAAGAACGTAAAAAAATACATAAAAATGTGATGTGTACCTTTTCCCTACGTTGCCAAATTTTCGAGAAAAATCGTCCTGAAGCGCCAAAAATGCCAAAAATTGGATTAATCATCACGTCGGAGGTTCCAGGAAGTGAATTATGACATTCATGGGACACTTTCTCCACGCATTTTCTGTTGTTCGATATATTTGGCCCGTAGCAAGCATCTTGAGAACCAAGGATTATCTCGAGGTTACAGGAATAAAGAGGTGACTTGGAGTGAAGGAGAAACTAAAAGCACCTTGAGGGCTCGTTTTGTCACGTTCATCTGCGCCATTACATGTTCCTCGAGATGCATTGCAATTTTCCATTTTCGATACGTTATTTGTAGTGAAAGAAAACTTGAAATTCACTTCCTGGAACCTCCGACGTGATGATAATCCAATTTTTGGCATTTTTGGCGCTTCAGGACGATTTTTCTCGAAAATTTGGCAAAATTTGGCATAAGAATCATGTGCTGGAAGAGTGATAACAGTCGAAAAAGTCGACGAAAATAATTGTTTTTCGATTCCAGGATTTTGGGTTTGAGGCGCTGCTGCGCCCTTGCATGGGTTCCGTTCGGTCTAATATTTGGCACAGAGTCTACCTAAGACTAGTACTTTGAAAATATGAAACATTTAGCAAAATCCAGGTGGGGCCGGAAAAGGCCCAAAACGTTACTCCTCCTTTATACGATTTTTCGTCCAAATTGGACCTCGATATCTTTCTTCGTTCGAGGGATATCGAGGTTCACAGGTTTTGACTTCCACCCCCCTAGCTCCCCCCTCCCCAGGGAACAGAAGTGCTCAAGTATGAGTACCTAATCAATAGACAAAGTCTGAAGAAATTCCAGAGTGGGGGGAGGGGGGAGGGCGAAAAACGCAGTTTTTGCATCAAGCTCTTTTCAGTCTTAGCGGAAAGTTTCGCCAAAATTTTCCGCAAAGACTGAAAAAACGCCAACACAACAATGATCTTGAAGCCAAATAAAGAAAAAAAAAAATATACCTACCCGAAAACGGTTGGTAGGGGGTGAATCCATGGGACGTGTAGCAGCGTATCCCAGTGTTTCGAAAATTGATTATAGAGACTTTCACAACTTTGCTGTGACTCATATCCCGGAACGTTCTTTCAATCTATGAATTCTTAACTTTGCTTTAAGTGTCTTATGATGACGTGGATTTTTAATGACTTAGAGGGGGTATTGGTAGGTAATATAGGTACTTCACATTGCTTTACTTAGCTTTCCAACCAGGCCTACGAAGGTTATTTTGCTAGGGGGTCTGGCCTCCCTACCACCGGGGAGTCTAGAGGGTATGGAATAGGTACCCCTAAGGTCAGAGGGCGGTCTGGGGGGCCTTCCGTATAATCTTTGAAATTTTGAATCTATTTTGAGGCTTCGGTGACGCAGGTTTTCTATCAATTTCTACAGAAAAATTGCGATTTTTTTTTACTTTCAGCACAAAATAGGTACTTTCGAATTGTTGCATTCAAAAGATTCGGTTTGTTGAAATTTACACTTTATTTGGACGCATTTCAAGGCTTCGTTGAATGTAAAGTTTAGAAGATACTAATTGAATGAACTCCGTGTTTTCATTCAAGACTCAAAATTAAAAGAGGTAATCATCCTCGACGAAGGGGTTTTTCCCATCACCCAGAGTTCCTGGGGAGAGGGGGAGCTGATGCCTTTTTCAATTCTGGGGGAGGCCCCCCCCCCCCTCCTCTCCTTCGTACGACCATGTTTCCAACGTGTTTATGCAATTCAGGGCCTAAGATTAACTAATATTGAGAACGGTGTTCTGCCTTCCCCCGAAAATTTTTGGAGCCACCTTGGTCGAATAGCCCAATTTTTAGGAGCCAAATTAATTTTTTGCATACGGGCCATAGCGAATGAAAAGCTCTCAGGCTGCGCTGTGATGGGTGCGTATAGAGAGCGCTTCATCGCTACCGCTGCTTCCCAACTGAGAGTTCAATCTGTCAAATTTTTTAGGTGCCACGGTGGGCCAGCCCCCCCCCCCCCCCCCAATTTTTAGACGCATTTGGCGCATGGCGCCCAAGGAAGGCAGAATAATGATAGAGAAGATCATGCGAATTGCATGGAAACCTTCTTAAGCAAGCTTATCTACATAGGTAAAATATTTTTGCATTATTTTCTATTTCTCATCAATATCTCAACAGAACAAAAAACACACCATCAACCCCTCCCCTCCCCCTCTCCCCAAACAAGACTTTCCTTTGTGTTGTATACTGAGTTTGTAGCTCTCAGTTCCCTTTTTAAAGCGGACTTCACGTTGATTGAATCCTGCGTAAAACGAAGTACCTAACTGCGGACAATAAGAAGAAAAGGATGTTGATGTCTCTGAGAGAACATTCTAGAGAATGGCCCCATTCAAACGAACGAGCAACAAAAACTTAAATTGCTGATTGGCTTCTTTTGCATGAAGTAGTCACTATTTGAAAATGGGGACCTGTACACGGAATACCTCATTCCTGGTTCGCGCGACACCTGACCCGCTACCCTTAGAAATCCAGACCAGAGAGCGTGTGTTGTCTGAACCTGATTTTCAGCTATCACCTTGGGTTTGGAACGTTCTTTGCACGAAATGTCGGTTGCTGACTTACAATTTGGATTTTGCGACCAAAAAAACACAAGAGGCAATACCTCACTTTGCGTTGTCTCGTAATAATGATTTGTTCATCCCAGCGGCGGCAATTTTAGCTGCCTTCTCTAATGGGGGGGAGGGGGGGGGTGGTTTGGTCGGAATTTCCAGCGTGGATTTTCTCTTCCTGGACATCTAAACCACGTATATTTCAATATTTTACATTCTTCTATCATCATGTTCCAGATGAGCAGTCGTACTGGTAAATGGTCCTGGGAGCTTTAAAACGGAAATTGAGAAAATCATTGTGAGAGAATATTCATTACCAATTGACCATACATCAATGGGTCACTAAACCTTGTTTATTTTATTGAATATTCTGAAAATACAATGTGAGTAGATAACGTGGTGATTTTTCCGCATTTTTATGGAGCCGAAATCGCGGAGAAACCCGCTTTTGAAAAATCTAAAAACTGCAAGACATTTCAAACGCACCCGAATGGCGGGAAACTGACGGTGTTGACGCACCGCAGTAGTCATATCGCAATCTTCTCTCATTTTCCTCTGATGAATGTTTAAATAAAACGTGTTTCAATGTGGAATTGTTGATTCAAGTCTTGAATTCAAAACATATAATTTCGACTTTAGTATTGTTTTCATATACGAAGAGTAGATAGACATTTGACGGAAGTCGTGGAAACCCTTGCCCGCTTCTGATTGGTGCCGGATGACATCATTCGGCGCAGCGCGAAACCGGGGCACTATAAATTTGCGTATAAGTGGAGCGATTTGAACTACGCATTTCTCGGTTATTGAGTTACTTGTTCCCGTTTTTAATGAGCGTATCGTGTTCTACGCGTCATTTTCCTTCAGAAAACTATATTCGCAAGTCAAAATTCGTTCATGGTTTAGTGACCCATTACAAGCGATCATAGACTTGTATCTTTCTGTAGGTATCTAAGGGTACCTCGAAGTATGATGCCTCCTGCACTGCGATCTAATCATTTTATAAATACAGGGTTATCCAGACCACCCGTCCACTGTCCGTATCTCAAGAACGGCTTGACAAGATGGAGGTATAGGTCACAACTTTTTAGGCTGAATCAACCCAAAGTAATCAAATGAAAATATCTTCATTCCCCCAAAATGGCCCCTTGGGAGCTTTGGGGGCGGTACTGGACACTACCCCCAAAAACTCATCATCTTGGGGGACCACAATGTGCTCCCATGATTCTTGACGAAGTTGCGAAATTTGAGTGGGGTTCCAGAGAAAGGTTGATATACTTGGCTTAAAACATATTAAGACGTACTGCTTTTTCGTGTATAATATACCCGAGTCAGAGAAACTTCTTATTTGAAGCACATGACTCACGGCTCTTTGAAGCCCCAACAGTTTTTAGGGGGAGTAGGGTGACTTCAGCAGTTAAGGGTCAAAAGTGGTTATGAGGCACATCAAACGAAAGGAATCTCTCTATCCAGAAAATGTTCACGTTTTGAAGCTCGGATAATTTGGGCGCCCACAGCGTTTGATTGAAAATTGCCTGAAAATTGTCTAAAAATGCTCGGTGACTCAAATAATCTATGATCAATACGTGCGAGAGAGATAGGCAACAAAACAGCGTACAAGATCAGTTGAGACTTGTTCCCTGTTTACCGCTGTGCCTAAGATGGCTCTGGTTAAGAAGCAATTAAATGGTCTTGCTGTCATGTATTTGCACCACCACTCTTGTAAAGAAACGAATGTCGGTGTTCGCTGAAGATGAAGGAAAGCCTTCGACACCGGTCTGATTTTATTTATTTTATGTGCAAGTGAGTTTTAATAGTTTTTAATAATTTTAGTCGTTTTCCCCCTTTTTCAGGTTATTTTCTCTCTGCAGCAAAAATAGAGGGTTAACAGTAAGACACTATAGTTTTTAATTTTTTTGGCTCAACTCGTACTTTTGACCTTTTTGGGGAGTCAGGAAATTTTATAAAAATGAGGAAACTTTGAGGCCCAAATCGCAACTCATTTTGAATCTCAACACTTCCTGCTCCCCTCTTAGGAGAATTATAAAGGCAGCATCAATCACTGGAGAGCCATCTCATAGAATTTTTAAAGAATATCTTGCTCAAAAAATCTAAACAACGGTTGAGATGGACTGAGCACTTTATTTTAACACAAAAAAAAAAAAAAGATTAATATTTACAGCTTGGTTGGCAATTTTGACAACTAAGGAGGACTGAAACCATTATAAACTTGAGACAATGAGTAAGGTTGCATTCATGAAATGAAAAGATAATTTCCCCCAATTCATTTAATAATAATTGTGTAAAAAAATGTATGGAAACTGAAGAAATAATATGTTTTCAATTTATTACTTCATCATTGACTAATAACAAAAAAAGCACAAATTAACAGCACGAAACCCCAAAAACCTCTTAAATTCGAAGGGGTAAGGAGTCCGGCCAGAATATATTACCGTATCTTGACTTGACCAAAAACATATTAAACTTACATTGAACTTTTTTTTTCAAAAAATGATTTTCAGAATCTGAAGATTTGCCAACAGTCCACTCTCCAAAAAAATGAGAAGAAATAAATAAAAATTCAATGAAAGTGTTAAAATAAAAAAGCGTTAAAACGTCTTATAAATGCTAAAAAAAATATGAAATTTTGTATCGGGTCTGGGTCCAACATGTTATTTAGGAAATGAGTGTTTCTAATGCGACTCCTGCGTTCACAGGCTTGCTGTCAAGAAATATGTAAAATTCCTTTCCTAGCATACGTGCATGTTAGAATAGGAATGGTGAAGCACATAGAAGTTAAACTCTTTGCTCGCTATTCCCTCGTCTCTTTTTCTCCATTAACAGAGATTCAAAGTCTGAGGAATCACTGATGCAACCGCCACAATGCTATTACCATGCCAGTAACTGTTCACATGTTTCTGTAGGCTACACACTAATTGTAAATGATTGCCCCTATTGTATCTTCCAGTACTTCAGTACTTTCTTCACTGTTTTCTTTTTCCTTTTCTTTTTTTTAAAAAAAAAAGGTACTGTTGATTAATACTGCCTGCATACTTAATGGGTGCACAAGTCAAATTACCGAGGGCAGGCTGGAAAAGTTCCATTGAGTGAATGGAGAATAAATCTCATGCTGCCGGCTTCCCCTTCTTTTAGCTCTCAATGAGCTGATTTGATTTATAGATTAGGGAACTTGTTTGCGTCTGAGCATGGGCTGCCACCATCTTTTAAGGGCTGCTTCCATGTTTGTCAATGACAGACTTAGACCGAACGTGACTTTCGCCATCCCTGATTATAATGAAATGTGACTAGTCAGAGATAATTTAAGTTATAGTCAATGGATAGGATATTGAAAAATGTTAATAGATTTTATCAAGACATTACTTAATATGGATAAAGACATTTCATGCCCTCGACAAGGGAGTGGTATTATAGACAATTTTTACATTTCATAGCACTTTTTACTGTGATAAAAGTTCTGGGGAAAAACGGGTTTTGGTGGAAAACCTGAACGTTAACCAAAATAGATAAAATTGAGAAACATCAAAATTTTTAACAGTTGGATGATAAAAATCCCAGTAAATCTGGCCGATCATTATTAAAAAACAGAAGTGATGGGCATGAAATAATGTTAACTGACATAAAAATACTATGAAAATGAGGAAGAAAAAAACAGTGCATTTCACGCATTGATACACAAAAGGTTTCATCCACAGTGAATTGCTGCAGGCAAGTTCTGAATACCAGCTTTCTTTCCCTGGAGGCTTAAATCAAATCAGCAACTGCAAGAAAAGAAGAAAGAGATTAAAACAAGAAAAACAAGGAAAAACGAAAATGAATAATTATATTACTATTCAGTGCAGACTGAGAGATTGGCTGGGTAGCAAGGGACCAAGAGGTAAAGTTTCCTAATGTTTGTTCCACTTTTGTGCTGGAGGTAGAATTTCTTTCAAATGCCCTCCTGCTACTTGGTAGTAACTGAACTACTGCAGAGCAATGAAATGGAGCAAAGAGCAGGGCAAAAATCGGTTACTACCTGAAGGCAAGGAAAGCTAGCATTACAGAGAGGCGAAGGGCATATTGATAGCCTAAGTGCAAAACTAGATATCTCCGTTTGCGAAGTTGCAGACTTCCTAGGGTAAGTACTATGTGTACTTTTTTTTTGCAAAACTAGTCAGCGTAATTTCTTGAAAACTTCCTTGATTTTTCTTCTGTTACCCGAATATTCAATGTAGATTTCAAGTTAGAAAATTGGCTTGTGTCTCTTCGAAAAAATAAATTAGGATCAGAAATTTTGAAATACTGTGAAGGGAATGAGTAGTTTTCAAAGACATTGAATCATGTAGACAATGCATCCGGCTCGGTTTTGTCCAGGCGAAATGTGACAAGTTTCTCGGAACTCCATGATGGACAGGCAGGAAGGGGGAGAGATTGTCTGTCCGAAGCGCTCGAAGAGACTGCAGAGAAGCAATGGAGAATTCATCTGCGCGATCAATTTTTCGCGAATAACTTGTTCTGAATCCATTATCAGACAAAATTCCAAAGGACAAAAGTTGTAGAGCATATGCTTTTACCACCGAATTGCGAAGTTTCACTTTGCCAAACTAATTACCAACCGAGAAAAAAGTCTCAAAATCTGACAACAATTCATTGGGGCCTCTACTGCCTATGTGCAGATATGCGCAAATGGGACACATGAACTCATTGATGCCAGGTCGGTGCTAGCACTCATTGGTCAGTGTGCCATGCAAATTTTTTAACGTTGTCATGCCTCCCGTAACACAGGATGCACAGTCTACATGATTCAATGTTTTTGGTGATTTCGACTCATCCAATAATACCACTTCATTTCTTCAAATGGTCCCTTGGTAACTTCAACAAGCGAACTTCAATTATTTTCCCCATTTTCTGCAACCTTTAATCATTAAACCTCATGAATTCTAAAAGCTGACAATGCAGGCAACTCTCCTCCTCACTCCCCCCCCCCCCTTCCAAGGATATTTTCTGTATATTTGTTTCCTGACACGTCACAAAATGATGTACTTAATGGTGAAAAAACTTTCTGGTGAAGACCAATAACAGTGGGAAAAATTTACCGATAGATACTTCCTTGAGTTAGAAACAAGTATTGTTGTATAATATTTCTTGCAACTGATACCCTTACTAACAGATAACCTCTCAGATTAGGAAAACAAGATGAATTTTTTAAAGTCCAAATTAAAATTTTCTAGAAATCTATGCTTGATGGAGATAAGTTTGCCTACTTGTTCTCACATTGCACTAATCTCTTTACAATACTATAAAAAATCTGATGGCTAAGCTTTGATAACTTGCTGCTTTGATTTATAACAAGGTTAGTTCTAATGAATTTTGTTTCGGCTGTTGGTGATAAAAGCAGTTTTCTCAACACAGAAGCAACAATTGTATCAGTAGGTATCTTCACTTTTTTTAATGATGGACCTTCCTCACCGAGAGGTATCCTTTGTGCTATGAGTATCGGCTCATTTTAATTGATGGCAATGAGATGAGATAGTAGAAGTATTTCATTGTTCTGATTTGATCAAATCAATATCTGTTTCACCAGAAGATCTCTTTGGCAAAGTTACATCCAAATTGGTCTACAGTTAAGCATAAAATAAATATTTTCTCACCATTCATTGGCATTTCATCAATTTGAGTTGAATAATACTGCTCAATATCTCTTAATATTCTAATGTCATCACTTTTCACAAAATTAATGGCAACACCCTTCCTTCCGAACCGACCAGATCGACCAATCCTGAAAAGGAGAAATAAGATGAATTATTAGTGTTTTTTGGTGAAAACAGGATGAATAAATTGAAAAAACAGGCGAAATAATATCAAAATATTTGTTTGGTTGGAATGACTACTTTCAAAATCATGTTGACTGTGACGGAGACTTGACATTTTGTGAGGGCTCCTAGGTCAAAGGAAACGACTTTTGGAAACCCCAAAATTTTAGAGGGACCACACCAAAATGGGGCAAGACTGGCCACTGCAAAAGTGGGGTGACTAAAATTCCAAGAACGAACCTGGCATTACACGGAATCTCTGTCATCTGCAAATGTTAGGGTCAGCCAAAACTTTACGGATACCTAGGCATTATGGGGCATGAGAGATGGGTGAAAAGAAAAAAAATTTGAGGGTCAATCCACTATGTTGTATGACTTTTCAGTGCACTCTTTCACAAAAAAGTGAGGCAAGATATTACACATAACTAGGATGTTCCAGATTCAGTTTAGCGGGTTCGCAGATAAAGAGGATCCTTTGTACCGAGATTCATGAGGGAATGAAAAATCTCAAATCTTTTTTCCTCTTTTCAAACTTTATGCAGTTCCTTCTTGATAGACTTAGATAAATTAGAATTATATAAAAATAAACCATCACAATTTAAGTTGAAAATAAATAAAAAGAATACCTGTGAATGTATAATTCTCGATTGTTTGGGAGATCATAGTTTATGACAAGTGATACTTGTTGAACGTCAATACCTCTGGCCCATACATCAGTTGTGATCAGAACTCGACTGGAATAAAGAGCAAAAGAAGCAATTAAACATACATGAAGGAAGGAAAATATTTCCTAATCAAAGTTAACAGATTAGACTGAAATACATGGTATGTTATAAATTACTCCACGAGAGAAGGCTATTTTAGTCCACATAGAATCTTATCATCAAATCATCACCTTAGCGCCATTTACGCCTAAATGTTATGCATATGCTTGTACCCTAACATCTCAATATTGGTTCAATTTTTTCTTTGAAACTTTGGCACCATCCTTCAAGGAAAATTTCTAGAATTGATTTCGATAACAAAAGAAATAATGGGGAAAATCTTTCAGTGATTCTTTTCATCGGTTTTTTCATAAAAAATTAGCCAAGCTTGAGAAGTATGGAAGCATAAAAGGTGCTTGTGATACTTTGACTACAAGCAAACGAATGGGTCAGTTGCGTTGGTCACAGAATCATGTTTTGATGCTTGATTTTTGTAGATTAGCTAAAAATAATAAGATCTGTCCAAACAGCAACTTCCGACATTCAGTATTAACAGAGATATCGCGCTTTAAAAAGTTGGGTTTTTAACGACATCCACCGCTGTGGTAACACCCTTGGTTTCTTCCTCTTTTGTTTGATCAATGATGCAGAGGGTGCAACGCGAAACTTCAAAGGCACAAAACATAAACAAACGGTGGTGAGCTGACTGACCGTCTAACCTCTTCGCGTTGAGTGCGTTATCTCCTGATAAGAAGATCCTTGAAGCACGAATCCGTCTGTTTCTTGAGTTTGTAAATGTTTAATAGCATTGAGTTTTGCGTTGCTCCCTCTGCATCACTTATTGTACAAAAGAGGAAGAAACCAAGGAAGTCACCGATGCAGTGGATCACTCAAAAAACCCGACTTTTCAAAGGGCAATATCTCTGGTAATATTGAACATAGGAAGTTGCTGTTTGGACAGATCTTATTTTTAGCTAATCTACAAGAATCAAGCATCAAAACACGATTCTGTGACCAGCGCAACTGACCCATTGATGAATAATAGACAAAAAAAAAACAGTGATAAATTAACAGATTTGTCATTGGTCCGTGAAGCCCTCATAGATGTGGGAGACAAATCTCTGAAAAATTGTTCAAAAGACCCAATTTTTTGGTTTTCTTGGGTAGCAAAATTACATTCCTTTTCAATAAAGCTCTGAAAGTCATAATTGTCAATTATGAGTCACACACTGTCATAATTAACGGTTCAGACACTTGGATCATGCTTACATACCTTTGGCCAGCCCTAAAGTCTTTCATGATTGTATCTCTTTCTTTTTGAGGCATGTCTCCGTGCATTGAATTTACTGTGAAATTTGCTTCTCGCATTTTCTCAGTGAGCCAGTCAACCTGTTCAACAAAAAACAGAAAAAAGTGAGTTCCCTCAAGCTTCAGAGTGAATCTATTGTAAACACCAGCTACATTAAAAAGAGAAGTTCTTCCTCATTAACACTGCTCAAGAATCGAAATGAAGGTATGTCTAATTGTCCAAGGTCTAGCATTGACTCCTTACTTCATAATTGACTTGGGAAATTGGCGTAGTTTGGAATTTTTTCATGCGAAGAGTACATAACAAGAATGGGGCTATCCATAAATTTCATCAGGCACATAGCCAAAAGGGCTGAATCTAGAGCTGTGTGACGTATTTCTCACAATGATGGAGATATGGAGAGAAGAGAGAGAGTCTGATACAAGGGCAAGGAAGTTTAGAACTGAAAAAATTACCTTCATTGGATTTAAAATATTTTCTAGAAAATACATTCGGAATTAATGTTCTAAGATCGCAAGGTTCTTGGCAAAAGGAGTTAAATTAAAGGGATTTATGTGAATAGGATTTGCATACTTTTATAGTTTGTTTTGAATTGCTAAAATTAACAACAAACCAAGATAATAACAGTTTTATTTGGCACTGGTTACAAAAAATTTGAATTCCCCACTCACAAGAAAATATAGTCTGCGTGCATCATATGACGCACTATAACCAGTTTAGCAGGCTTTCTAATCACGCAGTGTTTCCCACCATGTGTTGCTGGAAGTCTAAAAACTGTGCATCAGGTGAGTCAAACCTTTGAGATTGAGGTTGAAATATGTTAATAGCGCAGAACTGTTACGGCGACTTTAAGGAGGCGATTTAACTCAAGTAGATTATGGTTTTTTTTTATGAGAAGGAACTTTGAATTTATGCACTGAAAAAAGCTACAATCTTTGTTAGGAGTTCCTTTCAGAAAATTTTGTTGCACACATTGGGTTCTTTCTGAAATATTTATGAGAAAATATACATCATAATGCTTCAATTTGCACCCTCTCTAGAGGTCCACTTCCTTTCAGTGACCTCTTAAAGCTAAAATTCAATCAAACCTGTCAAAAAGCAGTTAATACACTTAGCACAAAAGTAAAATACCTTCCGTTTTGTATTGCAGAAAATGACAGCCTGAGTGATGGTCAAAGTATCATATAAATCGCAAAGTGTGTCAAATTTCCATTCTTCTCTTTCAACAGCGACAAAGAACTGTTTGATACCTTCGAGAGTCAGCTCATCACTAGAAAAAATGATGATGTTAATGATTAGTGCAAAAACTGAACAGGAAGAGAAATGCTGTCACACATAAGTTATGGGAAAGAACGATCTGAAATGCTTAATGCTTCATACAGTCTCTCTGGTTAAAAAAAAGTGGACCTTGGCCCCTAGCTCCCCCAAAATTTTAGCGTACCCCAAAATCGTTTGATGTGCATAAAGAGACCGTAGATATGGTCTTCTCTGCAAATTTTGAATGAAATCCAACAGATGAATTCTGAGATATCGCTGTAGACAGATTTGGGGGACGCCAGACAGACAGACACACATTTTTTCAAGTATGGTTATTTTGACTCCTGGGACCTTAAAATGTCTACAAATGATGAAATTTCAACTCCCCCCCCCCCCTTGCGCGATGACAATACTTCCTCTACCCAAGGGTAGCCAGAAAGTAAAAATATACACTAAGGAAACAATAATCTCATCTGAAAATGATAGAGAGAGAGGGATGATGAAGAACTGAGAGAAGTCAGTAAATTGATCATCCATCAGAATTGCAAATTTACAAGCTAATTTTTTTGATGAATAGTTTATGAGTAGAGATTGGAAGATTTCTTAGCCATGAATCACAGCAAACTTTGTTACATAGGCATAGGTCTTAGATTCTTGGAACTGTACAGGAACACAGACGATCCTTTTATCACAATTATAATGTACTGTTGATCCGTTTCCATTCAAAATCCAAGCTAACCGCAAGGATCATCAAAATATTGGGAAAATTTATTGGTATGGCAATAAAATCATAGATATTTTAGGAAATTCCTGCACTGAATGACAGTCGAAATTTGCCGCTATTTTCTTTTAAATGTTGGTAAGATCTAACTGGTAGCACCAGGAGTTATCTGCAAGGGTGCAAAATCTTTCGAAGTGCTTTGTTCTCACACACCCGCCCTTCGACTTTCCACATTTTTCTCACCAGCTTCACAAAAAACTTTCTTCAGATTTCAAAAGAGAGGACCCTTTTCTTCTTGTTTCCTTGGATTTTCGATTTTGGACCCCTAATAATTGTTCCTCCTAGCAAATTTTTTGGCGCTTTCCCACATTTTCATGCACTCGGGCGGGTGCGATATAGAGCATTTTCCCCACATTGCACATTTGGTGCATTTTTTGCACTTGGCTATCAGTTTGGTCTCAGATCGCATATGCCAAATTTTTCCTTGTTTACTTTAGATCTGACGATGTTGGAGGCTTATGGGATGCTAAAGAAACCAAAGTTAGGACAGTATTAAAATGGAGGAGAAAACCAGGTTCTCTTTTCATTCCTGGTGTAACTGCAGAAGGCTCTGAAAATTAGAACTTTAAAGTCCTTGGGGGTCGATTTCCTATCAATCTCTTAAGCTCCCAGCATCATCAGACCAACAATAAGTACCTATAATTAGGTACTGAGAATCCACCGTGAGACAGTCAAAATATCAAACAAAGATGAAAGAACCGGTAGGACGGTTAAAAATGCCAAGACATCAGCTATGATATGAAAATACGTACCGTTTTACAAGAATTCGGATGGGGTCAGTCATAAATTTACTGGTCATTTCTAAAATTTCATGGGGTAAAGTAGCAGATATTAAAACAACCTGTAAGAAAAAAAAGTAATGCATTTTGAGGACAGAAATGATGATTAGGGAAATCAGTTCTGAGAGAATGAGATTTCATGAAGACAAAGGACAACATTCTTGGGCATCATGAACTTAAGATAAAAATTAAGGTCAATGTAAACAAATACTTTCTATTCCTATCCTTGTATGATTGCCTTGTGGTTTCAAACACAGCCACATGGGCTGAATCGATATGATTTGATCCACATTGCTCAACTAATCAAGGAGACATGCTGCAGAAAGAGGTTGATTGTAAAAATTTGTCATCATAAGGCAAAATGCAATAAATCAAAAGAATTCTAATGCTCTCTGGCTCATATGCTAAATCTGTCTAGGAAAGCAACATACTAATTTACTGATGATTTTTTTAAATGACAGCTTTAGAATCATTATATCAACGCATCTGAGGTTGACATCGCATATTTAAAAACAACTTCAATTTCAAACCACAGTTAGCCAGTTTGACCCTATGCCAAAGAGTACTACAGCTCAGAGCTGTGCTTTTTAGGTCTGCGCCTGAGAATCCTCTGGCTTCAATCTTGCTGTGTTTTTTTATCAATAGCATTGTTGTTCTGTTCAAATTGACCTAAGATGGGTTTTAACACCACTTTCATGATTGCATCTAACTTCGAAAAATATTATCAACCCAAAAAACACCAGACTGGAAATATAGAATTGTCACGATTCAATTGGTACTTGCATGAATGTCAACGTTTAAAGTGGAATTGTGGCAAAGATGATTCACCAAATTTTAAGATTAGTGGTGTTCGTCACCTTGGCTCTCTTTTGATACAAAGATGATAAGTCCTGGTTTGGATATTTTGAATTTTAAGCTTCACTTAATGGTAATTTACTCACTTGGGTGGCAGGAGGTAAATAACGGTACACATCATATATTTGTTCTTTGAATCCTTTGTTCAGCATTTCATCAGCTTCGTCTAACACAAGCATCTTTATTGAACGAGTTCGTAAAACTCTACGTCGAATCATATCTGGATAAAGAAAAAAAAAACAGTAGGTGAGTTCAATAGCCATGGAGCAGATACCTAGTTTTGATACAAGGGTTATATGATGAATTTATCTTTGCTTGGTTCCATCAACATCATAGTCTTTATTATTGCATCTTGAGTCATTCTATGTTGTACTCTTATGACAGTTTGAATGAAAATTTTTGAAATTATTCAGAACTAACTAAGCTTAATGTAAAAATGAGTAAATAAATTGTTTTAAAATGCTAGAAATGGTCTACTAGTCACACTTTTGATGCTGTCAGGGTATATTTGTTTTTGCATTGATTTGCTTTTAGGAAAATGGCATGACTGGCTTGCTAATGAGAGGCTCAGGGTAAACAATTGATACTTAAAAAAGGACAGTCATTGGCAACCAACAAACAGTACAGTTACCTCAAGTTTTCCGAATCAACCTCTATGCAAAATATGAACAAAATTTGAGGTGGACACTTTGTGCAGTTTCCATGTAAGCCAAATTCTGCCTTGAAATTTTGTGATGCGTATACTCATCATGATAAAGGGGAACTTTACAGACAATTGTAAGGTATCAATTCTTTGTTACAGAAAATAAAACTCTAGGCAATGAAAAATGCAGTCAAGTTGATTCTGATTACAACCGTCGGATTTGTATCTTGAACAGATCAACTCTTGGCACAGTAATAATCACAGAATAGATTAAGATATTACCGAACACACGACCAGGTGTGCCAGACACGACATGTTGACCATAGTCCAATTTTCGCAAGTCCTCTCCTAAACTGGTTCCTCCGATGCAAGCATGAACTTGAACATTCATGTAGTCTCCAAGAGCAAGAAGTGCCTGTAATAGAACAGATACGATAATAATATCAGCATGAGACCATTGTTACCTACTTGTTCAGATTAGACAGTTTGGAGGAATAATCTCACCCATGTTTTATAGACCTTTCTTCCAGACCTCTCCTTAATCGGTCTCATTACCAACTGCTTACTGGGAGTACTATTGGTACTGCAAAATGGACAGAGCTGGAGCTTATAGTGTAAAACAGACTAAACTGGCGATTATCTTTCAAAAAGGGGGTGACACACTTGTTTTAAAAAGGGGATGACACGCTTGTTTTAAAAACGGCATAAGTGACTTGCATGCTGTGAATTAAAAATAAAAACTTCCTCCAAGTGAGGGCAAGAACTGCTCTAACCAGGTTGAAATTTCAAAGCGGCTCTGGCAAAAACCATTCTTGGTAACTTACTTTTTGAATTTGGACAGCAAGTTCTCTGGTAGGTGACAAACACAGGACTTGTGTATCTCTGAGAGTTGTGTCGAGAGCTTGCAAAATGGAAATGGAAAATGTAGCTGTTTTCCCAGTACCAGATTGGGCTTGTGCAATTACATCACGACCTTTGACTATAGGCTTGATGGCACGCTGTTGAATGGCTGAGGGTTTTTCGAATCCTGAAACCGAAGATGATCTAGGTAAAATTCATTCTGTAAGTAAGAGTCATTGAGAAAGAAGAGGAAAACCTACGGTACACGTGCTTAACCAGCAATCAGCAAGCTGATAAATTAAATTGAAAGATTGATTAGCAATCATTTGGAGACTAAATTATCCAATGCCTAACAGTCAGTGTTGTTAGACTCCATTTGAATTTACCCCAGAATTTGCAGGTTGACACATATGAATGCTTTAAACTTTTGCCCTAACGCGGGCAGAGAAGCGGAGAGAGGCCCGAGTGGACTGGAGGGGAAGGGTGCAAGTAGTACCTCCCAACAGTCTGGCCGGCAGGACCTCCCTTCATGCACATATAGCAGCAAATATCTCAAAAACTGCACACTGGATCTCTTTGGGCCTGTGAAAGCTTTCAATTGGAATGACTAGCTGAGCAACATATCAAAGTTTCATCAGCTTTGACAGGGGGGGGGGGGGGATTTCCCGTAAGGATGTTGCGGAGTTCTTTGATCCCAAATTCTAAATTTTAAGCATCAAAAAGTTTGTTTGAACTTTTTGCTCGCCATAAGGATCTGTGTAAATTCGAAGCTCCAAAGTTATATTTCTCGATGCACTTAAGCGCCTTATTTTCCAAGCCCCTCATTTTTCCTCGTCATAAATCGTCCTTTCCGTCGTTCCGAGTCATAATGTGAATGGGAGAGCTGGGACCATGTCCTGGACAACCAGTTCCGAGTCTGGTGTGGGCCAATCTTCGGTCACTTTTTCAGTAAATGTTCGAGCCAAAATGGCGGTGTGGAATACGTAGTAATTTCTATCCTCTTTGTTTACATCAGATGGCCAGGTCCCTGTGTATGGCACACAATGGATTATGTATCGGGAAAGTGACTCGGCACCGCGCAAAAGTCATGGAATTCGGGACCTGGAAAATGCTTAAAAGGAGTCCCAGCTCTCCCGATCACATTACGCCTCAACATACTCTATGCTCAAAACTGCCACTTTTGAAGATAAACACTACAAAAACTTAGCCATCAAAGTGCTCGATATGATAACTCCATTAGCATTTTGATGCTTGATGACCAGAACTTGTGCAGAGGACTTTTAAAGATTGGCACCAAAATTGCTGCGAAATTTCTAACCTCACTTTTTTCCGCTGGTCTTCTATTGATCATAAAACCTTAACTTGCACATCAATTATTGGTAACAAGTAGCAAAAATCTTAGCTCCCACAAAAGTGTTTAATTTCAGGGTGGGGTAATAGAGAAATACTATGCAAAAAGTGTATACACACTCACCATAAGCATAAATTCCTCTCAGCAGGTCCTCCCTCAGTCCCATGGAATCGAAAGTTGAAATAACTTCAACATCTTCACTGGTTTCAAATTCCACATGGGAAAGATCCTCTGGTATCACTTTTCTCGCCATTTTTCAATAGCAATGAAAATTAATTAAAGAAGTTCACAGCAAGCTTCTGAGCTCAAGACACGGCACGGCTAAAGTACAACAGCACGCTTGCAGTTTCACAGAGAGAATACAGAATGTAGCAGACGCCGCGGCTATGAAATGGACGGTGGTCATATAGGTGATGACGAGGCCGCCTTTATTGGCCTATCAGCCAATGGGAATGAGGTTTTAACAAGGAGTAGATTCTGCTTCTAGCCAACATGATCCACCTTGGCCCCTTTTTTTATGATGGATGTGCATTTACCTGCAATGGTGTAGAAACATACATTCTTTCGCTCGCCGTCACCCTCTGCTTTTTCTCTCTTATCGCTTGTTTCATTAGTAGTTGTTTACGTGCCATTCCATGCCATAAGCTTTATGATCTTTTTACTTACTTGTTTTACACTTAACTCTTTTCCTTTCTCTACGAGTTCGAAACTTAATGCTTTATCCTTAGGCACTATTGATATGTAGTTCGAAATTAATTTTTTACCATTTCTTGTCCAGTGTAACGAAATCATCTTTCGAAAATGATTCATAGTTTATTCATGATAAACTCATCTGGGTGAGTATTGCATTTGTCGCTTTGCATTAAGCACGATTGCTTCTTACATTCTAAGACAGACTTGAAGCGTCTTTCTTTTATTCGTCGTTTTAGATAAAATTGTATCCTTGTATGGTTAATTTTTCGGATTTCATGTCTATTCCATTCTAAAAATATGACACTTAGGGCAATCACTTACTTAAACTGATCTTTTGGCTCCTGCGTTCTAAGTAAACCATCAGCTGGCTGTTTATTAGCCGCAGGATGTGACATCAAAATATGATGTATTGTGTGGTTAAGTTAGGGCTGTATCTTGTCTTTTTGTAACAACACAGATAGAATTATCAGGATGTAAGTACACAAGAACATCTGTTAGTGTTTTGTAGAGGACACTCTGAAGTAGGACAAGCCCATCGCATTGCGGAAGAAATCTTTCAGTGCTGGTGAAGGTAGAGTATTGTGAAAGAGCCTTATTTGACGTCCAGCATGCTTTTGATAAAGATGGCATCCTGGATTCGTGGCTTACTAAGAACTACGTACTCGTTAAGCAGTAGTAGAACTCATGTCAGATAAGTTGGCGATTCTCTTCTTTTGATTATTATTTCACCGGAGTGAGTCGGCAATCACTAACTCGTTTGCCGTGTCCGGAAATCTCCGCCTCTATTTTTTTTTTTTTTAAAGGTGAACGAATTGACATCACTCCTTGAAGTTTGTACAGAATTTTCTCTGCATAGAGAAGAAAAATCACGGCAGTTTTAAAGAATTGCTGTTGAGTGGTTTTCCGTTTAAGAAATAAAGTACGACAGAAAGTCTGTGACATCGCAAACCGAGTCATGTGATTGCCGACTTACACTGTTGATTTGCAGTAGACCAAGTTACATACCTGCACCTACAGTATTGTCACCTAATGTACTTAAAGTGATATACTGCTGGTAAGTAAGAGATTAACCCATAAGAGACCCGTTAGTTAGTCCATCATTTTCAGTCTTTATCTGTAACAACTACATACCCGGTTCAACCAACAGGAGCACTTAATTTTCCCTTTGTCTATCGTTCTGTCTACCCTCCCAATAATCAGCCTGCTGTTCTGTTATTAATGAGAGTCTACCCATTTGTTTCAGGGATGTGTTCATGGAGAAACACTGGAAAAGTGTCATTTCACGTTCAGTTTGTGACTACTTCTTCGATCAACAGAGGAAAGCAACAAATCCTGAGGACATCCCCCCTGTAATCGCTACTCCGCACCATTACCTCATTGCTATTTATCGTTGTAATATGTATTTTGTGGCTGTCAACACAACGGAGGGTATTCACTTTTTCCTTTTGTCTTTTTCATTGTGAAGTTGTCCCACAAGTGGAGATCATACAGTGTTCCTCCTACTGTAGATTGTGTGAACTTCGGTTCAGTATCCGATATCAACTGGACTTAGAATTGGGCATATTTGAGGTGTCTAGTTCCAAAAGCGGCAATCTCCTTTGCTGCCTAAAAATTGTGCAATCATATTAATTTTCTGTGAGGAACGATCGAAACATCCAGCTGTTTTTGAAATTTGCCACATTTTCTTGCTTAATAACAGAAAATTCACGAGAAAACATAAGCATGTAGGTTTTCCCGTTCTTTCACAATAAAATTACAAGGATCGCACAATTTTTAGACTGGGCAACGGAGATTGTCGCTTTTGATTCGGGACGCATCATTTATGCTAGGAGGACTTATGATGCATGCGAATCCCATGCACCTATCTTATAAATATGTCCCGTAATTTATGTTACCAAACAATGTATTCATAATACTAAGTTTTCAATTCCCACTGTGTGTCTACCGTTTAAAAATAGTTTAGTTTTGGATGTTGAAGCACATTATCAATTTAAAATTGAGAGAATTGAAAAATTGGGAACTTTCGGCTGCCTTGTTTTTTTTGGTTTGGTTTGAATAACTCTCTTTAGAAGTTGAAGATTCCTCAAGTTTTTATTAAGAATGTGATTTTTTTGTAAAAAAATAATTTTTTTGGTTGCTGAATTTTTGAAAAATGACCGTTAGTAGTCGTTTGGTCAAAATATGGACCTCTGCAAGACTCTGAGAATGGGTGGGCAAAGTCCATTCTGGGACAACTCATGACTCATTAATCAGTTTGGGAGTTCCCATTATAATATTCAAGATCGGATTGTGACCCTAGAAAAACTTTACGTTAGGTTTGACATTTTGAATGGGGCTCTTTTTTAAACTTAAGAAGATATTGAATTCATTACCAGGATTTGATAATTTTTGAAAGACCTTACTGTGGCCCCATTCAATTATGAGCCTGAGTTAAGCGCTCCTCCCACCATGTTTTGCCCTCAAACATTTGAGAAATTCTAATTTTATCCTTGTCTCTAATACATGTTCTTTATCCTTTGTTGTAGTTCCACCACTATTTGTCATCGAATTTCTCCACCGTGTTGTAGACACTTTTTGTGATTATTTCTCTGAGTGCACCGAATCCATTGTCAAAGAAAACTATGTCGTCGTGTATGAAGTAAGGAATTTGATCTCTGTAACTTTTTACAGGAATATTCATAGGCCATAATTTTAAGAATTCATTCTGAGCGAAATATAGAATTAGATCCGGGGTTGCATTTTTCTGCTGATCCCTGAAATGTCCCTTCTAGCAGTAGAATATACATCCAATATCCATCAGATGTCTGATAGTATATCTAGAATATCCTACAAATATCTTACTGAATGTGAGTAGTTGTTCCATGGAAAATCATCGAAAGTTTTGAAAATTTGTTGTATATAAGTAGCTGCTGCAAAACCCTCATATATTTTTTTACAAGTTTTAGCACATCAAGTAACTAGAAAAATGGTTATTTTAGGTGCGTCTAATTTTTACTGTAGAGTAAGACTAACCAAAAGCTGTTATAAATTTAGCCACCAAACACTTTCGATGAGTTAAAAACCAGCAAAAGGACATTGAAACCCTTCTTTAAGCATATTTATGTATAGGGAAACTTAACATAATAAAAACTTTAACTCCAACCTTTCCTACCAGAACTGATCGGATCCAACGCTTTCTTTTAAAGAAACATAAACAAGAGATGCATCAGTCAACCTCAACCAAAATAGTAAAGGACATCTGATAACATTCAACCAGACCACTACAGAATCCTGCTTATCAACGCGGACAAGGAGTTCAGTTTGTCAGTTTTTGCAATGCAGATCTTGTTTGAATGTCAATTCTTAATTTGCCCAGTTTTTCTCAAGTTGATTCCATCTGGCCGAGGCTTTTTGGAATGAGCTATCATGAATTCAAATAAACTTTACAAATAGTTCAGATAAATCACAGCACTTACAGGAACGAAGCCAGGCACAATGAAATTGGCCCCCGCAGGTTGCGATCAGTCTAAAATTGGATTACCCTGCAACAGGTACAATATTTTTGTCACTTAGAGATCCCAGGGGAAGTTTGATCTCCGGTTTTTTTTTGCCAAGGTGGAAGAAGAGGGCTAAAAATTTTCGTCTGTAAGTTTCTTAGTTAGCACTACAAGTATACCATCAAAACCTATAGAAGAAGGAAACCAGGTGGAGAAAATTCATGACTGATTCGACATAGAATGGCCTGTTGATTTCTGAGCATGACAGATTGAAAAAAGATACTTCAAGGTATGAAACAAATCCTAACAGTTTCATTTCTGTACTGATACAAGTAAAAATGTTTGCAAGGCATATTTTTGAGCTTGACTTTTGAGAACTTTTCAATGCTCTTTCAAAAAATTACTGACATGAAGGTAGATCTGTAATGCTCAATGCATTTGACGTAATATTGTTTTATCTTAAGCTGGGTGTTGAAATAGTTTTTTTTTATGCTTTTCCTCTGTTCCAGTTATTGGATGAAATGTTGGATAATGGTTTTCCTTTAGCAACAGAAAGTAACATACTAAAGGAATTAATAAAACCACCAAATATTTTAAGGACGATAGCAAACACTGTTACTGGGAAATCCAAGTAAGTATTTTCTGGAGCTAACTTATGTCAAGAAGTTGAGGTGCATTTTTGAGCATTACCCAAAGACATCAATGGATGTAGTAATTAAAATTTCTGAAAATCACTCATGCTTTAAGAATTAAGGGTATCAGTAAAGGCCAGGAAGTAAATTATGCACATGTAAGTCTAAATCTTCCCAAAAAATTGTGCCATGCTTAGCTACACCCTTTTTCATTGTTTTCTGTAACAGCTGGCGCTCGTTGCTCTAAATTTGTGCTGGATAATCAACACTTGCGAGTGTTTCCATTGATGTCACCCTGCGCCAACTTTCTTAGTAATGCATCCAACAGGCTTAGATCACCCTTGAACGTTGCCGTTAAATTTCACAAGAGTTCAATAAAATTCCATCAAGTTTTATTTTTCTTGAAAAATAGCCTTAGATACCAATTTTTCGATGTCTCATTTAAATTTTCCATCTTTGTAACAGGTCATTTTCCTGTGCAGTGTCACATAATTTGAATCCGCTCATGTGGAAATGTCCATTGCCCATTTTTCCATTTTGAATTCTTGGGCTGTTTCCAATCTGATAGAGAGTGCACATGTGTATAGATTGATTTGACATTTTTGGGGTTTATGGCCTTCCATTATGGGGCTCAAACCTCACAATCATTTGAAAGTGTCTTATGTTCATTTATATTTTCTCCCTTTGACCATGTTATTCATTGGACGTAGTCACTTCACTAGTTGTAGACCTTAACTAATGGGTCCTGTGGGGAGGGAGGGTGCTCTTACAATCTGCATCATTAACGAACGTTGTGAAGTTGACACAAATGTGTGTCGAACATTTTGATTAAACTGATGACTTCACATCCAGAAAAATATAGCACGATTTGGGTCTTCAAAACACCAGTAGCATTACAAGCGATTCTGAACAATATTTTTATATTAGATCTCAAATTATGCAAAAACTCTTGATGGCCATCACTGTTTCCTTTCAATTTATTGTTGTTACAGTCCATCATTCAACCTTACAATCTATTGTTTTCTTTTAAAACCTTAAAATCGTCAAAATATTTTTCCTTTTGTTTTACTGGAGTCAGGAATGATGCTTTACTCAAATTCAATGTTTTTTTAGCGGTAAAAAATAATTTCTTCAGGGCAAATTTACAGCACTCGTACAAAGAAATCTGACATCCTCTTTTTAATTAATCTACTCTCAGCAAGAATTGTGTTGAAGAGGGTTGGGGGAGTTGTATGCCTTCCCTTTAACTCCTCACTAAAATACATGCCCCTTTAATTTTCTTCCAGCCCATTCAAAGGCCTCCATTGTTCCTTGCGATTTAACGAAACTTTGTTTGTTATGCTTAGGATTTTTTTTCTCAAGCGGATTTATTTCAAGAAACTCTGAAACTTTACTAAAAGTTTGTCACTGCCTCAGTTCAAATTTAGTGAAACTATTTTTTTTTTTTTTTTGTTTTTGATCGAAATGTTCTTCCATTGTAACGTAAAAGTACTGATAGTGAATTATTTTCTTTCAGTGTTAGTGCAACTTTACCAAGTGGTCAACTATCTGTTGTTCCTTGGAGGAGGACAGGAGTCAAGTACACCAGCAATGAAGCATACTTTGATGTTGTAGAGGAAATAGATGCCATCATTGACAAATCAGGCTCAGTAATCTTTGCTGAAATTCAAGGCTATGTAAGAAAATTTCACCCCTCAGTCCCAAGGATAAAGGCTAAATTATACAGGTTAAACCTTGAAGGCTATCGTTTTGAATGGATTGCACACCTCAGCTGGCTAAGGTGTGCAATTTTCTGGAAACAATAGCCTTCAAAGTTGCTTTATCAGTAGGTTTAATGCTTCAATGCAGGGTTCAGTTAACAGTATTGATAAGTTCTTTTTGCTATTCTATTTTGCATGTCAAAATCCGGTCTATAACAACCTTTGAATAAGCTTGCTGGTTGGATGGAAGCCTGAACTCTGCTTGAAACCACTCCCCGGTTGCCATTTTAATTATGTTATTCAAGGGTTTTTTGGTCAAAAGAAATTCTATTTATGGCTATGCTAGGACAACGGCACCTGAAGAAGAAAATATTTGTTTCAGTAGTACAGAACATGGACAGCACCAGGAACTACTATAAGTATATGCTCAAAGATCACATCAAAAACAGAAACGGAAATTACCATCATTCCAAAAATTTTAAATTTTTGGTTGCAAATTAATCTCTAAAATGAAGATACAACTCCAATACAAAAAAAACATGAGTGTTCGAACGAAAGGTCAATAAACCCAAGACAGGAGTCTGGAGGTAACAGAAGATTCAGTTCTGTTCACTCCATTTTAATTTTCAACTTTCTTTATTCCTAGATTGACTGCAGTATAAAGCTCAGTGGTATGCCAGATCTAACACTATCTTTCATTAATCCCCGTCTTCTTGATGACGTCAGTTTTCATCCCTGTGTTCGTTATAAACGGTGGGAGGTAAGTTGTCTTCCTCAAATCAGGTATGAAATTTTAAATTGTAAGGAACTGAAGTCAGTGTCGAAAAGTAACTGATATTTCAACAATCGGGCCCAAGTGCAAACAGACATCAACAAACTAAGCTATGCAAAGGCAAAGAATTATCAGGTGTCACAATGTTCCAGAAAATTGTTAATCATCTATTTTCTCGATTCATTCTCATTAATTTCTTAAGCAGTTGTTTGCCATCTTATTTTTCCCCTAAAATGATTACTCATGATGGTGGGATCCCATGTGCAGCTTTGATCCCAATTTTTAGCAGTCTTGCAGGTGTTACCATGTTCTCTTAGTTTTTTTGCAGATACTCGTGGGTATTTGTGTCATTTTAAGAGGAATTTGAAAAAAAATATGATCAGCATGTACCAGTTCTGACTGCTAAGGTGAAGCACAGTAAAAGTGGCAGGGGTATATAGTTATCACTAGTTCACTTAGAGTAATTCCGAATTGAATCTGTGCAGTTGGAAAGTGTCTGACTCTTTACTAGATTACATTTTTGTCCCTACATGTCCATTCAGAGTAGCAATCGCTCATTGAAAAAAGGAAACTTTAACTAAATTGTGTCTTTTTTTTCAGTCGGACAGAATATTATCTTTTGTACCCCCAGACGGAAACTTTCGGCTCATGTCATATCATTTTGGACCACAAAGCAATGTCTTCATTCCATTTTATAGCCATTTTTCCATTACATTCAAAGATGTTGTCGGAGGAAAGTTAGACATCACTGTTGGAGCTAGGCACACCTCTGGTCGAACGGTATTTTACTTTCTGTAAATTTTTTCAATCAGAAATGACTCATGATGTCAATCCATGATTACAAAATCAACTAAATTCTCCAATCTGCAAAATGATCAGTTTAATATATTTTATGATTTTACTTATACCAGAGCATAGAGGAGTGCTCTACAAACATGAGGGACAAAAAACATCTGAAAATGTCAATGGATTTGCTGAACACAACAGGCACAGCCAAGTGAATAGACTTCAAGCACATGAGATTGCACGAAAATCACGATTTGCACATCAAGAAAGTCTACAATCCTCTCCTCAAGGCATAATCTTCATAGTTTGTAACATGTTTTAACAGCATAAATCCATGCCCATAAATTAAGAAAAAAAAAGCACTAAGAAGTGGCCCGAACTGTATGTAACAAGGTGGAGAAATAGTGCTGGGTCCACACCATTTCGTGGGGAAAACAAAGCCAAGAAGTACCAAAAATTAAAATTAGAGTCAAAAATTAATTTTTGACTCGAAGCATTAGAGTTCAAAAATTAATTTTTGACTCTAATTTTAATTTTTGGAACTTCTTGGCTTTGTTTTCCTCGCGAAATGGTGTGGACCCAGCACTATTTCTCCACCTTGTCCCATTCCCATATAAAACAGCCCTTACTTTATCCAGCAACCTTGCAAGGATGAGTTATTTGTTGCAGTTTGATAATCCGATTCTTAAACTCAATGCGACAGAAATTGCTCTACCTAAAATTTTACTGCCTGAAACTGAGGTCCTGTTGACAGTCCTACTTATGATGGGAAAAAATTATAGAATCAAATGTACATGCCATTATATTTCAATCTCTTTTGGATTGACTCGTGGCAGCTTGTTTTTTTGTATCCATTTATTTTTATCTTTTTTGAGGTGAATTGGAACTTAAAGTCCTATTATTAAGTCTCACTGACCAGGAATGATGAGTCCTATCAATGGATTATAGAGGAAATCCTCTATAATCCAGTGTATTGGTTTTGAAGTTCACATTCTGAAATCGATGAGTATCTACCAACTTAGAGGATGGCATAAAGTGTTATGCTAATTTTCTGAAATTGTCCGTCAATTTTTGAGGCCCAAAAATGTGCCCAGTTTTAACATTGGAACAAATTCTGAAATCTGGTGTGCAACAAGCAAAAGTCGTTAATTTTCCTGTGTAATTATGATTGACTCTGAGTTATTAATATTTTTAATGCATTCTCTCCCGGTCCTTTTCAGCTGGAAAACGTTGTCTTAGAAATTCCTATGCCCAAAGCTGTTCTCAATTGTACTTTAACTGCCAGCCAAGGAAAATATTCTTTTGATCCTGTTAGCAAAATTCTTAACTGGGAGGTTGGTCGTATTGAAGTATCTAAATATCCAAATCTTAAAGGATCGGTGAGTAAATTTCTTCACTTTCTTCGTATGTTTCATTATCTTTGGTAGTTTGCTCTTTGTGCGTAGAATTTCTACCAATATCACCTGTGTGAAAGGAAAATGAAGTAAAAACTTAATTTTACTAGTTCCTGAGAGCTGGCAATAATTTTTTTTAAATTAAATATCAGCTTACCTGCATTTTATGAAAAACCTATTATCAAGTATCTACTTAAAAACGAAGAATCGTCCATTGTTTTATTCGCCATCACTATCCCTTACTGTTTCCTCCTACATCCAGTTCCTGTTTCTTCCAGTGTAATGAGCTTGTCTAGTAATGTCTAATTCGTGCATTTCTGAAAACTAAAGAGTGCGCATAGTTCACAGGAATTTTCCTTGATTTTTTGGAACGATATTAACCCACAAAAAACGAGCTCAAAGTTGCGTATTTTGAGCTCCTGTTTAAATGCGCATCAGCAAGTAACTAAAAATGTAATCTGCATGGGATGTCCTGTATTCCTTGTGTGGGCTATAGGACGCGACAGAGGCAACTCAATGAGTGTGGCCATTCTCAGACGGGCCTTCACCACGGCCTCTTTTAGTAACCTGCTGATGCGCGTTTAAATGGGAGCTCAAATTACGCAACCTTGAGCTCGTTTTTCGAGGGTTAATATCGTTCAAATGAATCGGAGAAAATTCCTGTGAACTGTGTGCTCTCTCTAGTTTTCAGAAATTAAACATTATTAAACAAACTCATTGAAGATGGGATGGGTCTGTTATATATAAGGCCTTGTCTCCACGGAACATTTTCATGGGATTTGTCCCAAGTTTGAATCGCATAATCGAAACTTCTGGGATTTTTCCCAGTTACCGTTTCCACAGGACGGGGTTCATACAGCCGTGCAATAAGTTTGCGCAGGATGATAAGTTAGTAAAAATCGAATGCATAACCGGGATTAAAATAATATTTGAAACCGATTGACATTTGCACACATTATTTTAACTAAACAAACTTGAACAGTGGAGTAACCAACAACAAAATATCTTATTATTTATTTTCACCTTTTCCTCCTTTCTCAGTTGGTCCTAGGGGTGCAAGGACCATACTTGGTATTGGGAAAAATATTGATTTCCCAACTCAGCAAGTGAGATTTTTCCCTGGGACAAATCCCATGAAACGTCTTGTGGAGACAAGGCCTAAGAGATGCAGATAAGTGAATATTCTTGAAAAGTGGCTTGACTCCATACACATCATGATTTTGACTTTGAAAATGTCTGCAGTTAACTCCATAACATACAATTCACATAATTTCTCTCTGTTTAAAACAAAAGCCATCTAGACAGCAATGTTGACACTTCTCCATGTGATAGTATATGTTCAATTGCTGAAAAATACACGTTTCAGATCAGATTTTTTCCGGATTGTCAGGTAGAAATTTCGAATTTAAAGCCCATCTTACTCAGGTGATCATAAGGAACATAGTATAAAAAATCTCGAAATCAGCCAGTGCCGAATTTCTTGACATTGAATGCATAATCCCTCGGCTTAAAATTTAGATATTGGAATACAGTCACCGTAACTATCTAGAAAATCCTTTCTTATCTAATTTTAAATACTTATTTAACTTGCTGCCGTGAGGTCCATGTTTCTCCTGCCTTTACTGATGGGCTACGCACGAATATTTTCCACAAAATTGTATCTGTGAATTTTAACACATACAGTTTTCTTAAGTACGTAATTAACTTTTGTTACAGATCATTCTTCAGTCAGGAGCCACCATCACAGAAGGGAACCCAACTGTCAATGTAAGTTTCATTCTTTTTGGGGCCTTTAATATGTAGGCATGTACTACATTGTCTGAAATTATGTGTACTTCCAGTTGGAATAATCCCACCCTGTAGGTTCAGTATCACTGAGAACATACATCTTCCACACTGCACTTACAGTCTGTTGCATTTGAGAGGTACGGCTAATTGAGTAAACTTGCTTGAATGTAAATCACAAGAAAATCATACGGAGCATATCTGAAATGTCTGCAATCCACTCTTTGATGCTCAATTTGCATCGTCCTCATTGTGCATTCTCAAATTTATCATGTCCTTGCAATTTTCGTCTAGTCGCTGGCAACCTGGTTTGTCCAGAGTCTCTAATTTCTTCTTAAGTCAGGAAACCCTTAATTGAGTATTTTTTGAAACGTCGTATTTGGACATGCCCCATTAATAATTATGTTTATTTTTCAGGTCAAATTTACGTTAAATCAGCTAGCTGTCTCTGGTTTAAAAGTTAATCGTTTGGACATGTATGGCGAGAAGTATAAACCGTTCAAAGGAGTCAAATACATTACAAAAGCTGGCAAATTCCAAATGAGAATGTAATGATAGATATATTTTTTGATTCCTTGTAACAAATTCTTTAAACTTGTTTTTAGGCTTGTTAAATTTTAAATTTTTCGTTATTCAATTGTATCAATTTTATACCTAGGATAAGAAGTTTGATTGGTTTCAGAAATCTTGCTGTTGTAAGGTATCTAAGTAAACTTAATTCAGTTGTTCAGGGGTGCTAAATTTCTCTCACTTCATAATTGACTATTCAGCTTGAAGGTTTAAAATGATAACAGAATGGCCAAAATTAGACCTCTTGCGCTTAAAATTATTCCAGGTCATACATAGGTTTTGGTAGATTCTGAGCCTTGTCTCACCTATCATCCACACCTGAGGTGCCTAAATTACCGAATTTTTTTTTTTTTATTAAGATCTTGAAGCACTCTCAAGTTCGAATTAACTTTTGGCTTTAGTTGCTAAACTGACAGCCACCTCACTTTGAGGGTCAGGGTTAGTACACATCCATGCTCCAGACTTTCACATTTTCAGAGATCGAGGCCGAGTGGAGTCTGACTCTGTAGATCTACTCGTCAGTTCCCTGAAAATTTTTCGCCGCCACGGGGATTTGAACCCAGAACCTATCGGTCTAGAGTCAGACACGCTGACCTCTAGGTCAACTTGACCGGTCTGCTGAATGTTAAACTAACACAATAGGCATTGAGTTCATAACTTGGCCCAGATAGAGAGGTACATAAGTACCGCTGTTGCGCTACCGTGAACATAAGTTCACGGTAGCGCAACATTTAGTTAAACTTTTCCCAGTCAAACTAGTTTGACTTTGCAAATGGCGGCTTGGGTCAATCTCTATCTTGCTTGAAAAGTATGGTCAAATCGACAGAAAACGCATGAATCAAAACAGTTAATTTTCCACAAAACTGAGGACGCAACCTGACATTTTGTCGGGTTGCGTCCTCCTAGACGTCTCTCTTTTCCTTTGAAGAAAAACGCTTTTTGTAGGCTTCAAACTGATGTTTCTTAACGAGCCCACTACAGCGTTTTGATTTTTGAAAAGAAGTTTTCTGGCCCAATATAGCTGCGGCTCCTCCTTGCGAGCCTCTTAAAATTTTGAGTATGGTATAAAGTAACTATTATTGATGGAGGAATATTCCTAAAATTTCAAATTCCTTCAAATGCAACTGGTCAAAAGTTAACAGGAGAGGGTCCAGACTTTTGGATCATTGTGCATGTATAAAAACAAATTGAATACTCTGGCCATTTGTCTCTCACCGTATCTCATTAGAGTTCATTTGGTACTTTCGCTGTACAGTTGTTGATCTAGTTTTTGTCATTTCTGATTTTAATTTCCCCTCAGAATAAAGCAGACTCAGCACTATTCTACCATCTTGTTACTCTAATAAATTTCTCATACATTCATGTTCCATGAGATTGCTTTTCATGCTGTTCTTATCAAGCGTGATGGAGTGCGACAAAATGTGCCTTGAAGTTGAAACTCAAACCGTTCAGCATAGTAAAAAACAGAACTTGAGATGAGAAATGTCTACCGCAAGTTTTCAATGCTGAATGTTCTCTCACTCTCAAAAACTTCGGGCCAGAGTTTCAAGCCACAATCTACATTATTACTGTTGTAATAAGCTTTTGAAATAATTTGTTTCCAAGATTGGGAGCAGTGCTGGCAAACTATCAGTGGTTTTCTCAAATTCCTTGTTTTTTATTCTGAAAATTTGAATTGCTGCCAAAGTGTGATTTGGGTACTCTTTGAGCCAATTGGTGCAGAATCGATTCCTCTAAATTGAGGCACAGTTGCTTCATTTTCTCCCCTCTTAAAGGCTCATATTGGCTGCTTTTGGTAACTTATCAACGGTGAAACTCCTAAACCACGTACTTCATGTATGGTGTTTTAAATTCTCTGCTCCCATTTTATTTTTGATGAGGAGAGCAAATCAGCAGAATTCCTTGAAGTTTTCTCAAAATTTTTCTTGCACAGAGAAGGAAAATCATGGAAGTGCTAAGCATTGACGTTGAGTTGTTTTTCTATTAGAAGAATAAAAGTATGAAAGGAAGTCTTAAACATAGCAAACTAAGGTACGCAGTTGGGGAGTTTCAACGTCGTCATGTAATGCTGCGAGTAGGAATCGCAAAAACTTGTTAATTATATCATTGCAGAAAGCCTACACTGAACTCTATGAACTACTAGACCTAGTGTGATATCAAGCATTACAATGGGTGTTTTCTCATAAAAATTACATGTACAGTGTTGTGTATCTTAATGAATACATTGACAATTTCCAATTTTATATTCTACTTAAGGAATCAGCATTTTCTGTTCAGTCCATTCAAACTAGCTGCTCATGGCGGAAACCGAAATCTAGTGAAGTCGAATTCGGAATTCTACTTATTTTAGTAGGTTAGCCAATAAAATAATATTTTCGAGGTGCTTGATTTTGTTAAAAGGTCAAAAACCAGGTATGATGAGTAGAAGGGGGAATAAAGTTTGTGAAAGAAAAATAATTATTTGCAGATGGATGAGTTTGTTTTAAATGACCGCTTTGACATCCATTGATTTTGGTTTTTAGTGCGAGCAGTAAATGCGAATTCTCTGACTCTAGAATGAACAATTTACGCTAATCTCTCTCTTTCATGTTGATTGTTTTTATTTTAAAAGTAATTAAATTTTGATGAGAAAACGTATGATGTAGTGCTCAAATTCTTGCTTTGTCAGGTGCTCTAATGCAGAATAGAAAATCCTAACGCTTGGACTTGTCTGCAATACCATTCAAAAACAACACTGACTAATAGGCTTCGCGATTTGACAGGTTTAAAATAGAACAAGCGATTTATGAAGTAACAATTTAATGTGGTAATTAACTTTTTTTTCTTTAAACAAGTTGTTAAAATATAAATTAAATTTTGTATGGTACACACTGATAACAAAATGAATAAATGTAGAATTTCGTCTTCAAGAAAATTAAACAATCTTTACTTTGGAGAAAAAATGAAAAGAAAAGGATTTCTACAAAAAATGTACAAAATAAATATATATTGTCTTTCTTTTGAATCTGTAATTATCTGTACAGATGGAACTTATACATGGAACAATACTACTTACTAAAAATTAAAAGTCAGTCCATAAAAAGGGGAAATGATGGGACTGACAGTACTTCTTCACATTGCCCAAATACCTGTTCTATGAGAGCAAATCAGTCGAACGAGTTAAGACTCTCTAGTCTTAAAAAAATGACTAAACGCTAAAATTAATGAAAGGAGAAAATGAATTTTTTTAAATGAAAAGTTTATTTTTCAGAATTTGCCAGTGGATTGTGTTAGTCAGAAGGGATGGCAATTCCTAATTTATTACGTTACGACTAAAGTAAACTCAAAATCATTGTATTTTCTGTACATTGCTAACTTTTATGTTTTGAATATTAACACATTAGCACTATTTAATGTATCCTTGAAGTACTGTCAGAATGAAAAAAGAAGAATGAAGAGGGAGATAGCGCATTTCCTTCTGAAAATAAACTAAAAAGAAATAAAAAAATTCTGCTAAGACAAACCATGTCATCTTTCTGTTAGGTTTCTTGGAAGGAAGAAAATTTTCTAGGTCACTCGCCTCAGTTTCCAAGTACCTATTCTCAGATTTTGACTAAAATTAAGACATTTAAAATAAATGCTGGAGAGTAAAAATACAGGAATATTGACAAGTTTTCAAATATTCAAGAGCTGAAAAGTAAAGGAATCTGCCGATAAACATTTTAGAATTAATCAAGGCTGGCATCGGAGGAAATATGCAAAGAATAATAATAAGAAAAATACTGAATATAAATGGAAAGGAATCCCAAAGGAAGGATCCATTTGAAATATAAATTAGTCTACATCTAACAAAAATTAGAAGTAATGGCCACAGACAGAAACCAGGGTTTTGAATTCAGAGTTTCCAATTGCAAATTGACCTAGAGAATTATAACAGGTAGTACTTGAAAAATAAAACATCTACCTACAACAGCAACCCTCAGAGTTCAAAATTTGCAGACTGAGGATTTATTCAACCCTAGAGAACTTAGGGTTCGATGAATTCGTAATGAAAAAAATCAACATAAAATCATGCGCACATGGTCTAATGCGACAGTTAGGCATTGAAGTAATATTATTGCTTAGAATTTTTTTGCTGCAAAAATAAAATTTGATAGAGGATATAAAATATTTCAATTTTATATGATCTTAAAGCAAACATTACTATTACCAATGTAATACTAAGGTTGATATAACAATGTGAAGAAAGTTAGCCTGGCCTTGGTTCATAGTCCTACTTTTCGGTTTACAGAGCAAAGGATTCAAATATGATCTAGATCTGAATACAGAATTACTCGCACTAGATGTAGCATTTTAGAGCATTAAGCACATTCAGCTACTTTCTTTTGTAGCATTTTTTTGGAAGAGCATTCCAATGCTGTCGAGCTATTGCAGCCATAATGTTTGTAGTGAATTGAGTATAGGATCAAAGTTTGTGTCCGCACAATAAAAAAAAAAAAAAAAATTGAGATACAACAAAGAGTAAGAATATGTTGAGGTGATTCTGTGCTGAAAGTAAACACAATTTTCTTAAAATACAAGTTTCCCGTTTTAAACATGAAATCAATCAAATGTAGAATTACATTCCAATTATCTATTTCCAGAAAATCTCTTGTGAAACCTTTACAGAGAGGCTAATTGTAAGTGCAGCAAAACACGGAGTACTGCATTTGATTTATCATACTGAATGGAGATCTTTGTGATCAACCTTACGATCAGTCTTGGTTCAGAGGTTTCAGAAGAATTCAGCTAAATGCTAAAATGTGCTCCTACTTTATGTCTTCGCTTTTTTGGCTGGAATTCAAAAGCAAAACTATTATTCTAACAAAAATTTGAACGATTATAACTTGTTTATGGAAAGAGTATTTCGCTCACTTTCAATGCAGAGCCACTTTAAGGGACATATTCCTCATCCTTTGTAAAAAGTCAACACCTACTTAAACCACGAGAATTACATTGGTTAGGAGGCCTCAATGTCTGAGAAATAACTATGAATAGAACCAATACCATCTACCCTAAGTAGGAATTGACAGAAGCCTAGGCATTGTTATGTAATTTCCTTTCTCAAAGAGGCCTCAGTTCGAGAACTATCAAATATCAATGCATACATTCCTTATGTATTCGTAAATATTCCAGATGTTGATTGAGAGTAGAAAGTGACACATACAGCAAACTTTCAATTTCAGGCACTGGAAATTTTCATTAGTGAAAAAAAAACAAAAAGAAGAATTCAAAGAAAAATGCTAGCTTTTACAAACAAAAGGAAAGTTTATGCTCTTCAGAAATAAAAATGTCAGTCATTGTCAGGCAAACTCTCGCGAATGGAAGACAACTAAAACTCAGTTAGAATACAAAAATATTTCAAACTTAACTACAACATTGAAAAACTCAAAACAATAGTTAGCTGATACATACTGTAGGCGGCGATAGATGAGAATATGTATTACGAATTTGCAATCATTAACAATGAGGGAAATAACTTGAGAAATCTGCTCTATCTTATGAGGGATACAACAAAAATGTAGGTGTATTGTAAAGGTGTTGGGGAATTGATCTGAGTGCCCCTTAATTTCATTCAGCTGGTACATCGTTTAAATAAAAGTATGTCATTACAAATAAGATAATATCTTAACACTTGATTAAGGCACAAAAAATTAAAATAAAATTAAAACTTGAACCAAAAATCAATCTCAACTGAAGGCACTTTATAATCAATGATTTTTATTCAGAAAAAAGACCACAAAGAATTTAAAGGGTTCCAGGAAAAAATCTTTCAGGCAGCTTAATCGTTGGTAGGTATAAAAACGTTTTGCCCGAAATTGGCACTCACACATGGAAGTCAAAGTGTTAGCATTTAAGATGAACTTAGTAGATTTAAGTGCATGACTCAGACCGACTACTGATATGATGAGAATCAGCCTGGCTTCAAGTCATGTTGCGCATTTCCCTCTCATGCGTATTGATTATTGACATTGATAAACAAAGCGATAGACAAAGAGAAAATGAAGCAATCCTTTTGGTGGAAGCGGGTGGTAGCAATGGACAAAAGAGGTAAGTGATAGACTAACGAGCAGCAACCCTTGAGACACTCCATAGTTGGTCCATCATTTTTCTCCTTGTTCTATGAGAACCACCCATTTTAACTGACAGGATCTCTCCATTTATCCTTTGTATATCAATTTCAATAATCAGACCACTGGTGCTTTCTTACAACCAAATCTGCACAGCATGATGCCTTTGAAATTTCAAGGCAGATTGATGTTTTCTCTATTATCGTAATATGAGTCATGTAATACAATTAAGCTGATTCAAGATAAAGCTGTCTGTACATCTTAGCTCTTCAATAAATAAAAAAATAACAAGTAATACAATTTGAGTTTACAGATGTTGCTTTATACAGTGAATCTGAAAGTTGCTTGCGATCATGTCAAAAACGCAAAAATTCTTCACACAAAAATTCTAGAAGTAAGACCCTAAGATGCTTCAGCTTTCAGACAGCTCTACTCAGCTGCATATGGTAGTGACAAAAATTTAGGAGACATAAATTATAAAAATGGACAATCGAATCACAAGAGTAAAAATTACTCTATCTTTATAGCAATTTAAATTTTTTAACAAGAATTTTTGTTCTGAAACATCAATGATAAGTTCTTCATAGGTACATGGTAAAAAAGAGGGAGGGAATTATGCTCAATATTAAATGTTTAGAGACAATGGGTCAATTAGAATATGTTGCCTGTCAAAGTGAATGTTTGGAGCTGCCTTGATTTCTATAGAACAAGATACTTACTTCTCTGTATGAATGCTCTCTTTAAAGAGGAAGTAAGTTTTCTTTTAAGCTACAAAACTGACTAGATAGGCTGACAAAAATGTGTGAATTTGAATCAATACATGCACGGATGGAGACAATATCAATACATTGACATCAGCAAAAGTTTGTTAGGAGATCCAGTTTAATACATTCAGCATTTGCTCATGATCAGATAAAGCATTCCTTTGAAGGCAAGTATAACATTGAAAATGGATTTTAAGTCTTGTAACCGATGTGCAAGGAATTTCAGTAATTAGATTTTATGATAGTAAATTCAAATTTAAAGTACGGTTCATTCACAGAAAATCGAATTTAATTTCAATTGCATGCGCCTTGAACACAATTGACTACATTTACGTTCGGTTGGTAAATACGATCCATCAGGATGTCCTTGGAGAAATTTGACTCTAGAATTTTTATCCAGCCCCCTGAGAAGTCAGCGCCATAATGCGAGAGAAGACTTTTGACTGTTGAGCAAAATAGAGTGATTCTTAGGGGTCATTGCCCCTTTTGTCATTTTACTAAGTATTTATTTATAATTATTACGTTAAATTATTAATTTTTTTAGGAGTAGCAAGCTGCCTTTGTTACCTTTTTCTGATAATAAGACAATTTTTAAGCTTATGCCAGAAGGAGGGAGAGGGAGAGATTGTCAAGATATGTTCCTTCTTAAACAGAAAATTTTTTTGCAGAATAGTGAAATCATAGATCAGCATTTTTTCAAACAAAAGAAATGTGTATTGGTGACGGTTCAGTTAAAATTTTTGTATTAAAAAAAAAAAAAAAAAAAAAAAAAAAAAAAAAAAAAAAAGTGAAACGGAGGCGACTCCTGAGAATAATTCAATTTGATGCAATTTCGTACAGACTCTTTTTGCATTATGAGGAGAACTTGATCCCTAAGGGAGCATATGATTATCTGAATAGTAAAATTCCTTTCAGGACAAGAAACCTGATGGTCATTTTCATCAACAATTCAATGGAAAAAAGGGAAAACTGTCAAAAAAAAACGAGGGCAGACTTAATGCCTGGCTCAGTGGAAGTTTGAAAGTTTGGGGGAACTTGAAATTGAGTTTTAAAGAGATAATGCTGCGGCTAAGTGCCTCAGCCTTAAATAAAAAATAAATAAAATTATTATTACTTATATGTACAAAATGACAAATTCATATAGTCAGCACCTGATTGAGGAGAAACAGGAAACAGGAAGAAATTAAATTTTAGAATAGATTCAGTCTGTAGACACCAACATAGTTCACTGACTTTCTACTCGCTTGGCAAAGGCAAGAATATGGGAACCAGTTCGTCTTGAACAAAATTCAAAACAATGTCATTCTTCATTATAATAGAAATATTTACAGTGATATTTATGTGCATTCGCATAAAATATCATGAGCAGATATGAAGAAACTTATGTGAATTGAAAATTGAGGAATATTTCAATAAAAAGGCACACGGCAGCTCAAGCTCTTTTAGCAGAGGATACGTATTCTGAATCCTTTCAATATTACCTATCCCAAGTTTGTGTCTTTTTAACCGAGACACTTGTTGATGAATAACAGGCGATAATCAAGTGTTCTACGGCAGTTTACCATCTTTTGGCGGTAATCAAAATTTCTAATCCTTATAATGTGACCTGTCGAGGAAAAGATAGATTGAACACGGTTAAGGGTAAAATATTTGTGAGGAAAGGAGCAAGCTTTGGATATATTCTGCAGAAAAGGTGTTTTCCGGTAAAAGGATATATAGATCCTCATTTTATACTTGCCATTTCTTGATTAAATTTATACTGCTAGAAAGTTGAAATTTTGGCTCTGAGGTAAAGATTTTAAAATGTAACACAAAAATCCGATTTCAGAGTTTATAAAACATTTTTCTGAGTTTTGAAGACCGACGTTTTAGACTTTCGAAAAAGTATTTCTAGAAACTAGGCCCTATGCTTGCTGCCCTTTGTCGAAGTATTCCTCAATTCCAAGACAGCAAAAAAAAATTAAAGTCAGGTCGGAGCATATACCAAGTATAGAATTTAAGTAATTCCTCCAAAATTTGTTGGCTTAAAAAAGATAAAAAAAAAGTCACAATGTTATTTTAACTTAAAACAAAAACATTTCAGCTAAACATGGAATAACTAGTTGCAGAGGCAGTGAATAACTTGAAACCATCTGCACTAATCTGCCTAAATTCAGCATACTTTAGGTGAGGCGAAGACTGGAGATCCAATTTGGGGAGAAAATTAGGGAGATACGATTGAAACTCGGGGAGCCAAGCACTCCCTACTTTCAGATCTAGAGGTGATGGCCGCCTAGGCAGTGGCTTCTCTGGTTGCTGTCTCATTGCAGATGGGTAATAGAAAGGCCACGAATTTGGATCATACGTTGGATACTCAGATGGACTCATGATTGAAAAACTTGAGCGTAAGGCCACACCAGAGTATGGAAACACTGAGCTAGGACAGTATAAATCAGCTGAGCTTGAAACCTCCGGGGTTGAGCAAGCTTGGATATGAGGCTCACTTTTAATCAAACGCAGCGTTTCATTGGTGCCTGTTGTAGAGACAATATTACTATGGTCTTCAGGGCGGCAGCAACTCAATAACGGCTTTCGCTTGGGTGCAGGCTCATCAACTGACCGGGACCTACTTGACCGCTTGTGATTCGACAGATCGAGACATCCACTAGCGGGAGAGGTACATTTGGAAAATTGAGGTTTGCCTAGAACAGTTCTCCTGTTTGATCGCAGTAGGATCTCATTGCGAAGAAGCTGTTCTTTGTTGAGCCATTTCTGAATCTGTCTATGGTGGACTCCGAATTTGCGAGCGGTAGCTCGTTGATTTTTATGACACGACTCATCATGATGGAAACTGTCAAGAACCTGAAGTTTAAAATCAACTGAATAAAATTTTCGCTTACTGAGTGCAGCACAAGTGAAGTCGAGGGCTTTGTCCGAGACCGAGGTGGAAGAAATGCTGCTACAACTATCGTCGAGATCGTCTTCGTCGTCGGAAAAACCATCGACATTAATGTATCCCTCGGAATCAGAAGAGGCGGACGTGGAGGCGTTCGAGCTGGTGGACGCGGGGCCGGAGCAGAAGCCGGGCGCCGAGGAGTCTTTCGTATTGGACAGAGTCGAGGCGACGGAGCTGGCGTCGCGCTGTCTGGACGGACACAGGTTCAAGGCCACTGCCTGCGTCCCTCCGCTATTAATCCCGTCACAGATAACAGTGCTTTGAGCTGTCGAACGAAGACTATTCTCCATTTGGAGCCACTTTTGCACTTGTCGACGATGAATTCCGTACTTTCGGGCCGTTGCCCTTTGATTCCCTTGGCAATCGGTATCCTTATGAAATGAATCTAGCACTTGAAGTTTGAACTTAACGGAAAAAATACGCCGCGAACCCATCGCCTTCCCCTCGCGCACAGTCGATTTTTTCTCGCTCTTCAGCTCGGTTGGCGAAGAAACTTCACAGTTTTGATCTACTCCTAACGCCATGATGCGGAAACACATAAACCAACGCACGAATTATAAATAACACATCACAGATATGAGAGAAAACGCACAGGAGGCACCAGAACAGCACCACGTAATATGAAAGAACTTTGCAACTGGAGTTCAGGCTGAGTGTAAAATCTTAATAATGCAACGACCGGGGGCGATCCTCTCTGTCTCTCCTCCCATGCATTCTCTATTTCCCCTCCAGCACTTCAAGATCTCATTCTTAGCTCCCCTCCACTGCGTTCCATTCCATCACGGCAGCCGACCTGGCGCTGTAGCTCGGTTTTAGCGCTCGCTTCGTCGTTCTGATGCCACCGTTGATCTCCACCACTCAACGGATGAGCCTATTTTTACGCTTGATATTTTGCCTATTTTCGTCGCCACGGCCTTTATTTCATTGTATATGTACTCTTTAGCCCATACTTTATCATATTCCACGACTTCTCTAACTTTTCCTGCGCTTAATCAGCGATAAGCACCCCAAGTCGCATGGGAAGCCTATTCAAACGCCCGACGCCAGTAGATAAAACTCGCCTACAGGCCAGCATTTATGAATATCAACGGAAGAACAAGTTTTTACCTTTACTTTGTTGCCGTATTGGCAGTTATTTCAGAATTTGGTCTGGTGAATTGAATTTGCGATTTCTTTACGCAAGATTTAGCTGAAAAATGATAATTATGTATGACTTTGAGCAAGTAAGATAAGTTTAGGTTGATTTGGCCGAGTTTAGCCTGTCTTTGAGACGTGTCTTTCGCATGAAGTTTGGCCTTGAAACAGAGGCAACGCTGCGAACATGTGCCAAAGATAAATCTAACACGGCGAGCCAGACAGTGTGACGCCGTCGTCTTCCCCTCTTGTCGCTATGCTCTGCGCCCGGCATGACCGATTCCCCTCTGTTCAAGAGGAGAGGAGAATGCCTTGCCTTCTTTAAAAATATGCATCGTAAATTGTGTGTCGGCCTAAGGCAGTGTGACTTACAGCAAGAAAATTCGAAATACCTTTCTTGACCACACCATCGGTGCTCCTGTCCCTGGGTACCACGCTCGCCGTGCCGTCTGCCCGCTACCCCTCGGCTTTCGGCATTCTTTCGATTATTCGGGCGGAGATAAACGTATGGCGCTAGGCTGGGAGTCGGGCTGTTGGGCAGGACCAATATTGCCTCCATTGAAATCTGATGAAACAAAAATTGCCTATCCACGCATTATGAAAGTTACGTTAAATCTACGCAGCCGAAATACATAGACGGCGGAGCTAGAGCATTTTTGGGGGGGGGGGGGGGGTTTTGGTCTAATTACTCGCCCCGTACCCAACCCACGAGGGGGTATGCGCCATGGGGGTTTGGGGAGCCACTTTCGGAAATAACCCCGTTCGAGATGCATTTTGAAACACCCTCGACGCGAATACCACCTCCTCCCCAGCACAATGGGGGTTTCGGAAGCCACCCTCAACGAATTTTGAGGAAAGAGGAATCAACCCCGCACTGCATGCATAGCGAAACACCCCCACCGCGAAGCTGTCCCCCAAAAATAGGTGGATTTTGTGCTTTTACTACTCCAAATCAGATGGTTCCAGCAACTCGAAATCATGAACAATGCCATGGAATCTGAAATACATTGATTAAAATTTTTCAGCAATTCTATGAAAACTCCACAGCTGTAAAAAATCAATTTTAACCGTTGAGCAGGGTCAAATTTCCCGGAGATGCGCTCTTACCAAGCAAAATCCTTCGCATTTCTTGGGAAGGACCACGCAGATTTCTAGGGGGCAGCCCACCCCTCTCAGTTTTGCCCAGAATTTCAGACCACTCCAGCGGGCGATGGATCAAAGGCAAAACCTTCGATCTGGAACTTTTAAACAGTTCATTAAGTAATTGGAATTTTTTTTTTTTTTTTTTTTTTTTTTTTTTTTTTTTTTTTTTACAAAAAAATGTATCTGCAGATACTTAAGCCAAAAAAAATAAATAAATAAATGAAGTTCAGTTTTGTGCTCATTGAGGGCAATTTTTAAAATATTTATGTGCAAAAATTTAAACTTTTGCCATGTTTCGACAGTGCGCTACTGACTTATTCGTCAAAACAAAAACTAGTTTTTTGCAGATTCTAATTACGCTCGATTTTTCATAAAACACCGGAAACCGCGCGTTGGAGAATTACTTACCTACACTCGTTACATGCTCACCCTTGGAAATCTGAAAATTGCCATGAATTGACACGAAACTAAAGTTTTTCAACTTTCCATCAGGCCATAACTAAGATTTTCCGAGATCTTCATAAAAAAAAAATTTAATGCGATCCGATGAAACTTTCAAAACGGTTCGCCCCGAATTCCCTCCTTCTTTGATGGGGGCCGAGGAATGCTCTGTATATTATCTCCGAAAGAATACCTATGTCTTTAAAGGGCCAAATCTAGAGACGGGACAACCTTTATTGCGATAATACCGGTTTCGATTTAAATTTTTGACAAATATAAAATCTGTGAATCCCAACAAGCCTAATTGTCGATAATTTTAACTGCAGGTAGTTTCATGTTGTGAAAGGTTTGATTCACTTGTTATAACTATTGTACGTACAGGATGATCCAAGCGCGAGTCACGCACTTACCACCTCGATAACTTTTTTATGATAGGAGTTGAAACTTTGGGGGTGCTAGAACAGAGGATACTACTTTTTGCTACCCTTTCTCTCCTATGGTAGGAGGGAAGCCCCGAGGCTACACAGATCCCAGCTCCCCCCCCCCCCCCCTCTTCAATTCATGATACACTATTGAGAAGGCATGAAAAAATCAACAATTCTTGAAGTATGGCGCAAAATTTGAGGAATAATATCCACAAACCATCACCTACAAAACAGCGGCTGGTCCGAGTGCGCCATTTAGGTGCTGATGACCGAAGTAAGGGTGGCGCGGCGCATCAAGAACGGATGCAGTAGGCGCCATCACAACAGAGGCGTTAGAACGAGAGGAGAAAAAAAAGGGAAGAGGAAAAAGAGACGGTGGAAAGAGAGAAGAGAAAAGAAGAATGCGGTTGAAGAAAGGGGGAAAATGAAGAAAATGTTAGAGATCAAAGTTTGAAATGACGCTTAATAAAGTTATTGTAGCTCATATTTCTTTACAGTTTACGGGTTATACACATTAGCTTTGATGAATCGAGCGCTTGAAACGCGAATAGAAAATGCCGACAATGCGTACACTGTTTGGAAGATATCGTTGACTTGTGATCCGCCTTCAATTTCACTGCATAGGCAACGAACGTAGGTACTGGGGAGCGTAGATCCCGGTGGACGTATGTTATGTGGTATCACGGGAAAACGAAGGAAAATCTTGGGTTTCCACCTGTCTTAAATTACGAACATTTGAATGTAGATGTTGTTGCAGCGAAAATCAAGCGCGCAATATTCAAACTCCGATTGAGTATTGGATGTGGTATCGAGTCGAAATGAGAGAAAATCTTGGTTTTTCACCAGTTTCAAATTACTGACGTATTGCACGTAAGCTGCGTAATGCTCGCACCGTTGAATGCGGAAATTAAGCGAGAAACTATTCGAACTTCGGAGCATGGCCGAATTTACGTAATTTTCGCCTCCAGGTCGTCAAGATTTCCGTCCCCCCCCCCTCGACTTGCCACCAAGTGGGGGGGGGGGGGGGGCATGTCGTTCAAAAATTTCGTAGGTACTCGACACATTTTTATACGCAGGTTTTCAGACGTTTTCATTAAGGTGTGGCTAAATCACCTGAAGTAACTGGGGTTCGCTGTCTGGGACTTTCGAACAAATAGAGATAAAAGGTTCCAGTTTGGACCATTGTTCATTGCAAGGGGCACATTTTTGGGACTTCCCAAGGAGGCGGGGGCAACTGGAAAGTTTCAAAAAGCAACACTCTTTTGGTGACACATGGTTGAAAGAGGATGAAAAAAGTAGAATGTTCGTTCGAACCAGGGATCAATCGAAAATTCGAGGTAGGTATTCATGATTAAAGTTCAATTTTGACCAATTTTTAAAAATTAATAAGTACTGTTCGAAAAATCGCACAGAGGCCATCTACAGACTGAAATTCAAAGCGCTGCTACTGCTCTTATGGCTACGTACAGGCTACCCATAGACAGGATCTGAGTTTCTCATGAAAAAAAGTATCAGGAAATTGGGATGACCATTTAATAATGCATGTCATTCAAGTTACCGACGAGCTTGGAAGAAAAAACAAAAAATGTTCTTTCTGAACAGATCTTGTGTTTTACTTGGATCGATGATTTCTGAACTTACGATAAAGAGATTTTTCTCAATGTAAATCAAAGGACAAAGGAAGTTGAGGATGGAATACAGAGTAAATGAACGCTAAAATCTAAGGTATTAGTCACAAAATGTATTATAATGTACTGTACAAGTTATTTACAATTTTCTTCTTTACACATTTTTTTACAAGGACACATTAAAAACCCAGAAATGCAATGGGTATCTTTCCACCGTGAAAATTAACTGACATGAATGGTAGAATTTAATAGATTTGGGTATTAGCTAGCCTGCATTGATTCTTATTGAATAACAGCTACTGGATAATATGAAAAGTATGTTCAATACCCGAGACGGTACCTGTGCATTTTAGTCATCACTTAAAGCAAGAAAAAAAACTTAATGCTCTACTCAACCATGCTACAGAAGACCACTCTTTGAGCCAAAAAACGTTTTTGAGTTGAACATAGTTGTATAAAAATTTAAGAATACTTTGAAACACACCAGGGTTGCCACAGAATTTAGAAAATGAAATTCCCCGACATTTCCCTGACAGATTTTGGTGGAATTCCCTGACACTTAAAGATGTGACGGATGGTTAAGAAGGCATAATTAAAAACAGTTTTCAGGCAAATTTTGTTGTTCGAAACCTCAAACCCGTTCTAGAAAGCAAATGAAGGTGATTTAACACATTTTCCCTGACATTTTCGTCATTTTTCCTGGCATTTCCCGGTTTTCCTTGACTGTGACAACCCTGACACACTTAATAATCTGGCTGACTTTTAAACCGTAACCTCATGGGAGAATCAAGCCAATGCTTCATCCCTTCCTTTAGTAGAGAAAATACCGAGGGTGTTGGCTAGCAAAGGAATCTATGTTTCCATGTTACAACAAGCAACCGCAGGTCTAATGAGGTTTGTGACACAGTTGAGTAATGTACAGCATGAAGCAGTGTCTTCGATTTGCTGTAGTTTCATTCTAATTGGCTGATGGTCCGATGAACATTTCTACAACAAGACTGAATCTAAAGGTGAATGCCTTGCCCCCACTTCTTGTATTTTCTCTGTGCCTACCATTAAATTTCTTTTTGATTTCAACATCACAATTATTCACTCACTGATTGATGTATTGGGCTGATTATTAAAATTGATGGACAAAGCAATAGACAAAGAGGAAAATGGGAAAATGAAGCAATCCTGTTTCATGGGCATCGGGTTACAAGAGAGCAGTAGACCATTACAAAACTGAGAGACTGAAAAAAGTGAAATTTTTTCCTGAAATATACTCATTGTAAAAAATTTCTGTTTGATTAATACATAGGAAACTTTACAGGGATTTAATTCAAGCATGACGTAATCTTCCACTAAGTCACAAGGGCTTCAAAGAAGGGAACAGCTTTTTTGGCGATAACTTTTGAACAGTCAAAGATAAAACCTTGATTTTTATTGAATTTAAAAGTAGACTCAATAATACATCGGAATATCAAAGTAAGTTTTTCAACACAATGATATGCATGCTAGTCCTCTGATTCTTTGCTCACAAATAAGGAAAATCACATGCTTTTCAAAAATCTCTGAGTAGAATCAAGGTGAACACATTTTGTGACACATTTCTGTCCGACCAACTTTCATTGGAAGAGGTGAGTTTGCATGCATTGTTACTTTCTATCTGTTTTTGGACAGAGGTCACATGGAGTTGCCCCCCCCCCCCCTTTTTTTTTGACTATCATAAAAGCACTTAGGAAATATACGTCCTGCTATATTTTTGAGTCTACTTTCAAATGCGATTAAAATCAAAGCATGATTCTTCAACCATTTGATAGTTACAACAAAACTGCTTATTTATTAAGGCACGCTCAAAAAAGCTGTATTTTTAATAAGTTTCAGTCAAAGAGATCATACATTTGAGAAATCATGATAAGTTAGAATCATTATTAGAGTGCCAGAAGCTTTACTTTAATGAGAAAATAACGCTCTTTTCCTAAAAATTCTTAGAAAGTTATGAAACCAGCATTTGGTTGTGAACGCTTAGAAACGATAACAGCTCCCTCCATATACTATAACTCTGTAAACTCTTAGTTTGAATTAATTGAGGTTCACTTAAAGACAGAATTCTGGTTCAGAAAAGTTCTGTAAGTGCAAGGCTAGATCAAGGTATGGGCAACATGAACCACGGCCAACAGCAGCAAAAGTTGGGGAGTGGTAAAGGTGAGAGGACAGATTTCAGAAGTGATGACTTTTTATTTATTTATTATTATTTTAACCTTTTAATACTGCAAAGTGAAATCACACAAAATTAAAAAGCATTTAAAAAATAAATAAAAATAAAAGGTCAGCACTTTTCAAATTCAGAAGGGACAAAATACAGGTGGCCCATGGACATGTAAATCTGCCCTAGTTTAAGAGAAGACAATTCAGAGCAAGATTGAGCGCAAAACGACAGAATGAAAACATTTTAACACTCCTCAAACTTTTTTAAAAAACTGATGAAATTGAGAAATTCAAAGGACATAATCTAATTCATATCTAATGTACTGATTTTTTGGATCGTTAGGTATCCTTGGATAGCCAGCAACAAGCGAATCTTGTCCACCAATGTATAGTGAATTGTAAATTTTCCAGTACACATCACGCACTTTTCTGGAAGGATGGAACAGACCCTGCAAAAAAAGAAGAAATAAACGAAGGCATTATTGACAGTAACATAAACCGAACACATAGAATTCTGTATAATATTTGGAGCAAGGCAATTTTCTTTTAGAAGGAAACTTTCAAATATTAACTGAAGTGAAAACAGCGAAGCCTGATGTGCATCTATCTTAAGGTACACAACACACACTCTAGCTCAATATTGTTGAAATTTTTCAGTGATCAATAGAGCATGGTTAGACTGATGATTTTGACGGAGATTTTAACCGATTATATAAAAATGAAGCGCTATCAGCTAAAAATGAAGCTGCGCCTTCTGTTGGTTGACAGTGTCGCTACAAAAACAGGACTATGTACTTTGAAATTTAAATAGAAGTGGGAATGACGGTGAGCTTTTCACTTATTTTTAAAACTAAAATCTAGTGACTACTGTCATTTTAAATTTCATCGTATTTTTCTGAAATCCTCAACTAAAACGGGCCATAATTTGTTGGCTAGTATAAATGATTAATATGTTCACCTGCTGAGAGAGCTTCGAATAAATGGGGCATTACTCAGTTTAATTTTAGTCTGAGTAAAATTAGGGACTGCAGGAAATAATCTTTGAACAAATACGCATCAACATTTTCAAAGTACAGGCATTTTTTAACCATGGTGGATTATTTCAACTCAAGACTGTAATGGTCACTTCAGAAACACTTAATGAGCTTCTTTTAGGCACTTCAATTATATCCATTATTAGAGCCTGGCTATTCAAAAGAACCTAAGGTTACTGATTTTGGTCAAATTAAATACTTAAGTTGAGCAAAATAAAATTAAGACACACGCATTTTTACTAACTTACTTGGAGAGTGTACTGAAGAATTTTAATTGGTCCTAGAGCAACTCTTAATCCTTCAATTGAATCCATGAAAGTTTGAACTAAATGCGGGGATGTTTCAAAAATATTTGGCCAGACGTAATTCAACAAGTGAATCAGGGCGTCTTCACAGCCAAAGCCATAGACACCTAGGGCCATGTGCTTTATAGCAGAGCAAGCTGTCTGTCTATGAACTAAATCTCTGTAAAAAATAGAACAAAAATTCATTAGCAATGAAAGATATCTGTAAGCAATTTATCTGTGACAACTTTGAGAAAAGTTCTCACCTAGTAAAGCACGATAGTAGACGTTTTGGTGATTTTCAAACTTTCCTCAACAGATAGATTCTGCTGATTGGTGTCTGACTGGTTTTATCTTTATGAGAAACTCATCAGTTCGTTTCTCAATTTCAATATTATCATTTTCTTTTCTTTTCCTCTTTTTCTTTTTTTGGGTGTATTTTTAGAAGACATGGATTGCAGAGGATGTGAATGGTAATAATAGGAGAAGACCTGAACTTCGTACCAAAAATTTTCTTTTGACATGCCCCTGTAGGAATTGTCATTTAGAAAACAATTTGGGGTTCATGCCCCCGTTTCGATGGGTCCTCCCAAACATTTTGGAGGCCAAAATGCAGTCCACTTTCATTTACAAAAATTTGAACGGTTTGAACTCGACAGTTGAGCTAGAAAAAAGTTACAGAGGTGATGCAGCACTTTAGGATGACCCTGCTGACTTGACCCACAGCAACTTTAAACCACCTCAAAAATGTGCGAGTAATGGCAACACACTCAAGTATTTTTGATGTGCCAAGCCTCTCTCCGAAACCATGATATCTGTGTAGTTTTTTCTCATTTCCTGAGAAAATTTTTGAAGAAAAACCATTTTTGCACCCCTGGGTTTGGCGAAGTAATTGAAGAGACTGATGTTAGTGAGCCATTGAAATACCCTTAAGGAGGAAAAAAGAAAAATAGGGAAAAACTTACCGATCCATTAATGCATCCTCCAAAAGGGGAGTGACAGCATAAATGTAGTCTTTGCCCATTTCACCGATGTACTCAAACAGAAATGATAAAGATTTGAGGACACCATTTTGGACATTCAACTCGGGAACTCTGTACTCATTCATCAAAGCTGGCAGCACGGTAAATGGAGAGCATGTTTCAGCGACAATAGCAATAGCAACTGTTGTGCATACACGATTTTGCCTTTCCTGAACTTTCAGATTATTTAGGAGTGTTGCGAGAACATCGTGAGGACTGAAAAGGAAAACAGACATTCATGTTTATTGGATTATTTTATATGAAAGAAAGTTGACTAATCCCTTACAATTATGAGTATTCTTGTCATTACTTATGAGATTTTGAAACAATGTAGTAAGATACTAAGTCCAACAAAACTTCGAAGACAATACTAACAGCTCCCATTATTTATGTTTTCTTGATCTGGCGATAAGTTACAAATAGTGCAAGGAAAAAGCTGAAGTGTCTTTTGTAACAAGTGGATTGATGAACTCATTTCCCCTTTTTCTCTGACTGTCTTCTTTCATAAACCAACCAGTGCATCAACTAACAATAAATTGAGTTCAAAGTCCAGAAATTCCCAATTACCTTCCTTATTTGGCTTTGACTGATCAACTTTATTAGATAATTTTTGGGTTTCAAAATTTCTGAGCGAACGAACTGATTACAGGATTTAGTTAAGATCCCATATTTACCACTTTCGTACATCTTTGAGCAGCAAATTTCCGATGAATTCGTTTATAATATTTTGGAAAAAAATCCGACATGAGCCGACTGCACACACAGCAAGTGGCTCATCCGTTACATTGGTGATTGCAGTGATCAACACTCAACACAGCGGCACCAATGTGCCACTTGCAGGTCCCCATTTGCTGTGTGTGCAGTCGGCTTAATCCTATAATCATTGATACTGAGAAATTCAATAAGTAGAACAATACCATGAATTCAAGCCTGTACTGTTTACTGAAATACCACTGGGGTGGTTGTTTCTTTCTTGACTGATGGCATTACTTGGTGGCAACACTCACTTGGTGGCACACTTGGCTGATGGCAACACTCATTGGTGACCTTCAGTGACTGTGGAATGTATTCCAGAGTCAAAACGAGTCGTTGATTTCAATTTTTTCCGACACAGATTTTTCAAAAACATAAAATAAAAAAAGCAACAGAGGATATCATTGAATATCTTACCCAATAGCTTTGGCGATGTAGCCAAAAGTATTGACAGTGGCTCTCCTGATGGCTTTTTTGTGAGCCTTCAGTAATTCCAGCAGCTCGAAACAAATTCTCATCCATTCTCGAGCAGAAACATATTCGGGACCACGGTCAGCAATTCGACCAACTAAATCAATGCAGTTCTCTTGAACCTTTTCATGACGATTTTTCAAGATAGGTGTAAGTCTTGGTAAGAGATCTTTGATTGGTGGTGTCATCTTTGTCATACCAATTACATTCACGATAGCCTTTAACGCACCCAAAATAGAACCTAACACTTCAGGGTACTCTTCTCCGAGATACTCATAAAGTACAACACCTAAATGACCCATCAACTTCTCTTCTTGACATATCTTCATCACAACTGCGATTCGTGAGATAAGATCAGCAGCCTGTTGTCGAACTTTGGCGGATTTGTTATTTAACCGCCATAAAATAGTACCACAAATCTGTGGCAAATACGGTTTCACTCTCTTTCCCAACTGATTCACGATTGTGCCGAAACCGTTCAACATGACAACGTCTTCAGTCGTTTGCTCTTGGAACGCGTAGAGAATACCATCAATAAGCTGCTCTTCGAGCCTTGAGTCAATATCTGCAGCTCCTAGATTCCCCATAATTTTTTCTATTGACTCCATCACCATTTTACGATACTGCTCATTTTCATCTTTCAAATCGTCCACAACTCTGTTAATTATTTCAGATGCTCCAACTTTGTTAGCGATTTCCACGGTTGTATCTACTAGTTGCCTGTAATTTCTACGATCTAAAGCCATTCGATGATTCCAGAAATGTTTGAAAAAGTGTGGTAAAATCTCATCTTTGATGTATTGAGCTTCCACACCATCAGTACCACAACACTGTTTCACTACTTTTAAAACGATTTTCTTCATCTCTTCATCTGGAGACTGGAACTCACGGATAAGAATTAACATCACTTCACGAGTATAATAGTTTGCATATTCTGCGTCCATCAAAGGAATAAGGTAACCGATAGCCTTCAAGAAAGCAGCAAGACCTTTACCTCTGTGAGTTCTGATACCTTTCCAGAGCGGTTTAAGGACTGAATCAAAACTTTCAATACCGTAAGGGGTTGCAGCTTCAGCGAGGGCAGCAACTGCCAGAGCAGTGATGGTTCTCACCTTCTGCTGTTCATCAACCAGACCATGTTCAATAATTTCCACCAATGATTTTAAATGAGGTAAAATAGCACAACCCATCAAAATGGCAATTTGCTGAACAATTTTTATTCCAGTATGTCTAGCTTGCCAAGATTTTTTGGAACGACATACAGCTTTGAGAAAAGGCAACAAAGACGGAATACCCAAGGCAGATGCAACAACAGCAAAAGCACGAGCAGTGGTATTTCGGACATACTCATCAATATTGTCAATATCTGGTCTCATTGTGGAAATCATTGTTGCCAAACCTGCTGCTTTTGCCAGATTCGAAATGATTTCACGTCCTTCAACACGAGCATAATAATCTTCATCAATCAACAGAGGCTCAATGACAACTAATATTTTGTGGACGTACGGCCTGACCAAATCATCTAGCTTGTACAAAATACGGTCTATAACTTTCACCAGCAAATGTCTTTCTTGATCTTCTAAAGTGGGGGACATGAGGAGTGGTAAAATTTGATTGAATAATGGCCCTGCACCAAATTCTCTAGCTTTATCGGTAATTTGTCTCAGGGCAGCTTTCCTCATCGGCGGTGTGCCGTTTTTAATCTTTAAAAGTAATTTCATTATCTTTCTCTCCTTCTGTTCTTCAGGACTGAGGGATTCTTCATCAACATCAACAAGAAGTTTATCAAAATACTGCGCATCTTCCGGTTTCATGAATGGCAAGTTGCCTTTTGGCTGATTGTCAACAAATTTAGCAGATTTTTCGGATTCACTCTGCATGAAGAACCCGGTCGGTGTCCCAGCGATTGGTGTTGGTGTGGCAGTTAGCTTTCGTGCAGGAGTTCGGATTGGAATGTAGCCAACTGGAGGCTGAAGAACTTTATAGCCAGGAGGGAACATGGCGTCTAATTCGTCATCTGTTAGTGGCCGATTTCTCTCGTCTATCTCTCGCTCCCAACGATAGGCTTGAAGCTGCTCCGGTGTCATGGTCATTAGATGACCTGGGGTTGGTGTCGCCATACCCATAGCTTTTTGACCGGTAGGAGTTACACCAGATGGAGTCATCATTGACGGAGTCCCGGCGGGTGTAATAGGAGTTGATGGTGTCATGCCTCCAGACGGAGTCATTGATGGTGTCATTTGGGCAGAAGGAGTCTCATCCCATCTTGATCTTCTTTTGCTGGCACTTGGCGTTGGCGTGTCTTGGATTAAATCACCAGTTCTATCTGTTCTCGGAGTTTCTGCCCACCCGCTATGCCCAGGGGTTTCTCTTTCGGTTTTTGGAGTTTCATCCCATCGATTCCTTCTTGCCGAAACTTTCTCTCCATGTAATGGTGTTTCTCGGCCTGGGGTCGCTTGACCAGGAGTTGCATGTCCAGGTGTTGCTTCCCATATCCTAGTGCTTGGTGTTGCCCCTGGAGTTTCACTTCCAGCATGACCTGGAGTCGCATCCCATCTTGTGCTTGCAGGGGTTGCTGATGCCTAACAACAAAAATGTACAAATCATTTTATATATTCAAGAAAATAAATAACGCAGGTTTACAAAATTCATTTTTTAAAACAAATGCTCGGCATGAGATGGGCAGTTCCCACAAATTTTTTAGCGCCGAGTTCAAAAATGCCTGACCTTGGCATTTCTCTATCACCGACCAATTTCCCGAAAGGTCCATGTTTTTCTGAAATGACTGAGATTTTCTTGAAATAATTCGCTTTTCTACAGAAGACACCATTAACCTGAAAACTGGTGCGTGAAAAAAAATCCAGGTCATTTCAAAATTTGACAGCCAAAAATAAATAGGAAAATAAGCACAACATGCCTAAAAAATTGTTCATCCTGTCCCTGATGTATAGATTCCTCCTCTTAAAACGGCATGATTCGCTCATATATACACCACTATGACTGATCTAACTGTTCTAAGTCTAAAATGAAAAGAAATCCTTTTACCCAGGCGTTCCATAGGACAGTTTCCACTTAATTTCACTGCTGGGCTGAAAATGACCTTGGTTTTTTCCATCACCTGCCGATTTCTTAGAAAATAATATTGCCCAACAATTTGGGGTTTATGGCAGCTAAGATCTGCATTTATGGTAAAAGATTTTAGATAAAAGAATAAAGCTATCAGAAGTCAAATCAGTAGAATTGGAACTGATTACAGTTTTCAATCCAATAATACTTGAGATTCTGACACTTATCTGATGGGTACCTGTGAGGAGACCAAAAAATCGATCTGTTAAATCTAACATGGAATCCAATCATTTTCGATCCGATCAATCAAGGTCTTACTACACTTTGGTTTATTAAATTGATGATCACTTATGGACGTAATAATGCTCAAGGGAATTACAGAAAGATAAATTAAACCTAGAGGAACTATATGCATAGCATTTGGAAACAACATGGTTATTTTTAGCATAAATGGTCCAAGTCAGAGACAATGAAATGAAATGTTCAAGAAATATTATTTCATAATAATATAACTCACTTCTTCTTTATCCCATCCAAGGTCTTTCTTTTTTGCAGGTATGACTTCTCCGTCTCCGGTCTGATCCCATCGTCCACGTTTCTTCGGAGCTGGTTTTGCAGCGTCTCCATTGGTGCTTACTGGCTTCAAGGTACCCTCCTTAGACTTCTCGATTAGCTTCTTTTTCAACTGAAACCAAAATAAAGGTACATTAATGACAATTATCTGCATTATGGTTACAGGTACAATTTACCTGTTGATAAAGGGTCACTCTAGGGTGAGTGGCGGAACATTCGTACACCTTAAACAAGAATTTTAAATCACTACTTTTTAATAAATCTTCGAAATGAGTTCAATAAAACAAGCTCACTTAATACTTCAATGTCGACTACTTTTTTTCAATTTTAACCAATTTTGATGTACGAAATACCTTTCTTCTTTTTTCCCAGTTAAAACTTGGAAAAGTCTGCTCACCTGGCAAAGATGCAAACCTGCATTTTTAGTTAGAGGCCCAGAGTATGGGGACTGAAAGCAAAATTAGTCATATAAGAAGCAAAAAACTAACAAGAAAAGTGGGACTCATGCAATATTGGGAGTTTCAATCAAGTTTTAGACAGTAAAAAATTTCCTCATTGCCCAGTTTTAAGTCAAGTTTAAAAAGAGCATTTGAACAAAGCTTCTGTCTCAAAAAAAAAGTTAAAAAAGTTTCATCAAAGTGTTTCCAGCTAGTGTTGAGTCTATTTTTGCCATGAGTTAGATAAGAAATTTAAATTTCAACTTATTTTAGCATATTTCTTTGCGATTTGATCCAATTTGCTCAAGAAATTTTGTGTTGATTATTTTCAAGAGATCACAATGTTGTGCGATTTTTCAAAGTTTTCATCAGAGTTACTGCCAGAGAAAATAAATGAAGACCATTTTCTGCTGAGATTCACTTTTTCCTGAATAACCCTAGAATAAAATAGTGATAATTCTGCAGTTTTGAGAAGCTTTAGATTGATAATACTGGACTTTGGCGAAAATAGGCTACTTACAATGAAACCCTATTGATCCTTCAAAAATTTAATTTTTTTTTTATACTGACTCACAAGTGAGCATCTAACCTTTACCCATTTCTCCTTATTTGAAAACTTTTAAATACATACAATACCTTCAGGTATTTTGTGGGCAAAAATGAACTCTTACAACCATGACCATAATTCTGACAATTTACTGTATAAAAAATGTATTCAAACCGTCTCCTCGAGTGCAACCAAGTGCTGAATTCGAGGGGACCTTTTAGTGCCAGGCTGCCCTACTTGTTAAATTATGGGTTCATATACAAACGAAAACTCTAAGAAGTGAAAAATCTAAAATAAAGTGAACTGTACATCAATTTTAACCCATAGGATAGGATAAATAAATAGATAAATTGATTTATCTGCTTCTGTCTTTTACAAACATAGGGGAGACATAAAACGGAGGTAATTTAGGCAACAACACAGAGAATATAAAAGGTGGGAGATTACCTCGGTCTCTTCTCCTCTGAGTAGCTGTTCTTTCATAATATCTGTGTAGGTACGAGATCCAAGGTCTGGTGTTTTTCCACCTAAAAAAAAAGAAAAGAAATAAAACGAAGATTAGACAAAGAAATGGAGGCAAATGATTTAAAAAGTAACCAAATTGTTTTTTTTTGCCAAACTAGGGGGGGTAAGCAGAAATTCTGATGATGTTCTTTGATGCAAGATTTTTTGACAGAACAACAAGCAACAAAAGAAACGGGAAAATTGAAAGACAAAATAAATCAGTTTATCACCAGAAATGTAACCATTCTTGATATTCTGAGGGGAAAATTGTCATAAGATTTGGAGTGTTTGAGTAAGGCAGTGTTTTAAAAGTGTTTTAATCAGATAAGCCCAACTGAAGGTATTTTTGTTGTCTAATTAACATAACAAGGAATCTAATTGGCTTCCGACAGAGGAAGAAAAATACAGCAAAAAGCAAAGGAAATTCCGAATGAAATTGGTTATGCAATTAAACAAAATCACTAAGATAGAAATAAAAATATTAATTGGAAGGATAGTCAAGTGGAAAGCTCATAAACGAAACGGAATTGATTAAACTAATAACTCAGTATTGGAATGAACTCTTTGAATAGCTAAAAAGTCATGGTTTATTTATCATGGCATCTTCCCCTCTCTCCTCCATATGTATATAGATACATAAAAAAAGAAGGAAAAAAAGGTTTTTTCTTCTTCTTTTGTCTCTTATTTTATTAAGTAATTGCTGCGTATTGTGCAGAGAGTAGAAACATGGTCAACCAACTTGAGATTCTCAAATTTCAAATTCTTGATTCCTCCAAATCCATAAGTATTTTGAATAATCCAAGTTGGTCCTCCTACCACAAAAAACAACTAAGCTTATCTATACATACATATACATACATACATACAGCATACATTAAAGTAAAAAGGAAGAACTTGAAACCCACCTTCAGCAAATGGATCAATTCGCTCTGGAGAGATGATCATCCTACGCCGCATCGCTCGGTATTCATCTTCTTTTTCTGCGACTGTTTTTTGCCGCCTGTCTGCAAACGGGTCATAGTCTTTTTCGCTCTAAAAAAATAAAATTTTTATTTTGGATGACTTAGAACAAACAAAGGCCACACTAATAGGCAATGAAAGTGCAAAAAAGGTGGAACCTTCAGCCTCTATGTAAGGAAATTACAAGGGTTCATTACATTTTCCATGGCTATGGTATCAATGATTGTTACTTCTCTATTCATCCAATGATTCTCCACCTTTGCACTTTAGTTGCACCTTTGCAATTTAAATCTTCTACAACAGATAGTAGCCACTTTCGGCTCTCTCCCATTGTTTCTGTCATAAATTTTACTTTTGATTTTTTACTCTTTTGACTAATATTGGGCTTGAATATCTTTGTATTTAGAGCTACCACAGGCTATTAGCACTTGCTGGCAATTCGTACGGCCCAAGGTCATATTACAGAAGAAATATGTAAAATTGAGAGATGCAGGAACAAGAAGACAGCTAAGTATTTTGTATGATTTGAAATTGATGCTTCTATCTATTTAAAGGCATGATTTAAACTGGCACATTCCCTTATGCATGTGGTGCAATCAGTGGCCTTAGTTGGGTTCTGGTTGCATAGGCAACTGAACTAACTACTTGACAAAGCAAAGAGTATCACGAGAAGATGAAGGTGCTACAAGCCGAGTTCGTGCTTTTGGAGGTCTACAAATATCGACCTACAAAGATCTAGCTGTTTTTGCCCATGACACATAAATTTATAAATTACATATTGATGAAATACTCCATACTAGGCCTTCTTTCTCCTTTTTTGTCACACAGGATTATGAGACTTTAAAAATACTTCCCATCAAAATTTTGAAAGATTTCCAGGATAGTTAGATAGTGAAAAAAATTCAATTTGATAATCCAAAATTAACTCATCTTGGCAAAAGTACAGCCTGCTGGAGGACAGGGACAAATATAATCATCAGGGATTTTGCAGTCTAATTTTGGCTCTGGCCACGATAAGGTCAACTTCGAGTATAGAATGTGCAGTAACTGTAACTATGTAACAGTAAACTGTGCAGTATAAAATTGAACCGTTTGAAATGTTGCAAACTTAGAGCAGATTCACATTCCAGTGCCTAGGAAAAGAAGAAAATTTCGAAAGAGAGAAATCCTGCGACCCAAAATCAAGTATGACCTTTTTATATACTTGAAAATAAAAGAACACTAAAAATATGACCCGAACTGTAAGTGACAGACTGAGAAAGACTCAACTATCCAAGGACTTTGGAAAAACAAAAGCTCCTTGGAAAGTCCACCTAAATGGGCCACCATTGGATAAAGAAACAATGAAGCATTACCTGGACGATGTCGTTTAGCAACGCAGCTGGGGCTGTGTAACCAGGGCGTTTGCTAAAACTAACTGGATCGTACTCGTCCTCCTGGAAAAGAAAATTAGAATTTAATGGATGTGAAATTCAAGATCAAACAAATTCCAACAATAGATAACTTGCAGCATGGACCATTGGATAGGATAAGAATTATGACACAAAGAGGAATCACAAATTCTTCAATTCTTTCAATTTCTTGCTTTGCAAAAATCTGTAGGGAATTTCCAACAGTTGACAACTGGGTGTAACCATTGACACTTAAAGATTACTTGATCAGAGAATGTTACACATTGGAAACGTTACACACTGACCCATGATTTCAAACAGAATTTTTCAGTTTTTTTTTAAAATAATCCTTTAGTAATTACTGTGTGACGTCTAACTCATGAGCTGAGTTGCTACCGCTGGGCCATACGAGTCGACGAGAGGGGAGTGCTTCTGTCAACAATGTTTATCTTGTATCGCTATAAGTCATCCGCACAGTGGCTCTGTTCAAATTTCGCACACGTCTTCTCGCATCTTTCTCATTATTTTTGGTGGCTTTCCTGACCTCATTTGCAAAACCAACTAATACGGGGTCCCTAATATACTTTTAGTATCTTCAGGCGAAATATCAACTCAAAATTCTGGTTACACTTGGGAAGCTCCTCTTGTTAGTGATTGTTTCGTAAACTGATTTATCAAGTAATGAAGTAAGTTCTGAACCTGTTTTAGGATCCATTTCTTTATTCACCACTGCAGATGCCTGTTGAGTGTTCTCTCACTGTCTTGGGAAGTAAATTACTTATGCACAAAATACATTTCTAGGGGGGAAAAATGATGGAGAGAAGAAATTTTTTCCCTTCAAAAAATAATACTCCAATTCATTCAGAATCAGAGCACTTTGATTAAATCACTAAAATCGTCTTTCGGTAACTGACTATCTATTCACAAACCATTACAGTCTAAACAATAAGATGAGAGCTACAATGTGAAAAATTAAGAGCTTACATCCACTTCATCGTTGGCTGCTATGGATGTGACATAACCTTCATATTTCCCAGTTCCATCATAGATATCACGATCAAAGAATCCACTGGCTCCGAGTCCAACGTGCTTTTCTTCATCACCATTCTCACCATTTTCCGGAGCTATGTTTTTTTTCCGAGCTTGGATGTCCCGAATTTGGGCTTCAATATCTGAAACCATTTACAAATCAAGGCGATTAAAATGAGGAAATCATGAAGAATTTCAGTGATATAGAAACATACCTTAAAAAGGTCACTGCAAAAGGTGTTGTTATGCGGTTTAGCCTTGTTACTATTTTTTTTTATGCTTGTTTTAATTACATTTTTAGGCCCTTCATGTGCTGAGTTCTTATCTCCAGAGAACTAGCAGTGATTAGAAAAGATGCAGGATGAACATAGAAAGACGTCCGTGGAAAATACAAAATTGCATCAAAAGAACAGCAGTGCTGTAGGACTTCACTTGTGAGGCTGCAAATGATCAGTTGATTTCAATGCAGTCGGAGACAAGCGTGAGCATGAGTCTACCAAACTGCTGCCAAATTGATGGATTTTTTCCCATTTATTCTTGCTGCTGCTCCCATAGACTGATCTAGCGGCTACGTCATTCATATAGTATCGAACCCTTGGATCAAATGTTAACAAACGCAGAACATTGTTTCTGATTCGCGCCATTTCGTGCTCTTTCGCGCCCTTTGCACCGTGGTGGTAGAATATGTTCAAGTATTTCTTGCAATCAAAAATTCTCGTATTTAATGAGTCTTCAGTTGATTTATGACCGGTCAAGGACTAAATTTTAATAAATTAGCACAATTAACTCATAGAGAATTTGCACATGAGGTTATGTTAGTTTGTTTTGGTTTGAACCAAGAGTCCGATATTACATCGAGTGACGCAGTCACTAAATCAGTCTATTCCTGCTGCAAAATTTTACTCTAAAAATGGCATACTTCTTGAAAATCTATTTACATTTATGCACCTTTTATGCAGAGAGCAAACAAGGAGTGCCACCGATTGACAGTTTTTTCGATAAAAGTACAAGCAAGGTAATCACACTAGTCTCTCAATTTTGGAAATATGGCCATAGAATAAATTGACTACGTCAACAGAAGCGAAAACCACTGCCATTTTTATGTCATCAAAGCAAAACTGGGTCAGTAAGTACTGTTTGCATCTGCAGCATGTCGATGGGAGAGGCCGATTAATACCGGATACAGACATTTTTTAAGAATTAAAAAGAGATTTTTTACACTTATCTACCAGTAATCCGGAGGGGTACAATGAGGTTGCCTAAAATTTTATGTTTCATTCCGATTTTATAAACAGAGGTTAGTCTCAAATCAGGTTTCAATACGTCCATTGATTGACTGACCCTAGAGAGAAAAATGTCAATGTTGGTTCTTACGAAGCTTTCACTTCTGTGGACGTAGTCTATTTATTCTATGTTACGGCCCACAATGCACAGAAATTAGGCAATAACAAACCACTGAAGAATTTAGGAACAACAAATGGTCAGTTGATAGTGATAGTTGAAAGATTTGTTAGATTTAGCAGTCGTTTGGATAAGGCCCTTTCGCACTTAACTTAGACAGCCATTAGCTTGAAGAGTCTAATATTGATCTTCGGATAAGCAGCGGCCAGGGAAAGAGTGGTATAAAACTTTACCTATACAGTCATAGTCCAATGAATTAACTTTGGGACATATCAGTAATCGGGGATTGAAATTTGGATACAGCCGTCCCTCTAACGTATTTTCAAAGGTACCAACTGATGCGAAGAAATCACTACCATTTCTTTTCCAGCTACCAGCGTTATTTCCCGCTATCAAATCTTTCATATTGTTGGTATTGTATGATATAATGAAATAGTACTCATGAGAGGAAGAACACCTTCTACAGCGAAGTTTATGAAGTGAAGAGATGCAATCCGAGCTTGATATGGAAGAACTGAACACGGCACAACTTACCTTCGTGAGTCCTCGGGATTCCGGCCATTTTCACAATTCCCGTTGCGAGGATGAACTTTTACACTCTTCTTAGCATACTACACTAAATGTTTTTAAAATAATATTTACTGCTGGGGCCTAAGGAATCCTCGAAACCCGAGATTAACAGCCGAGAAGCAGTTGGGATCGTATATAACCTCACAAACATGGAATAGTCATGGAGAGCAAAGGAGAAACGCAGACGGTAATAGTGAGTTAGTTTTCGTGGCCATCTTGCGCGTCATTTCTACATCATACGTCACTACGAGTCCCAGCGCGTACACAGCGCGCGTGATCTCTGGAACCAGGCGAGCCAATCAGAGACGAGTCGGTTCTATATCCATACCTGAAATCGTTTCAAAATTGGGTCATGTAAGGCGTGCAACTGTGTTTTTGCCTTGCTGATCTGGTATTCTCATTGGCTGTTAGTTAGGTCATCGTTTGAGTAGCTTTTCATTGGTCCATGTCTCTACGCTATTTTGCTCGTCCAATCAAAAAGCGGTACACTAATGACCGTACTCTCCCTAGTTTAGATTCTGTACTGTTATCAAGTGCTTCTCTAGGTTACCATCAAAAATATTCCAAATTAACATCCGTCGTCTGGTTAGTGTCAATCATGGCTGGAATTTTGAAAATTCCAACGATCATAAGCAAGAATTCCACCACGAACTCGCTGGTAAGTCACGCAAACGAGATCTTTGCCCCAAATTGCTAATGTCACCTCCTGTTACACAACTTGCCATCATTTCAAGTTCACCCCAATCCTTATCTAACTTTAGTTTGCTCTTGCAGCCCACCCGCACACTTTTCGACATTTTATTTTAAATTCCTCTTGCTGCTCACTGGAGGGTTAATCTCTTCTACCAACACATTTCTAATTTCATGTTCATTTGGAGGTACTCCTGGAGGGAATCGTCATGACTCCACGTTCATATGATGTATCCTTGAATAGGTACTTATGCGACACTCAAAACCCAGGTTTTGAGGATAACTCAGTCACTAACCCAGGTTCCCAGGTTTCATGTTCCATCTAAATGCCCCATCCTAACCCAGCCACACATTATTTACATCCAACCTGAGCTTGTACCTGGGGTTAGGTTTACAATTTGGGTTGTATTTAATTGCGCAAACGGAGACTTGGCTTGAAACTGTGTCTAAGAATAAACTCCTGGCAAGGTGGCTTGTATCCTTACAGAGTTAATGAAAATATTCTTATGATTATTTGTCGGAAGAAATGACAAACTGAAGTGTCAATTTTTGACCGCTCATGACTCGAGAAGTAGGTCTTGAAGGAGTTTAGAAAATTTACATAACACTGTATATCTGTACTACTCAGATGTTTCTGATTCTTTCAGAGCAGGTGTTGTGTGGATCGCTAATACAATGTGATTTTTCCTCTGATTGCTGCTGCTTGGCCTTGGGCGGACGAGGTCAGAAAGTGGAAGTAGAGTTTTTAGTAGATGACCAGGGCTCTCCAGTTTTGAAATAGTCAATTACAACTCTCAATTTCTGTACTCTTCTATCATAGATAGTGTGTAGGAATTTTTTTGGGTAAAATATAAAAGCAACTACATTGAAGGGCATTGATACAGCATTATCAATTTTCATTATTTTTCAATTTTTAAGTAGGTACACGCAGTGCTGCGCAGAGGCAAACTACAGTATGAGTGCTGAAGAGGCTTTTATTCTCCCAACATTAATCAATTTATTCTTCTTTTTCGATCGCTTGCCAGAGCAGACTTGCAGTGGCGTCAAGTGTATGCACTCAGCTTGTGTTCTTGTTTGGAGAGTCATAAATGAAGATAGCAAATGATCTCCAAGTCAAACCCTCATCAACATACTATTGGAACTGTGTATGTTTGTCTACAATTTCAACATAATTTTTTTAATGTCAATTTTCATTTTTTACAGAATATTGCGAGTAAACAACTTTTGAGGAATCTTCACATCACAGTCAGTGGTAGCAGTGATGCCAAAACATCTCAGGTATATTTTTATACCTTACTCTTATCCCAGAGATTTTGCAAACTGTAATTTTTATTGGCCTGTATTCTATCCAGTACATGTCATGTATAATTGTGCATTACACATATTCTTGAGAACTTGCTTTGATGTATTATAAATAGGCTATTGCAAGGGTAAAAAGTCACCTTCGCCGGCAATAACTCACAGCCCCGAGGAGGCATTCAGTTAAAAGGAAGATTAAAAAGTCTTGTAAGTAGGGAAGAGCATACATACAAAGTCTTCAGGATCCAGTGTGTGAATGTTCTCTCTCTGCACCCCCCCCCCCCTTCACCCCAAAGGTATTGATTTTCCAAAATTGTTGCTCCAAGAGGTTCAACCTTTTCTATAATCTAAATAGCAGCCTTGTGCATAGTTTTAGCTCTTAAATCTTCCTAACTGAGAAAATCATGAGAATATGATATCTCTAGTGCTGTGAATAACGTTATCTCCCCACTCCTCATTCATGCATTATGTAACATCATTCTTGGCAACTGTTCTGAAGGTTAGTGCCAAAATTTTAAAGCAACAACCTATTGATTCGCGAATCTCTCTGTAAAATCGAATTGCTAACACAAGAAAATCTTGAATTTTCAATTATACGAAATTCCAAAAAGTTCTTAAAAAGTCTGAGAAAAGCTGAACAAGTCTATTGATTCTAATCAACCACAAAAAGCTAGGAAGTAATCTGGAACAGTTGCTCTTAAACGTTTTGTTTTCTTGTCTTATTATCATTAATATCTGACATAACAAGTTGACCTCCAGATTTTTGGGTTACCTCTACTTTATTTTAGACCGAGTAAATGATATCCCTGTAAGGGTGTGTTAATATATTCCTCCTTAGGACTTTTTTTAAAAAGTCAAAAGCAATTGAAGATATCATAAAATTACGGTTTCAGAGAACTTCAGCTACCTGCTGCTATTGACCCCTCTCCCCCTTCAGACCTTCAAAAGTTTCTTCTTCAAACTACCTATCCATGAGTGTGTGAAGGTTTTATTTCATGTCTTTTTTGTTTTATGATCCTATCAATAAAACCCTTACAAAACTACATTTTATGGCAGGTCAGAACTTCATGCCATCCCTATTTTATAGATTTCATAAATTAATAAATTTGATTCATGGTGAAATAATATTGGCTGACTTCCTTTCAAGCTCAATTTAAACTTCCTGACTGTCTTTAATAATGGAAACACGCTAGCAGATCTTGAAAACATAAGCTGAAAGTAGGAATTTAGAAAACAATTTGGAAAATTGAACATCATAATTGATGAAAATGTGCCAGATGCTTACTGACTTATGTAATTAATCCAGATGCCTTGGGCGAGCCAAGTAAGTGAACAACACAAATGTTTTCCCTTTCAGGTCTCTCGTGACTACCCGGTTGTTGACCATAACTTTGATGCCGTTGTTGTCGGTGCCGGTGGAGCTGGACTAAGAGCAGCTTTCGGTCTGGTTGCGGAGGGTTTCAACACAGCTGTTGTCACCAAATTGTTCCCAACCCGTTCGCATACTGTTGCTGCTCAAGGTGGCATCAATGCTGCCCTGGGAAACATGGAGGCCGATAATTGGCAGTGGCACATGTGAGTATGACAGACCAGGTCCAGACAGATGCACTAATATTAACAGTTCTGCAATTTCTGCTGAACTAGTTTCAATTTAACTAAATCTGGTTTGTTGATTTTTTGTTGAATTAGTTTTTGTCCGAACGGATCCTAAGGTTGTCTTTATTTTTGAGACTTAGAATTTGTAAGTGTAGTTAGCTCAAAATGACATCATTTTGAGGATTGTCTTGTCATCACACAGTTTTATTCAGGGTGGATTTGAATAATATTTCCTTTTTTTTTCTAGAAAGGGCCTCTTTTTTGGAGGATCTTTGAGGCTGAATTTTTGATAAACAATTCATTTGGAGCGTCTACACGGTTAATTAGGGTTTCGATTAGTGTGTAAGTTTTTGTCGTTAAGATAAAATAGCATTGAAACTACCCCTGGATATTCATGTTTTTGTTTGAAGTGGATTACCTTTAAAATCCCATGTCTGTAAAGACTCACATTAATTATTGAGGGATATTCTCTAAGAGAGTAAACACCGTCTCCTTGGGAGGGGTTTCACAACCATAAAATTCTTATATTTCCAGGTTGATATTCTATTCATCCTTATTTTCTGGAAGTTTTGTTGCATTTCTTTTATCATCTACATAAAATTACTGTATGACTAACCATTTTTTATGAATATTTTTAGGTATGACACTGTCAAGGGCTCCGACTGGCTTGGTGACCAAGATGCTATTCATTACATGACACGAGAAGCACCAAAAGCTGTGATAGAGCTTGAAAATTATGGTGTGTTTTAATTATTTTTTTTTACTCTACTTAAACATAAATAATACAGCTAATATAAGCTGCCTTTTATCTGCATTACTTGCATTATGTGGAGATAGGGTGTTCCAAAAGAAAGTATTTACCTTAGATATCTTTTGAACGGATTTGAAGATTGAATAGCGTTGAAAAAAAGTTCAATAATTTTGAGGGGACATACCTCTCAAAAGATGCCACCCTCAGAATATTTAACACATATTTCAGCGTTTCTCAATCTTGGTATTAGTTCAAAAAATATTCAAGGTGGATGATTTCTCTTGAAGCACCCTGTTTAAAGTTCCCATCCGGATATATCACTCTAAAGCCATGAAGAAAATCCCTCCAAGTGTTTCTTTTCAAATTTGGTGAGATTCACTCAAGTCATCAAAAATTATAACATTTCGAAAATGTTGCCCCCAAAGCCTGCGGAAGAGAAAAATGGTCTCTGTCTGTCGTAATTCATGGGATTTCTCCTACAAGAAGTATCAGTCAATTTATTTAATGATGGTGTGAACTTTAGTATTGGTATTATATTAAAAATTGTTATTTCTATATAATTTCAGGTATGCCGTTCAGTCGAACTAAGGATGGTAAAATTTACCAACGGGCATTTGGTGGTCAAAGTTTGAATTTCGGAAAAGGTGGTCAAGCTCATCGGTGTTGTGCTGTTGCTGATCGTACAGGTCATTCGTTGTTGCACACTCTTTATGGTCAATCCCTTAGTTACAACTGCAACTACTTTATCGAATACTTTGCCCTTGATTTACTCATGGAGGAAGGAGAGTGCCGAGGTGTCATTGCCCTGTGCTTAGAAGATGGAACACTACACCGTTTCCGAGCAAAGAATACGGTAAGTACCTTTAGTTACAGTTATACAGTTATTATTATAGTAGCAGTTATTCCACCTGCTCGAAAGCCCGCAGGTTCAAGACTGAATGTGCAAGAAAAGCGCAATTTATAATTGGTTTATGGTTGTTTCAGAAATTTTCCTGCATCTTGAATGGAAACAGAAAAAACAAACGAATTGGTGATTGAGTCTTTTTGAGAATGTCAAGAATTATTTTTCCCCCTTTAAAGTCAAACTATCTGTATCTCAAGCTGTAATCTGCATGAAAACTTTTATTTACACTTTTTCCACTTAAAATATAACCTATTTACTGATGACATTCTGTAATTTAAACACTTCTATTCCTCATATTGGTGATGTATGTCCAATAAGATGTGCCTTCTGTCTACATGCGCTGTGACTAATTTTTTCCTTTTTTTTTTCTTTCTTTTTTTGGGTTAGATTTTAGCAACTGGTGGATACGGTAGAGCTTATTTCTCATGCACCTCTGCCCACACTTGTACTGGTGATGGCACAGCTATGATCTCTCGTGCAAATTTGCCCAATGAAGATCTTGAATTCGTTCAGTTTCATCCAACAGGTATGGTCAACCTTCAATATGTACCCCTGCCTTCCAGTTTTGTCCTCATTGCTTTACTGATCACCATCAAGGGGAAGTATAGTTTGATAATTGCTTTAATAACACTGAGACACACAAGCACGACTGGCTGGCTATTAAATTTCATTGACAATGTAGTCAACAAAGGAGACAGATAGCTTCTGAATCCCCTAAAATTCTCTCCAAAATCATTGATCTAAAAGGTAGGCGGGTTACCATCAGTGTTCCAACTTCATCTCCAAGTTTTAGGAGCCGTTTGGCCCATCAAGTTCAATTTTTAGGGGCCATTGAAGATTTTTTATGGGCCAAATTGAATTTTTGCCTATATATCACGGCGCATTTAGTGAAAAGTTATACGCAAGATATACAGTTACAGGACTTGCAAGTTGCAACTCGCAGCCATTACTTGGGAAAGGGAAAGGCCAAAGGAATGATATTCCGATTTAAAACAAGGAGCTTTTAGTTTACTTAAAGTTTGCTCAATTAAATAATACTTTTTCTGACTTCCTATTATGAAAAGTAGTAAAACGATTCTATAGTATGTACGATAAGTAGTACGATTCTCGATCTGCTGAGCCGCTGCCGCGACGAAGTTCCGCGCGCAACTGCTTGCTATGCGCGTTCAGTCCAGGCTGACTGACAAAAATCTTGAAATCATCAAACCGTAATTTAGGATTGCGACAATTTTTTAGGGGCCACGTTTGGCGCAGGGTCTTCATTTTTTAGGGGCCATGGCCGATTTTTTAGGAGCATTTGGCGACATGGCGCTCGTGGGGTTGGAACACTGGTTACCATAAATCTCTGTGTCAAGTATTTGTCATTCTCAAAATTAGTGACAATCTTAGATTTTGAAGCAGGTTCCTTTCTGGCTTCACAGGATCTCAACAAAAATATACAGGTAATTAAGGCTAAGATATTTGTATGTTTTTGAACAGGTATCTACGGAGCTGGTTGTCTGATGACTGAAGGTTGTCGTGGTGAAGGAGGATATTTGATCAACAGCGAGGGAGAAAGGTTTATGGAACGTTATGCACCTGTTGCCAAAGATCTTGCCTCACGAGATGTTGTATCTAGGTCAATGACCATGGAAATTCGAGATGGAAGGTTGGTTACCTGACATTGTTTGGCTCGTTTTTCTTTTCTATATGGAAATCAGTATTTTTCCGTTAATGTCTGCAGAGAGAAAGTCCGTATTAATAATATGGGACCTTCATTTTATTTTATACAAATTAATAGTGATTCAAGATGAAGAAGCGATTAGAAGATGAAAATAGACCTCCAGACAGAGAGCAATTAAATTCAGCTTCATGATGTATGTTTCCCTATGAAATTTCATGTTAAAGGCTATGAACAAATTGAATGCTCCCGATTTCTGTAAATGCAAAACGAAAGCTTTATGATCTTAAAGATTCAAATGGGCTTTTTGCCATAAACCTAAGGCTACTTCCCTCCAATTTGCCAACTTAGATAATGTAGGGTTGCTGGCGGTCTGGAAAACCGGTGAAGTGGGGGGATTAGTGACGACCAGGAAAAGTCAGGGAATTTCTGACGCATCTACCAATCCCTGAAACATATTACTAATCTTCTCGTCTGTTCACTCTTCTGGTAATGTTTAAGACTTGTCATCCCTTAACCAGCTACCAAATGCCTTTTCCCACAATTTGATGTCAAAACATGGACATTTTGTCCAAAATATAGAGAAAGCTTTTGTATTTAAAAAAGAATTGTAATAAAAAAAATGAATAAAGTAAAATAAAATGGGTGGAAATTTTTTGTTAAATGTGAAATAAAGTCAGGGAATCAGAAAATTTTGGAGGCAGAAAAAATCAAGAAAGTAAAAGTAGTTCAAGAAATTTGAAAAATAAAAAATTATGGCAGCCCTGTAATGTATAAGGAGGCATCACTTAGTCTGAAAATTTTATGAAAAATCACATTTCCTGGATCTGGCAAATGGACCTATGAATTGTCAATGTGTCTTTGAAATGCTAATGTCATGTCTCTTTCGTGCAGAGGTTGTGGTCCAGAGAAGGATCATGTATATTTGCAGTTGCACCACTTGCCTCCGGACCAGTTAGCCCAAAGATTGCCTGGTATCTCTGAAACTGCAATGATTTTCGCTGGCGTAGATGTAACTAGAGAGCCGATACCAGTTTTACCAACAGTTCATTACAACATGGGAGGTGTGCCAACCAACTACAAAGGACAGGTATGCATGAATTTTTACTATAACTCGAATTGATGCAATCATGATACTAGAAATTTCGGCAGCCGGAGCAAAAAATTGAATTTGCTTAGTTATTGAACATTCTATTTGCCACTTTTGAGGAAAAAAGGACTGAAAAATGAAATTTTCAATGCTTTAACACGCATTCTTCTAAAAAATGCTCCAACAGAAAATAGGCTAATGAGGAGAGCTCAGTTACATGACTGGAGAGGTTAAGACGTGCCAGCATCATGCCTTATTCCTGAATGAAATGAAATGACAGTCAAATGAACTATAATTCTCAGTATGCCAGTCAGCAATGCAGCGTCGTACCAACTTCCCAACCAAGATTGGTCTGCATACCTGGTGTAGCACCAGTGTGAAATATTTATTAAAACGTCTTAAAATTTATTCTGATAAACATCCTATCAAAAAATGACAAAATTCAACCCCTGTGGAATTCCTTTGTAAACTGTGCGATTTCTTTTGCAAAGGCATATCAAGTCACATGGACTATCAAATATCATGGAACCATTAGATTAAAAATGTTGAAATTTTTGGAGACTTATCGCATCATCCCAATCAAAAGACAATCACTCTAAGTTCATTCTAACACAAAAATGACTCCGTATATTCATTTTTTACAAGTCTTTGAAAAGTAAACCTCTTAAGAATCTATTGTGAAAATGTCTACGGCCAGTAAACGTTTCCCACTGTATGATAAAATCGCAATAGCTGTACCTGATAAAGTTATTTTTCTGAAAGAAGTTTTCGCATAGCTGAGCATTTTTAACTTCGAAGCAACTTTTCTATCCTATTACCCGTCTGAATTTGAAAGTCTAAGTTCGATCTTCGCATAATTATTCCTCCTGATGTTGCTCAGTAAATCAATTATAATTTTTGTCGCTAGGTATAGATTAGGAACTTTAGCTTTGTTTAAATACATTTTCCTTTCTTGCAGGTTTTGACAAGCAAAAATGGTGATGATGAGATCATTAGGGGTCTTTACGCATGTGGTGAAGCGTCCTGTGCCTCAGTTCATGGTGCCAACAGATTAGGTGCTAATTCTCTCCTCGATCTCGTAGTCTTCGGAAGAGCTTGTGCAAAGACAATCGCTGACGAAAACAAACCTGGAGAATCTTTTGGGCCCATCAGACCTGTAAGGAAACATTTTCATTTATCTTTTGCCATTGGCCCTAACTCTCTTTGATATCCCGATCAGTTGATTTGATTGTTCCTAGTGATTGGCTCCACATATATCAGAATTTAAGTCTTTAAGGAGTGAGAAAAAATCCCCATCTGCTTATATCAAAGTGGCCACAAAGTTTTTCATCATTTTGTTTTGATGAAATATAGACTACTCCCATGGTTTGAACGCAGTTTAGGAAGAAGGGACCAATTCTTCTTTCCCCTAAATACCGAGGTTTGAGAGATTCAAAATGTTTGGTAATCTATCTCAGCAAAACGGGAAAAATTCTTAAAAAAAGGTTAAAAAAATCAGTGAAAAAATGTTAATGTGAAAAGAAACAAACGGTGTGCGATGGTTTAACAAGTGGTATGAATTGAGGGGAACTTATCTTATATGCTCCACTGTTAGAGGCTTGTAACACCCTACTTGCTTGGCCAGTGAGGATTGGTCGGAAGTGTATTGTATTTACATTTTAGAACATCACAAGAGCTGAAATTTTGAAAAAAATGTTGGCACAATGCCTGGATGAATCGGGTATCTATTTAGTAAAAATTTACACTCTTTTATAGCTTGACAGCAGCACCAAGTTCGACATTGATTAAAAATATTCGTTTGTTGTTTTTGCTATTTGTCATTTTTTCCCTCCTCTATCTATTTATTCTTTTATCTTAACATTGATTTTTGGGTTTACGTCCCTTTTAATTACTAAAATACAACATTCAGTGTCATTGAATGCATTTATTTTATTTTTTGTATCTGGCAGAATGCAGGAGAAGAATCAGTCGCTAATTTGGATAAGATCAGATTTGCAAATGGAAGCGTATCGACCGCTACCCTTAGGCTGAATATGCAGAAGGCCATGCAAAATCATGCTGCTGTTTTCCGAACTGCTGAATCGCTACAGGAAGGTTGTAAGAAGATGGCAGACATCTACAAAGGATTGAAAGACCTGAAGGTACATTGCCATTTTACAGATTGATTTTCCGGATGATTGATCGCCAAATTTCAAGGTTCCCAAACTCCTTGCTTTCTCAGTTAGTGTTTGTAGCCTGCACACTTTCCAGTCGCTCAAATGGGCCATCATCCATTTCCAATGCCATAACCCACTTAAAAATGGACCATTAGACAAGGTACGAATTTTAGCATTCTGATACACGTTTCTTAACCAAAATTTTACGTAAAACACGATGCACACAACGAAAATTACCGAAATTAACTCCTTACGAAGATATTTAATGATTCTTGATGCGTGAATTCAAACCACCCGCTCATGAAAACTCAATGCTCTACGTGATTCACATCGCGCGCTAAACGCTATCATGACAGTCTCTGCGATATAAAAATCTGGCAACCTCAATCGTGACGCTTTGGCTCAGTTATAGCAAATTGCTAATAGTTTGAACAACACATGGTGGGAAATGAACATTGCTCGATTGAGAAGCTTGCTGAAACCGTTGTAGTGTGCAATTTGACTCACGTAGAGCTTTGAGTTTCTTGTGAGCGGGCAGTTCAAATTCCTCGTAACCAATGTGAAATAAAAACGTTAATATCTCCGTTAGGAGTTGGTTTCAGTAATTTTCGTTGTGTGAATCGTTTTCTACGTGACATTCTGGTTAAGAAACATGCATCAGATCGCTTAAATTCGTACCTTGTCTAGTGGTCCATTGGGAGCAAAAATTTTGCCCCATTTGGATTTCTTAATATCTGGTTCGGTTTATTTTTAATCATAGCTAATGGTTGAAGAAAATACCTTCATAAAATGTAGTGGGGAAAAAAAACTTGACTTTTTCTAAAAGAAAATGTCCCATCCTGCACTGCTGTCCCACAAAAGCGCAGAAGTGTCCTCTAGCGTTTTCTGGGCTCCCGGTTTTGGAGAAACAAAAGATGGTGAGAAAGTGCCTTCCCTTATGGAAATTAATGTTGTGGGGTCTTTTTTTTCAGATCAGCGACAGTAGCTTAATTTGGAACTCTGACCTTGTTGAGACTTTGGAGCTGCAGAATCTAATGTTAAACGCCATGCAGACAATTGTTGCTGCTGAAAATAGAAAAGAGTCCAGAGGAGCACACGCACGTGAAGATTTCAAGGTAAGGGTCCTTTTACGGATTTTACCTGTCATTAAGTGCCCTGAAAAACTTAAGGAAGTTGATCAGATTTTCTTTTTTTTTTCTTTCTCTGAACAGTGTAATTCCTATTTCAGTTTGAAAAATTACTGTATATTTTCTTGTTAAATAACCCCTAAACGGAGAGCAGAGGTTTAGAAGTGTGGCACACTTGGAATAAGCTTGAAGGTTTTTCTAGTTTGCTCATGCTTCCTGCCTGTCTAGGAGGCCCAATTCTAATTGCTATCTCTATGTGTGTGCACTATGAATTTCACTTGATGCCAAAAGAATGAATCTATTGCATGCCAGAGGTACAACCAAATTAATAGACTTTCAATAGGTTACTTCAAAAAAAAATCTAAATGGTTCCATCCAAAAAATTTGAAATCCAATCTTCAAAGCACAGCTAGGGTAGCTTGTAATGCAACTTTTCAAATTTTCTGCATGTGCAGACAGTCTTTTGGTGCTGGTAACTAAATTTGCCCAAAAAGATATGTTAGAAAATCTGACTTAAAGAAACTTACAATCTCGCAAACGTTATCTCAGGTATAATTTTACTCGTTTTCAAGGGTTCAATCCTCCTCATTTCTTAGTGGTGCAAAAACATAAGCTTTACATTAATAGAAATGTTACACAAAGAAAGTTTGTAACAGTTTGCGACATTTTTTGTTTATTTAGTCCAGGTTATCTTGATTGTCTCTCCGGGCAAAACTGATTGCGGGTTACTAAGAAAAACTACCTGCAGATGCGGGAAATTTGAAAAAGGGTGTCATAATCTGTGCAGTTTGCGCTAAGGAGTTGATTTTAGATTTTTTTTTATGCATACATCATCATTTGAGTGCAATTTTCACCACAAAAATTTTATTCACTTAAGACTGTTTCTCTTGTATGCAACAGACCCATTTATATAAATAACCATGAAACACTGCAACTGAGATACTCATTTTTGAAGTTTCACTGTCGAAAAGGAGCTGCAGCAACAAACTCGAATGGCATGTCAACTAGGGTTTTGCTATTGGGAATCGAAGGGTTGCAGTTTTATCTTTTTATTCCCTTTTTCTGATCCCTCACTTCCTGTAGCCCCAGGTGCCAGCACAGGTGTCCAAAAATTTATCCACAAGTGCATTGAAATGTATATTTCGGACATCACAGAAAACCTAGAATACATCTCCTAACTCAGAACCTTTGAGATTCAATATGCAATTTGAAGAACCTATCTTTATCCTGTATTTTGTTTTTTCCCAGACCCGGATCGATGAGTATGATTACTCGAAGCCCTTAGATGGGCAAGTTAAGAAGCCAATCGACCAGCACTGGAGAAAGCATACACTTACGTACATCAACCCAGATACTGGAAAGGTAAATCACCATACTTATACTTCCGTATCCATTAGTCACCCTTTGAACCAGTCTGAAAAAGACTCATGATTATCATCACTATTCATAGATATGTCTCTTTGTTGCCAAGTCAGAATTTAGTGACTGAATAATTTCAAGCATTAATGTGTTTCAAAATCCGAAGGAGTTTCAATTAAAAGATAATGTAGTCGTTTATTGAGAGTTTTTGACCCAGGCTTCACAGTTATGGCTGACGTTTCTGATGCCTCCTATATTTAATATGTGCTCAAGCATCTTGCTTGTTCATACATTTTGCAGGTAACAGTGTAAAAATACATCCGCAGCTTGATATGTTTGATTGATTTTTCCTTTTCCTGACAAGTGAAGCCAAATCTTAAAGTGTTCACTGAATCAATCCTATTGACTTTTTTGACCTATAAAATATAATCTCATGGTGATATGTCTTGAAAACTAGCGTAGTCAAACTGGTATAGAATACATCCCATCGATAAAGTTATTAATCTTGGCAGGCCCTGAATTTTTAGCCAAAAGAAGGATAATAGCTCCTGCGCATGAGCCTCAAGAATCATTTAACACAATAATTGCAAAATTCAAAAAAATTATTTTGGTTCCGAATGATTCTCTAAGCGTATGTGCAGGGGTCATTCTTCTTTCTTTGGTTCAAAAGTCAAAACTGCCGAGGTTTTTTGCTCAATTGTTATGATATGTCTCTCGCCAGTTTGGACTCGCCAGAACCCAGAATGAATCACCTTAGAATTTTGAGGCAATCAATCCTAATAGTATTGATGTGTCCTCGTTGAAAAATCTTTAATTTGCTCTCATTGCAATTTTTTTTTTTGTTTTCTTTTTTTCTTTATAGGTTACAATCGACTATCGACCTGTCATTGATCAGACACTCGATGAAGCAGAATGCAAAACTGTGCCACCAGCGATCCGATCCTACTAGAGTTTATAACTCAAATTACTTCTCTTATTCATCAGTATTGTGTAGATTGATCGAACTTTGAAGTCAAAAAACATGTCTATCAGTGAAACCAACTTTTTTACCGATCTACTCTCACCATCGTTGAAATTTGTAGCTTTATAGTAGAACTAATTATTACGCTACCAGTCTAACCTGATATAGTTTTAAAAATTGTGATTTCTTTTGCAAAGTGTGAACCAGCTTATTTTACTTATCACAGGATAGACGATTGGACCATTCTTATTTCATTTTGTTGGTACATGGCCCTTTTACATCACTGATACATATATACAGCGTGTCTTTGTCAAGTATAGTGAAATAATATTTTTATGTTTTGTGATCATGGTACAATATTGGCAAAGGCTTTATCAATTTATGATACACAACCAAAAAAAATTAAAAATTCAGTTCTTATTCTATTTTAAAAACTACCTTTTCAGCAGCATTCACGACATCATGCTCCGTAAGCTGTCAAGGACCTAATCTTTTTAAAGTAACTTTAGCAAAACTCACAATTAGGTATGTATGGAAATGATTGAGATACACGGAACTATGAACCTTAGATTTACCCAAAGTTACGCACAAAAAATAAGAAGAGGGAGACATTTTTCGTCAGTTCTTAAATGGGTTGCAGTATGTAATTTCATTTTCTTTCTCAATAAATCATACTCTGAGGTATTAAATTGATTAGATGAGCAGATTTTTTTCTCTCTCTCTTTTAGAGAAATGTTTTAAACAATTAAATACATTTTTAAGATAAAATATAAAGTCCTAAGCTATAAAAATTGCTTGGGTCTATGAAGAAGAGGTCATAGATGTTTATTCCTTCTCTTTTCTGCACTTTTTGTCACATTTGCATTCTGAGCAGGCTAACGTAATGAATAAAATAATGAACTCATGACAGTTTTAAAATTTGTAGATTTTTTCGTGCAAAATTGTTCTTATATTTTTCTGTGCAGTAAAAATACTATATCACCATTGAATTTCTGAATATCAAACTTCTGAGGCAGGAACTTAACGTCTGAATTTAAAGGCTTGAGTTAAATATAGAGTTTGCAAGGTATTTATCCAAGTCATCTTTAAAGTATACGTATAGTATGAATTTACTCTTCTGTTTTGAGTGGAACTTGTCCTAAAGGTCTGGAGCCACCTATTTTAAAGTGTTTTGAAGTTTCATAACAGAAATACGGACTGTGAAATGGATATCAATCACCACTGTATTGATGCTTGTAATTTATTAACTATGAATGTAAGAATCAGTGTGATTAAATTGTTAAATTTGAATAAATAAATGTTGTACCTATTTTAATACTAAATTTTAATTTCAGTTTTTGTATCAAATTGTAGGAACATGGCTATTGAAGAAGGAATTAGGAATCAGTCATTTTAAAACAATGTCAGTTTGAATTTCATCCAAAACTAACAGGCAGGCACAGTTTTTCATCTTCTGGCCAAAGTATCACAACCATTTACGCTAAGACAATGTGTTGCCAGACATCTCACCCTTGTTTAAATTGTTTTTAAAACTTGTCCACGGATTTTATAAAAATTTCAGAGATTATTCTTGCTGACTGAAGAAATATTAGGTAAAATTTTTAAGTGACTCTGTTTCTTACTTTGATACCAGTATACCTTGTGGCTGACCACTCGAACGTGCCAAGACAGACTTTTTTTGCAAACCTATCTCTTCCATAGCATATCTAGAGGCCTTTAATTCCTAATAGAATTTGAGCGGCTATGTTGCCTATTGATTCAAATGGGCCAATGGATAGAACACGTAAAAAATTGTTTCCTTATCTAAAAGAGTTGTCAAAAAAATTGTCACCTGGTCTACATGTAGATTTTCATCAAAGCCCTCTTTGATGAATTCCACAGAATTACATTCCCGGAACCACACTTCCCTTTCAAATTCCCCCCCCCCCCCTCTCCCCCTCAAAAAATCTCAAGTGCCAGAGACACCTACAAATCTAAAAAAAAAAAAAAAAAAAAAAAAAAAAAAAAAAAAAAGGAAGAAACAGTAAAAACTAAGTACTTTGATTGACCTATTGCAAATCTCAGATGACTTAATCATTATCGTGATGAATTGATGAATCACATAAATTTTTACCTCTGTGATAAATGAAGAGTCACTTGATATATTTTTTACCGTTTTTATTGAATCTTTTACCGATTCAATCAAAAGTAGGCGATTTTTTATAGGGCTGAGATTACACAGGAACAAGAGCCCTACTTGGCAACTATGCACGGGAAATTATTTTGATTTTTATCAGTGATGTCCCCTCGCGGTAAAATATGCCAATTCTTCTCATGAAATGGTAATAGTTGAATCATTCTCCATCGGAATGGAAAAATTCTTTGAAGAGTCGCGTACCGCAACTGTGCCCTCTAGATAAAATTAAAGTATGTGCTTGCCATACGAATGGTTCATTATCAATCAGTTCAATCGCGAGATGGTTTATTGTGGTTTTCGGTCAAATGAATCTGGCAACGTTACTGCTGACCTACCTCAATCTTAATCATTGTTGCCAGATAGATAGTGCAGAAAATCAGCATTTTTTATAAAATGTCTAATGGTAAATATGATAATTTCCAGCAGAATCTGGCGACAATGGACTTAATGCTAAGAAGTGTCAAAACTCGAAACTTTGAGAGGACACCGCGAAATCTAATTTCAATGAGTCATACACCACATTACAATTTCTTTGAAAAGTCGGACGGTGAAACGTACCTATAGAATACGTTCCATAAGTTTTACTGGTCTCCGGTGACAGAGTAGAGATGTTACGTAAACCCAAAAACGGTTTCCATAAAAGAATACCGTTTCATGTGAACACCCGTGTTTACTTGATGGGAAAGTTCGGTTCATGCATGAAGTCATGAGAGTCAAGAATCGTATCTGTCTCTCTCTCTCGAGTGCAATTGATAACGATAAGTCATATCATCAGTTTGCGTTTCGAGAAATTTTGATTTCCGTCTCCAAGACTCTGATTGCATCGCATTGAAGGCCTTGATTTCATTTGTTTTGAGGAAATTCGCGATTCCGCATTCATTATGAGGTTATGTGTGTGTCCGTAATCTAAATTGGCGTAGAGAAGAACTCCTGTTGTTTCAATGAAATTGACGAATTAGTTTACGTTAACTTGTATTTATCAGTTTTCTTCTCATCTTTTTACATTAGTCAGCAACTTATAATTCTGTTAAGTTTAACCATGAAATCTTGAATTTTAGACTTGGTTGTGTTATAATGCCAAAATCAAAGTCCCCCAGTTGATAGTAAAATGGACGAGCGAAAATACATTCGCGGCACCAGTAAATCTTTCAAAAGTTATGGGAGCACCAGTTCTTTTAATGCTTTCAGGAAGCCGGAACAGTGCATCAAGCATATCATCGAAGAGAAAGACACATTGCAAGGCATAGCGCTGAAGTATGGTGTAACAGTGAGTATTAGCCAAGTTTTTTTGGGTCTCTTGAAAAATTAAAATATTTTTAGTTAGTTTTCTTGCCTGTTTCACCGTGGCACCCACTAGACTGTTAGATCCTAATGGAAAAGTTGGTCACATTCGAGTCAACATGGCAGTGAGACTTTGAACTCCTAAGTACAACGATGAGGTCACTCTTCATACAGGAAGGCTCTCCAAATGATAGTATCCCGGTTGCTCATCATTTCTTTTGGGTTTAATTTGAAGATACCGAATCAATCTTCGTATCATCTTAACTCTACTTCGTGATAAAATTTACTTAGTGCAGGCGGACGTACTGGTTATCCCAGCTGGAGAGACAGGAAGTTCGGTTCAGCAAGTATTAGTCACTGAGACAGGAGATTTGTAGCTAAACCTACATAGCCAGTGTTTCAGTTTTGGGTGTACTTAGTCAAGAATATGAGCAACTACCAGCATATGGATCTTTCTCTCACCGAAGAGAACCAGTGCTTATACCTGTTCACCCGCACAAGCACCCAAGTGTACCATTTGTTTAGGTCCATACTTCTAATAAAGTATGGTCTAAAAATTAACATCACTTTCAGTTCATGCAAGGTGCGACTTATTTAAGTGACATCTTGTTTAAAAATAAGCTGAAATGCTAATTAACTCTTATGCAGGATGGTGCAATACTGCCGTGCTGAGGAAGAAAGCTGCATGAGCTTCCAGATGTCACCCCATTTCCTTCAATAAAAAAACGAATTAACTAGGAAAATTGTGAATATTTTTTTTTCAAATTTCTTGCATAATTTCGTTCTCAATTTTAGTCAAAATATCTGAAAATTCCAAGGAAAAATATGGTTAAATTTCCTCACAAATACATATTTTATCTGGGTAAATTTTGCTAATCTCCAATGTTCATATGCTGTTTTCCTCAGCACGTCAGAGTTCAGGGACTTGTCCAGGTTTTCGGTTTGGAATTCAGATAATAATAATAAATCCTGTTTGCAAATAAAATTAAAGAAATAAATGTCTCAACTTAGAAGCACGGGATTGCTTTCAAGACTCAAAATAAAATCTGAACCATTCTACAAGATAGCTTTGAGCACAGAAACTGCTTACAGCTGTAAGATAACGCAGCAAAATCTAATTGCTATACCACTCTCACCTCACATTTCACTGTGAGAGTCTAAAGGTCAGTTAACCCAAAGGATACGATGATTCATAAGAAGGCTGTATCCAATGCTCATTGCAATTTAGTTAAATTCTACTGATAAATTTGATAAAGGCGTTTAGTTGTCAGGCAGTCCTTATCTAAATTTTTGGGGACAGCCCCTCCATTAGATTTTACACTGTCTCAAATGAAAATCTCCATTTCAAGTTGTAGGAATCTTATCTCTGCCATAATTATAAGGATCAGCGCAACCAAGGGGACTCTCTTGTGCCACCACCTTGAACCATTTTCTTTATCATTTTAGCGCTTGTAGTACGTTGATTGTCACTCTTTTAATTTCCCTCCATCCCTATTAAGATAGCCAATAAATTGTTTCCTTAATACGTATTGTTTATTTATAACCATCTTTTTAGCGATTGACTTATCGTCGGTGTAAGTCGGCAATCACATAACTCGGTTTGCGATGTCGCAAACTTCCTGTCATACTTTGTTTTTTAAACAGAAAACTACTCAATGGCAATTTCTTGAAACTGCTGTGACATTTCTTCTCTGTGCGAAAAAAATTCTGCATAAACTGCAAGGTATGATGTCAATTTGTTCTCCTTTAAAAAAATAACCCAGAGGCGGAGATTTTCAAACACTGCAAATGAGATATATGATTGCGGACTTATGCCATCGTTATACTGTTGTATTCTTTTGGGTTCATTTTGATGTTGTTTTTTTTTCCAGACCGAACAAATCAGGAGGCTTAACAAATTATGGACGAACGATAGTTTATTTCTGAGGAAGAGTCTGTTGATACCAGTCAGCAATGAAAACGTTACTTCACCCTCCAACATTTCACTTTTTGATAATGACCCAAATAGCCCCTTCCATAGCAGTGCAGAGTCTCAAGTTCCGAATTTTATGACATCGTCAAATAGCTACCCGCAGTCTCTCAACTCATCCTCTAAAATGAAGAACGACCAAAACGACACTGATGAAATTGATTTCAATAGCTACCTATGTCGAATCGATAGTGATATTGCAAATACTAAGAATCAAGTTCAACGAACTGAAGGAAACAGCTCGTAAGTATTTGAGTTTCGGAACAAATTTTAGCTCATGATTGATGGAACTACAAAAACTGCTTTATCAACTGCTGCATTTCAAAATTTCCCCTCATGTTTTACTTTCATTGTTGTGTATCGCCCAGTATTTTTGCATGAAGTTTTTTCCAGTTTTTTTTTTTTTGTAAAAGCAAAGAAAAAGAACGTCAAGCTATGTGCATTGGAAATGTTGATTAGTCATTGTTTCAAAAATAAAATGGACTACACTTTGCAATCAGGAACTACTGTTTCCAGCTCACCTCCGAAACACTATATGTGCTGTTAGTATCTCTATGCAGATAAAGTGCTTTTACAAATAAGAAAGAAATTGTAGTTTCAAATTGCAAAATGAAGTCCAAATAGGCCAGGAAATCTGCCATCACACAAACCAACATAAGTTTTTCTTGAATTTAGCCGAAAATTGATGGTGAAACTCCCAAACCTTGTATCTTGTTTGCGATGCACTAAAGTATACTCCTCTATTTTATTAATGGGCCTGTTGCAAACTTTTGCTAGAGCAAAACTAAGAGTTGTTTCTTATAGAAAATGCCTCAAAAATCACGATGAGCGCATCGGCAAAGTCTGAAATGCACTCATAACTTCACAATCTGCGTAAGAAATTTGCGGTTTTTTGAGCTTCCCGCTTCAAAAACGATACTACGGCACAGGTGAACATTTTATTAGAGTAGCCGTTCCATCGACGGCAATACTCATCATGGCCTACGCCAATCCGCCAAAACACGTGTGATTGGACGAGATAACACCTGAACAGGATTAGACCAGATAACAATCGGCGTGTTAATGTTCACATTTCCCTCCCCCGCCCTGATTGACCTTGAATTCTCCTCGAATTACTCGCGGAACTGCGCAAGCGTCGGCCATGATAAATATTGCCGACGGTGGAGGGACTCCTCTGACAAAATGTTCACCTGTGCCGTAGTATCGTTTTTGAAGCGGGAAGCTCAAAAAACCGCAAAGTTCTTACGCATATTGTGAAGTTATGAGTGCATTTCAGACTTTGCCGATGCGCTCATCGTGATTTTTGAGGCTCTTTCTATAAGAAACAACTCTTAGTTTTGCTCTAGCAAAAGTTTGCAACAGGCCCATTGAAGGAGAGCAAATCAAAATCATTCTTGGAAGTCTTTGCAGAATTTCCCTGGAGAGAAAAAATCATGAAATTTTCTAAGAATTGACATGGAGTAATTATCCATTTAAAAATTGGAGTAACACAGGAAGTCTGCAATGTCACAAACCGAGATGCATGATTTGAGAGTTTAACTGTAACTAAGCAACAAGCGCAGCAACAGTGTATCAATTGCTGTAGGTATTCCAGCAAAAGGTTAGCAAACTAATCAGGGTCTACTCTAAGCACATTTTTCTCCTAGTAGATCTTGTTTTTTTTTCTTTCTCTTATGTCAAAAAGAACGTCAAGATTAATGTGGGTACTTGCTACAATCACATATGCAAGTTGCAGCAAGTATGTAATCTTGTGATTCACGCATTGTTGCAAGTGTGAGGAAAATTTGAAAATTTAAAGGATTGTGACACTTAGAAAAATTATCTTAGCCTGAACGAAGAAAAACAGTAAAGATGGTTTTCAATAATAGTTTACTAATTAAAAGCTGAACTGGAAAGACTAGGTTGTAAAGAAAAATCATTTTGGCAGTTTCTAAGCCCTCCCTTTTCCAGGGTTGCCGGCGGTCTGGAAAACCGGGAATGTCAGGGACATATCTCCTGACACATCTCCTAATCCTTTAAACATATCTCAGATCCTCCTACTGTTTACCCTTTCCGGTCATTTTTTAGGCTTTTCATGTTTGAACCAGCCACTGAATGCCTTTTTTCAAAATTTGATCTCCAAACTGGGAAATTTTATTCAAAGAATAATGAAAGTCAGCTTATTGATGTACAAAACAAAGGAGGTAAACATTTTACTTGAAGGTTAGGAAAAGTCAGGGAAATTGAAAATGAAGAAATACTGGCAACACTGCTTTTTTAAGTACCATCTGAAACTCATTGGAATTATGGGAAAGTATACTCGTATTTTATTTTTGAAAAAACGAGCATCAACTCTACGATCTTTGTCAACTTCCAGGGGTCTTAATGAGCCTATTTTTTTTCTCAAGAACAATAACTTTTCGAGTTTTAATCATTATGAACGATAAACTCACCGAGTCAAGAGAAAATTGAATATGTGAGTGCCTAGGTATCAAGCCGAAATTGCTAAGAAATATCAGAAGATTCTCTGCACTACTCTTTAAATCATTCATATTAGGAATCGGAATTAAATTTCTCTCATTACCTTTTTGATGATCGACCACTTTTGAGAAATCCCATGTAACTTTTTTCTTTCTCTCCAAGTAACCCAGGTTGCATGCAATTTTTTGTCTGAGAGGAAATAGCTTCCTCCTTTCCCTTGAGAATGGGATGGAAAATCAAATCATGTCACACCAAAATATAAATTGAGTTCTTCAAATATTGACCTTCAATGTTTTAAAAATTGTAGAATTGCGGAAATTTAGAGCGGGCTCAAAAACGGCCCCTATGGATACCCCTCTTTAAAAAAATTTAAATTTAAAAAGGATCTCAGTTAAGCTTTCAGCTTGCACTCTCTTGCTGAATGTTTTCTTGAAACATTAAACAACCAATCACTCACCTAGTTTTGAATTGTTGTTTTTCAGCTTCAGTGGCGAGTCTCTGAGAGCCCGGGGTAAAATTCCAATGTCTAGATTTCAATTAGCAGAGCCCAATGACACTAGTTACAATGATGTCGCAGTCATCACATCACATGGAAGGCGAGTGAGATCTTCTTTAGAGCGATTGCAGCAAAAGCAAGATGAACTCTTTCAGCTTTAAGTAACGTACAATAGTTTCAAAGATATTTTTATCAAACTATAACGAATTGATTATGTATATTATTGAGTAAAAATTTATTTTTTTCCCTACTTAATCAACTAACTTATCAGAGTCGAAAATGTGAACATGTTGGTGGGCTCTCTTTTCTTTTTTTCATGTAACTGCCTTCAACATGTTTGCACATGTATTTGTGATCAGTTGATTATTATATTTTTATCGGTTATTATCTTGTTAACTATTTCTTTTGATTTATCTAGAATACTTTCATATTCAGGGTTTGTTTTTCTCTTTGTAATTTTGCTTGTTGATTGATTGGTCGTCACTGAAAATTTGACTCAAATTCTCTGACCTCTCAATTTTTCTGTACCGTTCTTTCTTTCACAATTGCCATCACATAGTAAGATTAAGCGCCTAAAAACCTTTTAGTTTAATTTGAGATGAGTTTTAATGAGACATATCTGAATGGGTTGGCAAAACAATTCGTTTGTCAGTGATTCTTTAACAAGTTAAAGATATTGTCAGATTATTTTGCTGATTTTTAGACAGCAGCAGGTGCCCCAGGGAGTTGATCATCGAATTTTATAGACAAAAAAGACAAAGATAAAACTAAGCGATCCTATTGATTGAAATGGGTGGTTGAAATGGACAAAGGAGGTAAGTGATAGACTGACTAATGGTAGACCCCATTGTTAGTCCAATGTTTTCCCCCTTTGTTTACAACAACCACCAGTCTCAACCAGCAGATTCACTCTTTTTCCGCAGTGTCTGTTTTGTCTATTGTTTTGTCAATCAATTTCAATAATCAGCCCGCAGAGTTATAATTACATTTTAAATCTTGCCAATTATTTTATTGTTGTCAATTTTATCAGCGAATATAATTTGTCTCAATCTACCTTTCAAAAATACAAATTGTTAGGATTGAGAAAATCAGACAGATTGAGGCAAAAGCATTATAGAGGCTTAAACATTCAAGTGGAGGTAAGAAGCCAAGAGACCTGTTTCGAGCGGAAAGATCCTTTATGAGGCTTGTTTTTTTTTTTAAGGCTGAAAGATTGCCTGACAAAATATTTTCCCCCACAAGATTATTAATATTCTCAGCCATTCTGGTTCTCTCTAATCTCCAGTTCTAGAAATCAGCAAAGTAATGTAATTTTAAATCTGCTCACTTCCTTGCTCAGGAAAAGAATTCTGTGTTAAATTCTGCCCTAGCTGGTCTAGCAGTCCCTATGTCACCGTGTAAATTCTTTATTGGAAAAGTAAGACATCAATTTTTCTCTCAATTTTTTAAACTCAAATAAATGTTGTTTTCATTACATAATTTTTTATATTTTTACCTTATTTACCAACCTACCTTAAGGCTGATCTTCAGCGCTAGTTCCAAAAAAATTCATTAGGTTGAGCTGCTAAAATCTGGCTCTTAAATCAGCAATCATTTAAAAAGTATGACAATTATAATTGATGCTGATACTCAAGAGTTGTAGCAGTCTCTCCCCAAGATGTGTTGTGCAATAAAAGGTCTGAAAATTTAACAGTGAAGGCTAGAAGTTGATAATGGTTTTTGCTTTCGCAACTCAACGAGTGCAAAAGAGAGAGATATGACAGCAGTGCTGAGAGCAATCATTTGATTTGAGATCCTTTCTTTTAACTCTATTTTTTTCGGTCATTTTTTTTTAGAGCTTCTGAAATCAACTCTCTCAATAGTTATGAATCATGAAGTGTAAAACCATACAAAACAAGTATGAAATTGAAAAGATTTTTGTTCTTGTTTATTCTTGTTTAGTATCAAGACGTTTTATTTTAAAAGTTTTAAAACAAAATTAACAGCAACAATTTACAAATAAATACAAAAAAATTGACACAAAAATCGAAGGACTAGATGTACATCTCTTTATCACCCTCCAAATGTTTCACATAGGTATTATGAATTGGAGCAACAAAAATTAGAGGGAAGGACATGTGTACAAATGAATCAATGACAATGTTTTGAGCACAAAATTTTCCTTCAAAAATCAAACAAATTTTAGCCAATTTTAGAGAGCCCCACGAGGAACCTACATGTCTTGCAGCTGTTTGGTGCCTGGTCAATGGAGAGTAACGCTTAACCCTTAAATGATTTTTATACCTGAGTTTGGAATGGTTGAACTTATTAAAAAGCAATTTGTTCTGTAAGAAAAAGCAGAAAATACATTTATGTACAGCAGAAGTATGATCTGTAGGTAAACTATTCTTGAATTATTTGGGGGATCATCCAGATAAATTTGTGAAAAGTGAGCGGCCAAAGTTGTGTATAGGATCAAACCATGGGAATGGGAAGCTTAAAAAGGATTCGATGTTTGTAATGTAAGTACAAAGTTTGCCGATGAGTTTGCCATTAGAATTAGCAATGGACCATCCGATGAAGTGCGAATTTAAGCATTATGATACATGTTCTTTCACCGAAATTTCACGAATATACAATTTGTGCAACAAAAATGATTGAAAGGAACTCCTAAATAAGATATTAACATTTTTTTATGCATAAATTCAAACCTCAGGCTCATTCAAAAAAAAAACCATAATCCCTTTTGAGTTAAAGCACACACTATATGTTATCTTAACAGTCTCCGCGGTATGAAAATATAGTAACCTCAATCTCTGCACTTCAGCTCAGCTGTCACATGTTGTTCACACTGGGGACAACACAGGGCAGGGAGGGAACTTTGCTCCCTTCAGAGGCCTGCCGAAACCGTTGTAGTGCGCGATTTGATTCACATAGATTCACTTATTTTTCTTGTGAGCGGGAAAGTCATATTTTTCTGTGAGTAATGCTGGATAAAAACGTTAATATCTTCATTAGGACTTATTTTCAGTGATTTTTATGGCGCAAATCGTGTTCCACGTGAAATTTAGAAGAGGTTACAGAAATCAGAATGCTTGAATTGATATCTTGTCTAGTGGTTCATTGGAAAAGAGGCCGGAAAATGCTGGAACGATGGACTGTCTGATGATTAATAATCTGCACAGCCTGGCCCAAATTATCATTTAGGATTGTCCAGGGACCACTGCACAGCCGTTTAGATCCTTAACAAAAATTATAGTTTACTAATTTTTTAAGGTCCAAAAATATAAGTATTTATTACAATTCCAACAAGAAAACTCTTAGTTGCAAAGAAGATATTTACAAACGAAAAGCAATGAGTGAAAAATAATTCATTGCATTTATTAACATACTTACAAAAATAAATAATAAAAAGTTAAGATCACATTAATTTAAGGAAGTAAAATAAAACGTCCTTACTGGGAAATCTCCAGGGAAACTAATTGTGACTTTTGCATTTTCTTCCAGGGTAAAAGTGACAAGCGCCAGTGGAGGGTTATTCTCCATGAAAGTAAAAGAAAATGGTTGAAAGGAGTAATAGACATTTGAATACATTGTACTACAATTTGCGTGAAGTTACCACTATTTTAGATGGTTCATTTAAGGGACAGCACATGTCCTATCAGTTTCTCTTAGTAGTTGCGTGCTTTCATGGATGAGCTGGGAGTAGTGGTACCCTATTAGCTATAGCAAAATGTAATTTTGAAAATAACTTACATTCAGGATTCGATTGCTCATATATTCTAAGTTGGTTCACATATTTTTTTGGAAAATATCCAAACTTATTACTTTTAGCTGTGTAATCTGCATTTTTAAGCAAAAAATACCCTGAACTGCAAAATTTTGCGCTTGCTTGCATTTTGTCAATGATGGCTGTTATGATATTTGGGCTGGAAGAGGACAAAAAAAGCTACTCCCCGGATTTTTGAGCAGTTCACTTTTAAAGTCAATCAGCAAAACGAATTTAGGTACTGGGAGCACTAGAGATCTAACACACGGTTCATTATTTGAATGCTGAGTAACGAGATAGTCTTTACTATCGCTAGAAAACATCACAGAGACTCGCGCAATAAATTTGAAAGAATTGCTACACAAAATTGTCGTCCATCGATCATCTGTCACTTAGGATAAATTTTGGAACAAGGCTTTGGTCATGTTCATGGACAAATAAATACACTACAGGTTATCCTACCTAGTCAATGGAATACCTTCCAAGACCCAAAAAGTGGTTTTAGGAACATTCCAGCAGACAAATTGCAGTTCATTGCAATAAAGTCACTAGAATCGCCGATAAATAAACCATTTTACCTGATTTTACAACAATATTTTACCTATCGATAAAATTGCCATTTAGTTATCGTAAAATCTCTATTTTATCTCAATTGATCACAATAATCTCACTGATAATGTATCCAAAGTAACAATTGAACTGAAATATACCTCAATTTTTGGTTACAATGGTACTTACAAATTGCAATAAATTGCCATTGATAAAATTGCAATAAGCTACCAATTGCAACAGGGGAAAAGGCAACATTATTTTTCAGCAGGAAAAATATTTTAAACAGGAAATGATCCCGAACCAGTCAGGTTTCATTGCTGCAGTAATTTTTTTCCTTTTAAGTATCATTGCAATCATTGGAGCTTAGGGAGACGTGATTCATCGCAGGATGACTCTTTAATGATGCAGCACTGTCGAATTTTAGAGTGTTAATTTTCGAGAGAAACCAGAGACGGAATTGTGTAACTGTTCAGAAAAATATCAGAAATGTAGGCGGGGAATTATTAGGTACTTATCCTGGGCTGATGGGATGAAAAAGTCCGATCAAATTAAAATAAACATAAATGCAAAAGAGAGTTTTCTTACAAGTTCCTTAAAATAAATACATCTATTAAAAAATGTATAGGGTCGAATTTTTAGATTACAAGAAATAAAATAAATAGATGCTTCCTTAAAACATTACGGTCCTTGAAAGAGAAATGGAGCAGTATCTCAAAATTTCATTTACAGAGGACAAGATTAAAATATAGCAGAATTTTATACTGAATGGGTGTAAAATTGATGGTGGTCTCTAGGTGCAATTGTCTCAGCTCCAAGCATTTTATCTTGCATGCTGAGAAAATTGCGAAACACTTTTTTTATCGAGTGTTTTTACTTAGTCTTTGTCTATCAAACATAGGTCAAATTGACCCAGTGCTTGATAAAAATATGCATAATTCTCTAAATTTTAGTCCCAGAGATGTGTGCTTTGGTAACAGAAATATAATAACCTTTACTCTTGCAGAACTATGAAAGTATTTGCAAAAAAAAATTCTACCCTAGCTAGGTAAACATTTTTTTTATAAACTTTGATAAAAATTCATAACCTGTCTTGGTCAATTTTTTACATCTAGGATATCTAGGATACCTACATAGGACAGCATCTACATTAAAGTCAGAGGTAGTCCAATGAAATCAAAAGAACTTATTATGACTGACAATTTAAGGGTCGCTTACAGACATACACATGACAGCAAAAACAATAGGTATTACACTGAAGCAACAGTACCTACCTACCCAAAAGACCGGTGACCACATCGAATTATTCAGTTACTGGAAAATTAAATTCATCAAAACGCTGGAAACTTAAACTAAAAAAATCGTTGGTTTGCGAAAAATGCATTTTTAAGAAGAATAAGTTGAGTAAGATGCACAGTCTAGGTTGTTGATGGCTGAACTTAGAAACCACGCATTTTGAACACTGTTTTAAAATTTTCGTTCCTCCCATATTTTTTTTCATCAAGATGAGGCACTTCTATTGCTTAAAATTTTCAAAGACTATTCTTCAATCAGGGAAGAAAAATTATGGAAATTATCGAGTAATTTTACGCTTTATTTTTCTGGTAAAATACATTATGCCAGGGAGTCTGTCAGGTCACAAACTGAAATAAATGGTTTCTTTGGTAAACATTGTGAAAGTATATGGATAAGTGTTACATACATTATGATTTCACTAGGTTCCTTTAAGTTTTAGCACGACAAACTTTTTTGGGAAGCAATTTTTGAGGAGCCCCTGTAAATTAACATATGATTGGATATTTGAAGAAGGGCTTCATCACCCTCCAGATTTAATGTAATAAATTTCAAGTCGATGGGGTCAATACTAGTGAAGTTGCGTTTGATACCAAAGTTCCTTTTTGACATTTTTGTTCAGAGGTGTATACTTTATTTGAACTATTACTTTAATTAAAGCTCACTGGCGAATCAAATCAGAAACAGACCAAGTTGCATCAAGTTTGAACTGAGAAAAGGAGGTTTGAAGTTATATTTCTCCACAGGACTCAATGTTAAGGATAAAGTTTAAATGCTATTTTCCTAGTGAAAATAATTTTTTTCAACTTCAAATTGTTAACAGGTGAAAATGAACAGCTGGTTGAGTTCTGAATTCCTCCAAACTAGCTTTTTTCCAAAATGCGACTTGGTGTGTTTCTGATAAATTCGATCCAAACGTAACGCAGTCGCCATCATATCATTTTTCTTGAACTGGGTTCCTCTCTCTAAAGAATGAAAAGATCATACATTAGTTTTGTAAGACTTTCTCGATCAAAAATTCTAACCTGCCGCCCGATTATTGAAACTATGTTGGCACGGCAAGACAAGACATAGTCATAGACATACCTTAACCATGTAATACATCGCAGTTTGATGTCTTATTGGGCTGCTTTAAACTTTCAGTAATCGGCCTGCTGGTAATTGACTCCTACGGGCTTGATTATTTTTCCCCAAATCAGTACCAATATCCAAATTTCCAACTTTAGGGAGAGGAGGTTCCAAAAATAACCAAGACGGAGGATATTTAACCTTTACAGTGGAAACTTGGTTCTTGCCTTTGGTTAAATTTGATTCTCACTGCCAAACTCTCTGGTTAAACATCCACTCCATCATTGCATGACCTCCGCTTGCACCTTTTTATCAAGGGAGATGTACGGCTTGTAAATATACATCAAAGGAATGCTATTGAAACAAGTCTGTGGTCTGGATTTCAGTCTGCAAATTGCCAACAAAGAAAAGTTGTCCTTCCGTCACAATTCATCTACAATTGCACGCCCCTCAAAGGTCTCTTTTTCTTGTGGGTCTTCAGAGGATGGGACTACGATTTCATTTGAAGCTGTTTCGCCTGAATCCGGGTTTTTGTTTTCTGTGGAATATGTTTCATCATCTTTCACAGGAGTCGTTGGAGAATCATTAGTAATGGGGTCAGGATGTTCAACTGGATTCCCTTTGTTAACATTGTGGAGATGCTTCAAATTTTCACACTTGGAAGCTTTGCTTTCCCTCATATGGCACAACACCGATTTTAAAGTATTCGTGTACTGAATTACGTTATTTTGGAAGTTTTTGAGAGTTTCTTGTTTATCAACTTGATTATTTTCTAACTGTTTCAAAGCATGAAACAAATTGATGCATGGTGAAGACTCATACTTTGGAATTTCTTTATCATCCTTTAAATAAAATTGATAAAAACTTAGAACATTACTGGACACTAAATTTAAATCTGCATTAGTGAAGTCCACTTTGTTTAAGTATGCACTGACTAGTTGAATATACATTAATTTACACCTGATTTTGTTAATACTAGAAATCAGGCTCTGATTTGCTTTATTGCCCCCGTTTTTACTACTAAAAAAATTCGTGTTTTGTTTGGCAGATTTGCTGTTCCTATTGGTACCATTCATAAATGCATCACTTTGTAGTTTGTGATGTATCAGAATGTTACGTAGCTGACTATTATAGTAACTAATAAAATATACACTGTATTGTTTAAAGTTAATCATACAGCTTTCAACAGAGAAAGCAGACAACATGCGATTCAAGCAAAATAGGATATGAACTTGCGCACGTAGTTCAAAATTTAGATTAGACAGAATGAATTTAGATAAGTTTGAAATGCTGATTTTACTTTTCCGATTGAATAATTTGCTATTGGTTTTATCTGTCGAAGGAAAAATAATAATACTAGGGTACTTATCTATCATGAAAGGCCATTCTAGATCATTATTATCACCATCTATCCGGACAAACGAGATGAACTCATTCAAGGATTTAAGAGTATTTGCTAATGATACAAAAATATAATAAACAGATTGTGAATATGTACAATATGGAGAATAAAAATATACAAGAACAGTCTTGTTTGTGTTTATCACATAATGATTGAAAGTTTTGGAAGTTACAGTCTCAATTAAAGAGTTCCCAGACTTCGTTTCTGAGCTATGACTTCCTTCAGATGATCGTAGAAGTCTTGACAAGTTGCCTTGAGAGAAATTGGAAATGAATTGCTCCAAGGACTCTAAGCTAAGATAAGTTGCATTGAGAAAATGCACGGATTCAGATTTTGAATCAACGATAAAAACACCCGTCTTCGCGTATTTATCATTCAAATTCACACCAAGATTGGCAGCAAAATTTTCGAAATGGAGCGAATCCATTGCCAAAAATGACATTGTTACATTACCTTGACAGCCTAAACCTCTCGCTGATATTTTAGAATTTTTTTTGGCCGAGTGAAGTTCATCATTGTTGAGCCAGTGTTCAGGCAAGTACTTCAGAGCAAAGCGCAGTTTCCGACAATCATGTTTCAGCTTGTTGCGCAGCAGAGATTCAGAGGAATACTCTTCTGTGAAGGCCATATTGTATGGTTGCCAGGATCTGGAAAGCGAAGAGATTAATTAATGTCTTGAAGATCTAGTTTACATTGGACTTATCTGAAAATTTTTTGCTGTATTAAGAAATCAGCAATCAATACCAACCTCCTCAAAGTTGATTTCTACAACTAACAGACTGGGTAGCAATTATTTATCATGCTTTTGAGTTTTTGCTTTCATTTTTAGCTCAGATTACTCAAATAAAACAAACCCCTCACAAGGGGGCTCACAATCAGTGGCTTTTGGTAGATTTTAAGAGAACTTTAATAGATTGACATAATGTTCATCATTGGCACTAAGCCAAAAAATTAGCTCATTCTAGCGAGTAGAGGCCGAGATATTCACTATTGAACCTAGACTACTTTCTATCATATCACACCATGACAGAGGAATTACGAATCCCCACTCCTCTGGTTGTTTGTCGTTTTTGATCAGACCTCACACACAGTTAAGTGCTTATACATTCGGCCAGTGCAAAGACCGTACGCCTTCCTTCTCATCACATCTGCCTATTCTGTTTCAGCAACTCTTTAGTCATTTCAGAGGATAGGTGCGAGAGATAAGATGACTCCACATCACATTAACGGAGCTGGCCCGAATAGCTAACTGGAGGAGAGAGGGGGTTTCCCGGCTGAAGTCTGAAGTATACAAGCATAAGAAAAGGCGACCAGGAGCGCCAATTTGTCTCCGTCACACAGAAAATGGTCCGTATTTAATTGGCTCAGCTGCCGGCACAAGAAAAGTTTTTTATACAAGAAATGTTGGTAAGAAAACATTTAACTTAATGCCTCCATTTATATCTTCAGGCCCACTATTAAAGAATTCCAACTAGATGCCATTCAATCAAACTACTTTGCACAAATATTGATGACTAAAGTGCGAAACCACATATCTCCATTTAGAACTTCTGCTCTTCTTTTGCTTTTTCAAAGGGAAATAAGCTAACTTTACAGCCTGAAATCGATACAGAATATTCTACTTACAGAGAAGAAAACTCAAGGAAGTTTTCCAGAAATTACATTGGCTAGTCTTCCAAAGAAAAAATGAGGTATGACAGGAAGTCTACAATCGTTGCAATCGGAGATACGTCGTTTCGCACATTGGACATCGATATTTAAACAATTCAACTTTGGTTGACCACACCTAATTTTCTAACACGTTGAAATACGACAGTTAGCACCAGGCTGGAATTTTCAATGCAGGAATAAAAAAAATTATTTGCAAATTCATACGATTGGACATGTTCATGCTAGAAGAAACTATGTGATAATTAATGAAATCAAAGGGAACTATGCATGTGAGGTATACATGCTGCATAGTTATTTTTTATTTTATTCATTTACACATAGTTCCTTTCAGCTTAAAGACCTCCAATTCGTTATTGAGAGACTAGAAAGAAGAGACGAATTAAAATTTCTTCCCACCTGCTTGTAGCATAGGAGTTGAGTTCATCATTTTGAAAATAGTTAAAACTATTATTATGACTTAAGTTTCTGTGGACTGAGTGCTCCTCCAAAATGCTAGTCAATTTTCTAGATTTTGAAATTATTTCAGGTTCTCTCTGGAGAGTATTGGCTGAGCATGCATACTTCAAAGCTTTCAACGAGTCCAGCTGATCTAAAAAAACAGTTTTCAGTTTTGTGTAAGATTTTAGCAAATAAAAAGAGAGAGAAAAAATGAGGAATAGAGGATAGAACGCCCCCTGGCTGATACAAAGCCAAACCCCCCAAGGGCGCTTTGCATGCGTCTCTTGAGTTAATCTAAATAGAGCAGGCTCATCTAGAGACTGATTCCGATCGATAGTTACAAAAATTATCAAAATTGGCCCGGTAGTAGGTACTTCAGAACAATCTGTGACATTTACATCGTTTAAATGAGAGAATTTGCAACTTTGTCTTCTTATATAAACAAATCTAGGTCACATTCCCAAAATCTGAATAGAGCAGGCTCATCTACCAACCATCACCTGTTGATAGCCGCAAAAACCATGAAAATTGGCCTAAAAATTTAGAAGGTCAGACAGCTGATAGTAATGATAAGGCACAAGTTATTTTGAAAGAGGTATGCAGGGTTGTCACAGAATTTGGAAAATGAAATTCCTTGACAGTTCCCTGAATTCTGAATTTTTTTTCCTGCTGTTAACGTGAAATAAAGGCTCTTTTTTGATAACGTCACCTTCCAGGCAAAGTATCACAAGCGCCATGCGACGTTTAAAAATTTCCGCCGCCATTATATTTTTTTACAGAGAAATTGTTCAACGAAGCTGTCCGAAAATTACACCAAATTTTCTTTGTGCTGCGGATAAAATTTAGTAAAATTTTCGAACAGATTCAACCAACAATTTCTCAGTAAAAAAATAAAATGGCGGCGGAAATTTTTAAACGTCGCATGGCGCTTGTGATACTTTGCCTGGAAGGTGACGATAAAGATTGACTCAAAAACTAAACTGGTTTGAGGTACATGTACACTAGGAAGTTAGCAAGACAAAATCCATCGATCTTATATTGAGGTTTCTCCCATTTCCCAGCCTTTCTTTAAATTGAATATTCATTTAAATTAGTAAACTTTACTATTTAATCCTGCAGATTTAAAAGTAGTGATCAGTGGAAAGGCAGAGATGAGAATGTTGAGCTCCCGAAGCTTGAGAGAAGGTATAAGATGGCTGAGGAACAGTACCGTCTAGCTGACAATTTGAGCAAAAATTAATTAGCAACCGCTCAGCATTCTACAAGGCCCACTCAAACACACAAGCTGATTTCTTTAGTTCTTTTCTAACTCCGCATGAGTGCTCCATAATGACGCTCTGATGTATGAAGAATATTGCAAACCTGACCTTAAAATCACAAAAATTACGAGGTTTTTTTTCTCTGTCCTGTAAAATTGTCATGTACAAGATGGACGGTGCTGTTCCTTAGCCATTATACAGTAAGCTCTTTTTTTGAAAACAGTTTGATTATCAAGCTTAAACGTATTTTACGAATATTCATAGTGATGAAAAATCTTCATTAAGATAATGAATGGTCTTACCATCTGAGGAAATCAGAAACATAAGTGAATACATGGTTGAATAGAAATCCTTCTTTTCTTGCTTTGAGTCGCAATCATAAAAATGCAATGCTGCTAATTTCAACTGAAATGTTAAAATACAATCAGAAAGTAAGAAAAAAGTATTAGTCAACATTGATAAATACTAAGACGACATATGGGAAGGCATTCTTAGCTTAATTTCAACTCTATAATTACACTTGAACAAAAGCTTCAGCTAACTTGTTTTCCCTCCTACAAAAACAATAATGGATCAGTGGCACCGATATTGGCAATAGCTGTGGCAGTGGTGGCAATATTTTCTGGAAGTAAAGAGTGAACATAGTTTCTAGGAATTTTTTCAGATTCTCTTAATTTTTTTCAGGGATTCTTGCCCTAAATGGGAAAGAAACCCTGTTTTGAAAAAGTCAAAAAAGGGGCCTGTTTGAAACTTTTCTTTTTGGCAGGTATTGATGGGGAAACAGCATTGGCTGATTGGTTGAACTTAGCTTTTACTTCAAATTGACGGTCAGCTTTTCAATAGCGTTTCCTCCCCTTAAAAATGATTTTTTGAACTTTTTGGTTTTATGTGAAACTTTAAATAAGAATAATTACACTGCAACCCTGCAAAACTTCATTACCAAAACCCCATTTCAAGCTTTACAGTGGGGTAGTATACCTGTGCATAACAGATCATTTTTAGGTGCTGTTTCCTTCTACCAGATTTAACAGTCGGGTAAATATCAAATGCAGCCCAAATTTCTTCTTTACATCTATAATGTAATGGTTTCATTGAAAAGAAATTCAAAGAGAAAAGAGGGACCAAAAAGAATTCAGTTAAGCCTTCTAATCAACTTTGAATTTTTTTGGTGTGTTTCATTAAGGTTTCATATTGTTCTGGAGACAATAAAGTGATATTAGCGTTAGTACTCACAATGTTGTACTCATAGGTATGACTGAGGAACATGTTTCTAGGGGTGAAAAGAATTACGGCTGGACCACTTTCAATGAACTGTGCCAGCAGATTGCTCTTGACTCCAGGAGGGTACACCCAAGTTGCTATCTTGTGAGTGCTTTCGTGTATCCACTTTACGATGTCCGAGGGATCCCATTTCCTTTCAAACTGCTACAATACAATAAAATAGGTTGAACTTCAAAATTCGATTTAATAAATATATTCTCCTTGCGACAGGATATAGTATGTATTTTGATGTTGCACAAATTATTTGCTGACTGACAAAAGGTCAATTTTGCCCAAGTCACAGACAAGGTTTGCATTCAGATTAAACCATGGCGTACATAATTCTTGATTTTCTCTACTCCCTGACAATCCTCTGATTTTTCCTTGGTACAATTTTAGAAAAACTTTAGCTGAAAATAAAGCTGAGTATAATAAAGCCAACAGTATGAATGGTTTTTTTTCTAGTATCAACGGTTCGTCAGGAAATCTGAGGAGACTTCACTTTGCGGATGATCCTCGCATTCGTCCTGGATTTTTCCTTGGCAGGATAGTAATTTTACCCTTATGTACCCAAAAAATATTAAAATACAGAAGTCCCATAAATTTTACTTAGTCTTGAAATTATCTGCAAAAATAACCATTTGGCATACACATTCAAACGATGTGTTATGATGTGCCAGGAGACATTCAATGCAGGAAATGTGACACTTCCAAAGTGATTACTGAGCTGATCATTACCAGTGTTGTATTCCATAAGAAAAGTTTTATGACAGGAATGGTGGGTGGCTGAGACGATCGATGAAAAACTGTGTTATCAGCAGAAGATGCATCTGTTACAATTGCGAAAGCCACATCTCGTCGAGGATCCACTTCCAAAAACTTGAGAGCCGCATGATAATATGCATTGTAGTGCTCTCGGCCAAACATTCCGTACAATGGTATGTAAGCTATGACCACAGCCTGGAAAAAAACGTTTCCTTGTAGATTAGGGCATTTGAGTCACTTCACACCAAGCAGTGACACTTTTGATGACTGACATCCTCAGAATTTCATGAGAGGACTAAGTAACACACAGTACCGAGAAATTCTGCACCGGCTAAATTTCGAGATTTTTTGATGCGACAGTCCTCAGGATCTCCGAAGCGAGTAGAGTTTTTAATCTAGAACAATCTACATGCCAATCTTGGGAAAATTGGGTTGGAAAAGTGTGTTTTCCAAGAATTATTACTTGCTTAATTAAGATGGAAAATGTAGGTGATCAAGGAAAGAGCTCCTCTTTTATCTGGCATCAACTCAGTTCAAAACAAAAGGCTCCGAATTTTAGACTCAGCTACTGTGCTACTTTCCTGTATGATAATACATGTTCAAATGAAAAAAAAAATACACTTTTCAGTTCCGATTTTTAGAAATTTCGATTTTAAAAGCTCATCTTACTCTGGAGATTGTAAGAAGCAATATATTAAAAAAAACTCGAAACTAAGCCAGCGCCGAATTTCTTGGTATTCCTTTGCAGACGGAAAAGAATGTAACTAGCAACACCATTAACTAACTCTACCTCATGACCGGAGATACCAGAACTTGTGCCCTTACGGGCCCTAAAAAAAGCTGTCTTGATATTGTAACTTGGTGCTTGAAGGAAATGCAATTTTTTCTACTTTAAGTTTCAACTCTAGCAAGTTTCAACATTAAATTTTGGCATGCACCTGTTGCCAGGTTGTGCGATGAAATGTGAATTTTAAAATGGGTTTGAATGAGGAGAAGTCCTGATTTTTTAGCACTATCTGCAGGCTGATTATAGAAATTGATGGACAAAGTGATTGGCGAAGAAGAAAAATAGAAAATGGAGCGATCCTACTGGTAGAGGCATGCGGTTGGAATGGACAAAAAAGGTACGTAAAAAATTAACTACCAGCGACTCTCGAGAGATCCTATGGTTGGCCCATCATTTTCTCCTTTAGTCTATAAGAACCACCCGTTTCAATTAATAGGATCGCTCTATTTTCCCTTTATTTTCTTTGTCTATTGTTTCGTCTATCAATTTCAATAATCTACTTGCTGGCAATGATGCACCTACAACACAGTGTGATCAAATCACTAAATTTTTGAACTTCAATCATAGCACATTTCAAGGTTATTAAATGTGAATTATTTTTCTTTTTGATTTTCTTAGACTTTTTTAATATGTACTATTTTCTGTTTTCCAGAATATCACTTTTGTTGAGAAAATTCCAATGGGTGAAATTCTTTTGGAACCTTGCAGAATTCTTCCAGGACACTAAATCAATTTGAAAATGAGGGAGAAGAAAAAACATCTTACATCGTGAGTGGCTCGGAGGTTATTTAATTCTTGCAAATCTTTTATCCTTTGAAGAGGGGTGATTACAGAAGATAAAAAATGAGTCATGTGAGCAAAGTCCACCACCCCTTGGTACTCTACGCCTTTGCTCCTTTGGAAGTATACCATGAAAACTGGATACCTTTTGATTTTGCTGAAGTGGGCTTTACAAATACTTGAGGGCTCCCAACAATTTATGGCCATGAAATGGATCTGAAAAAGGTTAAACAGAACTCTACTAAATTTCTCATTTACACACACAGTAACTGCATACGATATTATAATATGTTTCTAAAAATCAAAGGGGTGCCTAATGGGTAGCATAGCCTCATTTATAGGCTCCCATATGCAAAAGAGGTATTACTTTCAGAGATATCACCATTTGAACACTGATATGTTTAATAATTATCGACGGTGTAAGTCGGCAATCACATAACTCGGTTTGCGACGTCGCAGACTTCCTGTCATACTTTATTTTTTAAACGGAAAACTATTCAACGACAATTCCTTAAAACTGCCGTGATTTTTCCTCTCCGTGCAAAGAAAATTCTGTAAAAACTTCAAGGAATGATGTCAATTTGTTCTCCTTTAAAAAAATAACAGGGAGACGGAGATTTTCAGACACCACAAACGAGTTATGTGATTGCCGACTTACACCGTCGTTATGTTTCTCCTGATGCACAACAGATATTTACCTGTTTTATTATAGGATTAAGTTCTGGAAAGTACTTAAATAACATCCAGCTTGAAAACCACATGCATTGTGGAATTGCTAAAATGCATGAACTATGACTTGTCCCCTTCGTTCAGTATTCTAGTGCATTTCCTTTCTAATAAAAATTTTCGTCACAAGTTCTTACGAATGATTTTCAAACTTTTGTTAACTTTTAAATACTTTGATGATTGGTGATGAGCTAGGGACAGTAATTTATAAACATATTTAGGAGGCCAAGTGCGCCAGATTAAATAAAGAGAGAGGAGGGGATAGCATGTTAGGGATTTGTAACCACTGATGTCACTGAGTACTTAGAGACGTAAATTAGTTGAGGAAGGGATTGCAAATTGTGACTTTCTTTAGAAGTTATTAAAATTTCAAGCAAATTTTTTAGTGAACCGCTTTTATGACAAGTGCGCTGTTTTCGAGATATTAGTGATCAAAGCTATATTCAGTGGAGTCACATGCTCGCATGTGAAAATGATGTTGAAGACGGCCATGGAGGTATAATAATGTATGCATTCTGTTTCATATTGGTGAAATCAAAAGGAAATTTCTTGGAGTACCTGTCTGTGATAATAGCGTGCCACTTTCTCAAAAATTGGTCTGGAACGTTGGCAGTCAGCATCCCAAGGGGCATAATACATGACAAACGTGATATCTTCCTTGCTAGCAAGACTGAAGGCTTTATGGATCTCCCCATGGTAAAAATCGTTCAACCACGGATTCTCTGCAAAGAATGGCTTAGGTTCTGAATTTTTTGAGGCTGTTTGATTCCTGGAGGAGAAAAAAAATAAAAGAAATACATAAAATAAAAATTGTTGATGGTATAGGAGGTAATAATTGGATGTGTTCAGGGTCTCAGGTAAATGTTAGCAGAAATTCTGAGATGTTAAAATGAAGTTACGCTAATCTCACATGCGGATGGTTTTCTCCTTATGAATGACAAGAGAATGATCAACTGTTCTTAAAAATCTAAGTGACAGTCAGATGGTTCATTCAAAAATTGAAGAGGGCCTTAGTTGTGTACAAAACGCTGAATGTCATCAACTTAGTAACAAAGGGGTGACCTGGTGAGATATGTACTTTGTGTTGTGTTTGCGCCTGATCCTGAATTTAAGGACTATATATAGCTACTAGCTAGAAACAAAAATACATAGCTTAAAAGTAGTTGCATCAGCTCTTACATATTTCGGACAGCAGCATAAGATGTCAGCAAAACAGCAAATAGGATAATTTCTCTGTCAAGATTCATCATTTTTTCGAAAAAATTAAAACCGCGTGTATCTCGGGAATCTTTATCTCCATCGGTATCTTCGTCCAAAGAAGGCATAACCAAAGTCATGACACCACGTCATAAGTAAACGGAAACTTTAATTGAAACAGCGTAGAATAAGAGACCGATCAATTTATTGCTGATGAAGCAAAACAGAGAGATAATGACATGAATTTGTGATGAAAATGATGATGAGACTACTTGTTACTGATAACCAAACTGCCTGTGATAACCGAGCAAAACAAAACACGTCAGTGGTTAGACATTTTTATTACGTCAGTACCACTCGATATATCGACATAGTGAATGACGTATGTACCCTCCCAGTTTTGTTTTGGTTTGTCTCTGTTATCAAAGTCGTTGTGCTGATAATGAATTTTGATCTTCAAATTTCAATTAATTAAAGATATTAAATCCGCAATTATTTTAGTTCGAAAGATCTGTTCCTGAGGACGTTATGTACACGGATTTGGATGTTTTTATCAGTAATTACACAGTTGTCGATCCTATGATCTTCAAACTGTGGCTCAATGGAAAATCATGTAAGAATAAGCACCAATTTTTTTCTCTCTACATTTTGCAATATTGTTCCAGCTTCCAATGAAAATGTAGGTTGAAAAATTTTCCTAATTGAGACATCATTCCATATTCCAAATGGAGGCATTACTCCTCCATAACTTGTCTGAATTCATGAAGATTTCCTTATAACGTTTGCGTTCCATGAAATCAGAACTCTGGGACTCACCCTAGTTCTATGATTTGTCAAGAAAATTTTCAGGCAGATTAGATTACTTTGTCACAACTTGCCTCTCTCCAGCCGAAGTATCACCAGGGCTGTCTCTTTTTTTCTACCAAGGAAAATCCTTCGTCAAGGACTGACTGTTGCAACATGCTTATTTCATTGAAGAATCCTGTACACCAGTGGGGTTTTACCCCCATTACGATAACCTAGAGCTCGCTCATTGTACGTTGAGACAAACATCAATCTCTGATGAGCTCTGCATTAGCACCACTGAACAGGCTAATACATGCAGTCGGATGGCACCACTGATAGGTGGTGATATAAACAACACTTTGAAATTGGTCTCAACATACGATGCGCAAGCTATCGTTACATCAAGCAAGTTACATCAAAATGCACCGAGAGCCAGTGAGTCCTCATCGGTGTGCAGGATTCTTTTAAGAGCTCTCACTTTTGCCGAGTATTTATAGGCTCTAATGATGCTTCGTGCATATATTGGGCTCCTGAGTAGCTCATTCAAGTGTCTGTACTCAAGTTGCTGAACTTCTGTAGACAAAGCTTTTGACAGGTTTGCCAAAAAGAACGCAGTTTTAGTCTTAACAATTAACTTTATCTTGCTTCAAAGCCTAGGGGAAACCCTTCTTTGGTTTTCATGATTCTAGCACCTTCACTGAAATATTTTATTTTTTTCTCTAGCATCAGAAGCTGTTGAAATCCTGCAAAAACAAAAGTTTGCTGAAATCGACACACCATTTGATCTTCTGTTGTCGGATATTCATAATCATTATCAGACGTATGATTTAATGGAGAAGCATCTACATCACCCAAAACATCTTGAGAACCAACTTGCATTTCAAATAGAGCCTCAAACCAGATCATTTTTAATTAAAAGGTTTGTTCTCAATTTCTATCACCAATTTTTCATTTGATTGCTGTATAGAACCAGAAAGAAAGGATTTTTTTTTTTTTCATTAAGTACATTGAATCCATCAAACTTGCACATTCAACTACTTTGGAATGATTCCTTGAAAATTTTACCATAATCGGTGAGATCAAACTAGAGCAGTGCATTGGGTATGAAAAGCTTGAAATGGTAGAAGTTACTTGCTGAGGTTTCTGTGTAACTCTTGAATGATACCAAGCAAGTTCAGGTCATTACCTAAATAAAGCACTTCAGGTTTCACATGAAAGTTTCAATCTTTAACTCTCTACTTTAATTTGGTTCTGCTAACTACCGTGAAATCTTGCTTAGTCGAAAGAATTTAAAATTGAGCAGCTAAAACTGGAGAAAAGTAAAGTAAAGAGATACAATTTATAATCAAGTATTGAAAAAATTGGAAAAGTTACTGTAATAAATCTTTTTACAAGATCTATTTACCCTATGCTGCTCATCGTACGCACTGAAGCTCCACTGGGAACCTCACCAGAAATTCAAGAGCGGATACATTACCGCTTAATTTGAATTTTTGAGCTTATCCCTTATTCAGTGTCAAAGCCGACAAGACAAAAAGCTGTTTAAGTTGATATTTCTCTTGGTCCCTAGACAATTCGACTTGGCAAGATTTCTTTGTTTAGAGGAAAGGCACAGAGAGAAATTTTCCAGCCTCAATATTAGACTCCCTTTCATATCTCATAATGTTTTTCTGTTATTGGTCGGTCTTTTGCCAGTGGGTTATCTCAGGGGGCTTGTTTGCCAGGTCAGGGGTGAAATGACTGAAAATATAGAATTTTGATGATAATTTTGAATCCGTCCTTCGAGACGTTGATTTCTGGCATTTATAAAAAAATAAAAATAAATAGATTAAAAATTTTTGGAATAAATCAAAAAGTGAACGCAACTTTTTGATGAAAACTCTACATTAATTAACATTATACTCGGGAGGAAAAGAATGCTGTCATTGTTATTTTCAACATCTGTTTCAGCTATTTTTCTCTGGATGATCCAGTGGTTCGAGAAATTTTGAACAAACGAATTTCTTCTCGCCATAGAAAAGATTTGGATGAAGTGAGTGACAAAACAGGAGTTCCTCTTCGTTCTTGTAGGTAAGTTCACTCGAAAGATATTAGTCCAGGATGTCAACAATTTGATAGTGTATAAAATTCTTTGCCATTTTGGATTTTGAAGGAAAAGAATCAAGGAACTGTTTTAATTCAAACGTTTCTTCTTGTCCACTGTGCATGCTCTTCACTGCAGGTGTGCAAAAAATGCCCATTATCGCGATCTGATAATTCTGGCAAACGAGAGGTGAATCACGGGCCGTGAGGCAATTTGCAGGAAAAAAAAATATGTCGCAAAATTTAAGGACAGTAAATACGACATTTTTTCCTCAAAATTTTCATGATTTTAGAGGGATACCTCGTCGGTATTCTGATCATCCTGATTGTTATTTACCGTGAAATGAATTTTCATCTGCTGAAAGAATCTTAAGTTTCGTATGAATTTCTTATTTCCCTCATCATCACTACATGTGCAACAAATCAGGCATTTTGCCTTAAAATTGGACTTTTTTCCAAGAGGCAAATCAAAAATTTTGCTGTACAAGGCAAAATCATGAAATGGGAGGAAATAGTTAACATTTTGGAGTTTCTTCACCCCTGCTTTTCTGTGATAAAGATGTCTGAAGATAGGCATAGTGCAATTAGAAATTGTTAATTTTACTGACAGTGATGATTTTGTAGAAATAAAAGTAAAATATTTAATTTATTTAATCTCTCTTTGCAGACGACAGTTTGAAAACATAAAAAGAATCTACAAGATCAATGAGGACTTGCGTGGATCGATTACAAAAAATATTTGCTCTTTATTCTTACTCCCTGAAGATCTTGGAAGGTAATTAATCTTTAACTGACTCCCAAGTCATCTTCTCTATTTACAAGATAAGAACACCGGAACGTAAGTTTTGTCAGTCTTAATGTGCCGTAAAACCTTTCATCTGAAGAATTTCAAAGAGAATTAACGATCTTTATGCTTCTGACTTCACCATTATCTAAAATAAATGTACCTGTATTGCTATTTAATTTTCAAGCTGCATGTGAGGATATTATCTTTCTCAATCAGAGGTCATATTGTGTGGAAAACAACATAAAAAATTCGGGAAGTGGTTATTGCTCAGCGGCTGATTTCAGTGATGGCAAGGAGAACCAGGAATGAATGAATGAATGAATGAATGTAAATTACAAGTGCTTGTATTTAATTCGTGTATTTGCTGCTTTTGCATATTATTTGACATACTTTGGTTTTCAATTCACATCTCACTGAAAAATTGCGCTGTAAGTTTGAAACTTTGTACAAGCATTCTGAAAGATTTGAGAATCAAGAAAAAGTGTTATAATTAAAAATGACCAAAATCCACCACTGTTACAGATAGGCCTCATATATACATTTATTTATGACTGATAATTATTGTATTTTTGATTTGTTTCCCAGAACATATGGAACGATTGTCTTCCTCGGGCGAATGAAATTTGAATTGGGTAAAAGAAAGTTACAGCATGTCAGCTTTGCGGAACTTGAAAACTGCGTCACTGTGATAATGAAATATTGGACGTACTCTGAACCAAATACAGAATACTACGATGACACTTTGCTTGATAGAGAATTTTTAGATGACCTCAAAGACATCAAAATTATCCAGGATAAAGACAAGGAACATAAACAGTTAAGTCTTGAGTTTTGGTCTGCGGTATCTTAAATTTAGTTCATCTGTTGGTTTTAGAAGTTATTAAGCCCCTGCTAAATAAAAAAGTTTGACAAGTTGTAATTTTGAGTAAAGCTGGTTTACAAAACAAAATATCGTAAAAAACTTGGGAAAAAAGTAGTAAAATATACCAAATATATGTAAATGCCTGTGTAGTATTTTTTTTACAGGAAAAGTGTATAAAAATTACCTCTCCAATAATGTGAAATGTAGTGAAGATGATTTTGGTAAAATCCAACCAACTAATATGCCAGAATATAAAGTATGAACTTTTAACTAATTGAAGATTTTTTTAATTTACTGCTATCTCTTCTTTTATTTTAGTCTGGTATGTCAGCAGCTGCGTCCATCTCTTCTTGAAAAGAATTTTTCTGAAATTGAGTCAAATTTTCGTGTTTACGCCCGAGGTTTAACTAGTATTGCTTTGCATTTAAATCGAACCAGAGATTTAAGGTAAGTGACGTTATTCGGCATCCTGTTGATTCCTAATTTTACAGAATTCATCCGAAGTTTTACAAAAAGATTTTAGCAAGCAGTATCTGAACCCTCCGGAGAATCAAGGAGGTAAATGATATTCTTAAAAAGTTGACCTATAGGTAATTTTAATCATGCGTCCTTGCATAGTAAATTTTTAAATTCAGAAACTCAGTTCTTAGCTCTGTCACAAGCCCCCAAGGGCCAACCCTAACCCTATCTTTCTACTCCTCACCCTCAGTCTTAATAGTCTCATGATTATGCTCAAATTATGGTGACCATTCATAAGTAATTAGTCCATTACTTTTTTTTGTTTTTTTCCGTTTGTTACCTCTCATTTCTTTTTTGTTTGTGCAGGTCATTCTTTTTATTAATTTTTGAAAATGTGATCGATCCTGTCAAGACGGTTAACTGGTCGTTGGTTGACCTGAAAAGCTTTTTGTCAGCATTCACCATCTGTGCGTTGCAGGTAGATGCATTTAGGTAAGTAAAATATTTTATTGCATTGATGCAATAATTTGCAAAGCTACTCTTTTAAAAAGTTTGCTACATGTCTACAAAGGGTTTTGTTCAATTTAACCCCTACCGCTCAAATGGCAATAACTCCCCTCTACCGGCTATTAAGATTTTCATGGGTGTGTGTTGTATCTAAAGCAGTTTTGCCTTCAAAACTTGAAAATTATTAAAGTAACTAAAAATGGAGGCAACAGAAGAACAAGCCAGTATTTAATATCTGTACTTCTCCCTTACCTGGTGTACTCGCGCTGGGCTCCACAAAGGGCCCAAATCCAACTCTAAGCAGCAAAAAATCGAATTCTGCACCATCAATATTATTTTTGAAACAGAAATTTTTTTCATTGATCTTAAAGGCGTTACTCAGATAATTGTGCGGAAAATAGCTTCGAAAAAGTTTATACCCCTTGTATCAAATTTACGTTAAGACTACCAGCTAAAGTGGCCAGAACTGTGGCACTCTGCTGACAAGCCTAATTTCTCTGCCCACTTCGAACTTTCCTCAACCAGAGTTCTTGAAAGCAAAGCAGTACTTTGCCTTAAAAAAACATGAGATGGCTGTGAAATTATTGATCCTAAACGGTCCCAGTTTGCCTCATCACCAATGTAGGAGGCTGCGGGATTAAAACCAAAATTTCATACACATTTTCCTTGAAATAGGGAACCATGTTTAAACGCCATTTCCAGACACGCTCTCATTGATTTCTCTTCTGCCTTCAAATTGGTGGCCATGGTAGCGGTCATGAGCATCTGCAACATAATGTCAGTCTGTACATTGTACCTGAAATGCTGCATAACCTTCTGAGCAAAATAGAAATGCTTTTTCTGCCATCACTTGCGTTCGTTGGTTTCTATTCTAGTTTTTTCTTTTTCGAGTGAGAAATCGAATGAAACACAGTTTTGATCAATTATCTCTTGAATAAAACTTAGTGTTGACGAGGTAATGATGTGCTCTTCCTTGTGATTCCAGGGAAGCTTCAGTGAAAACTGTCTGGGAGAGGTTCATGAATGTCATAACCCACTGTGTGTCTGTTCTGTATCATCCGCAAATTTGATGCTTGTCTTTTTAAAACTTTCAAGGAATTCTGTAGGTAAGCAGTACTTTGAGGGTCGACTCTTTCAGGAGTCGAGAATTGCAATTTTTCTATCAAAATCCCTGCACCACAGTGTCTCTGTTCAAAATTTTTGGACGACTTTAGAAAGACTTTTGATTGACCCTTGAAAGAGGCCAGTGTACTCTTCTACTTAAAAACCACAGTTCTGGGGCACTGATATAATACACCTTAAGGTGCAAAAGATGTAAAGCTAGTTAGGTATTCTAATCGTTAAATTATTTTTATTTTATCATTTATCTAGTCAAATGAGGTTGAAGCATATGTATGGTATGTGAAACCTCAAAATGGTGAAGTCACAAATACTTGTAAATATTGTAAAAATCTTCCAACTTTTAACATGCTGTAAGTACTATTAAAGGCGATAAGAAGGCCAAAAAATTCATTTTTAGTCCCATGTCTCCCCAAGGTTGGCACATAGAAAGTTTGATTCAAAAGCTCACTCTATTCAGGAGACCGTAAGGAATATCATATCAAATATCTAAATTTAGCTGGCGCCGAATTTCTTGGTATGTATTCTGTCCAAAGTCTGCTCATGAAATTGATTCCTTCAAAACTCGATGAAAATGTTAAAGCTAACGTGAAACTCAAGAAGATTTTGAATCATCGTTACAGTAAAATTAATAACCAGAAAACCTCTGCAAATTTGTTGCCAGTGTTATTCAAATCGAGAGTCAAATGCTTAGTTAGAATGAAAGAGAAATTAATTTCAATTTATCGAGTTCTCGTGAATGTTCAAGTCATTCGTATGCAGCCTGGATTTCTTGATATCAGACCTCAAGTAAATGAAGGAGATTCGTAAAGTATGGTTGAAATTTAGAGTTAAAAACAGTAGCTGACTGGTCAAAATGTTATAAAATTGGTCTTAAGAACTTCCAATAATTCAGTAGGTAAAAACGAAAAGCTTAGAAAATTAAAGGCAAAACGTTCATACATGTGTGATGATTAATGGCAGAGTAAATTAGGAACTGTTCTTTACCATTAAACATTTGTTTCAATCATGTTTCAAAGCAGCACCTTTTACACGGGTTTATTGTCTTTCCAGTTCCTGTGAAATTTTAAAATGAAAACTTTTGCTTTACAACTCTGGTTTCTGAGTAAAATTCCTGGAGATCCATCTCGTTTGAAAAGTTAGGTGTTGAAATAAAAAAACTTTTAGTACACACTGTAACAGCTCATTTAATTAAAATGTACAAAATTAAATAAATTTACAACAATGCAAATAATGAAACATTTATAATTGCCTACGGTTAGGGATGGGACTTCGATTTGATCTAGATTGTTGGTTTCTTGAATGTCTTGGAGGAAGCGTAAGGAGTTAGAGGAATTTGTCTAACTCTTTCTTCAACGTTAACTCTTGCCTTATAAATTCATTGAAACTTCGATCCTAAGTGAGAGTGTTTATACAACTCAGTTATGAGGCTCAATTATGTTAAGTAGCTGGACACACTTAATTGTGTTGTAATATTCTTATTTTGATCATTGCTCATTATTTATAAAACTCTCTGTCATGTCTTTGCCCCACTTTTAAGAAATCTAAAATCTTAGTTACTACCCCTCACTTGAGTTCAAACCTGAAGCAGAATGGGAACGCTCTCTTGAGTCCGATGTAATCTTTTCACCGGTACACGAGAATCTGATACCTTCTTTGACTGTGCTCTTGATTCTTTTATTGTTTTTATAAAGATTATTTAATCTCAATTAAAAAATTTTACATTCTTTTAAATTCTAGTCTTCAATTTTTTCTGTTCATACTTACTTATAGCGTCCGCTATAAATTTGACTCTCTATCAAATGAGGAATTTTTATAGTTTATTTTGTGGTGAGGAATGACGCACCTAACTACTGATACTGTTAAAATTCTTTTCGTTTTGTGAAGAATAAATGACAGCTCATTTTCTTCTCTTTATGAACTATTTTTATTGAAGATCAATATTGGGGGGAAAGGGAAAGAGGGGGAGAGGGAGGAACGTAGGAACAAATGATCAAACATTCTTCGGTTTCAAGGAAATTTATCTGGCAGAAGTTCATTCCCTCCAGACGAACTTAGAAAATACAACCCATCTCTACGTAACAAAACAATCTCCTAAAAGTAAAACATCAAAATTAAAACGAATAAATGAAAAAAGAAAAATTACAAAACAATTTTAATCATGCATAATACACATTCAGTTTTAGCACAAAGAAAGCGAACAGGGCATATCTGCTTTTAGCTTACATATGTTGGGGGATGAAGAGTACGCATCATTTCAAAATGAAAGAGTTACCAATAGTTGTTTTCATTTGTTTCTTAAAACGATGAAGAATCTTAAATCCTTGAAAATTACTTTTTCAAAGTTTTAAAGTTAGATGCTGAATAAGTACCTAATCCATCAATTTCCATCTTACATGATAAATGTGAGGAGAGCCCAAAAATAGTAAAACCGTGAGTCTTGCTTAAAAGAGTTTTGTTGATGTTCGTCAAAATTCTACTGCTTGGAGGCCTCTTCCAGTAAGTCACTCTTAAAAATTTTGTCAAAAATTGGTGCGATGGCTAAGGAACAGTACTGCCTATTTGCAAACTGACGTTTGTAGGGCAAAGAAAAGAATTCGACATTATTGTGATTTTAAGGTTAGATTTGCAATTTTTTTTTATACATTACTACATGATTGCAGCGCTCTCAAGCGGAATTGGATTCCCATTGTTTGCGTATTTTATACTGAAGCATGTAGGAGAGTCCCTAACTTATTTTCGCCAAAACTGTCAGTTAAGCGGTATTGTTCATTAGCCCTCGTCGTGTCAAAGATGTGCTCAACTCTTGAGAGCATTGCTTCTACATTCTTATAGCAAGTTCTCCACCAACTTTTAAATTTTTCCTCAGTCTTCCTAAAATTTTTAAATCAGGAAATCTGAGGCAACCCAAATTTTTTCAATCGGTCAGCAAAATTTTAATTAACAGTATATAAAAATCAGGGGAAAACCATAACTTAATTAAAAATTGTGGGCAAGACTGTGGCTTTGTACCATGGAAAATAACGCAGTGAGACAAGTAGGATTCTTGTTACACTTCGACTCCCTCATGTAAGTACCTCTCAATCCAAGGTTTCCATGCCTAAACAAAGCTGATATTCAATAATGTGTCAATGAATCGTCTGTTTCATAAAAAGTCTCTTTTAACTTTATGAATTTTAGATTACCAAGATGACTGTTAATATTTTCATTTGATTTCATTTTGTTTGTATATTATGTCTTTTTATTTTAAAACGGCTCATGCAGCCTCAAAGACTGTTATAGCTGTACATGATCTCTTAAGAGAGGCATAAATGTGAATGTTTACCAATTCTCAAAAAAATCATTTGACATTCAATGAGTGTTGAAGTTTGAAATATGCCCTTCAAAGGAGGAACTTGCAAAAAAGAAAAAAAACCCAGAGGAATTCTCATTATTAAAAATACAAATAGAAAAATGGAAAGCTGAGCAGGAAAAAATTTTGAAAAAAGGCACACTGCTTTAAAGTTATTTGGAGTTCACATGATTGTTTAATCCTGCAGCAGTAAGAACCACAATTGGACGTTCTTAAAGCAGAAGAAACTATATCCACTCCGATATAAGCCCTGAGATCCATGAGAATGGATGCATGAAAAGGCTCATGTTGCAATGGACATAGTTTCTTTAGATTTAGATGCTTCCTATTGAAAAATGTGTGCAAACTTTTATTTCTCTGACGCCCATTAAAAAAATACGGGATTCAAAAAATAATTGAAGAAAAAAATGTTAATCTGATCTCAAATAAATTAGAATAAAAATCATTAGGTACTCGCTTCTACGCCATAAAAGAGCACTTACAAAAAATAAATTTATCATTTCTTCAGGTACTTCTGCATCGTGCAAAGAGAAATTAGGAAAAAACTATAAGAGTGAAATTTTGCTTTAGTTTCAGGCTCATACAAACTTGAAACTAAAGAAGTAAGATTACCAATCTGAAAAATTAAATCTTAGTTGTTTTTTTTTTTTTTTGCTTCTCATAAAATCAGTGGTGGTAAATCTAAATTATTTGCACTGAATTGAGATTTGATCTTGACAAAAAAATTGTTTTATTTTATGAGAAATCATGTATCTCCGTTTGCGACATTGCAGACTTCCTGCGATACTTTATTTTCTCTTCAGAAAACTAGTCAACGTAATTTCTTGAAAACTTCCTTCATTTTTCTTCTCTGTTAGCAGAATATTCTGTATTTTCAAGCTATAAAGCTGACTTGTTTCTGTTGACAAACATAAAATAGCACCTGGAATTTTGAAACATTGCAAGGGAAAACATACTTTCGAGTAATGAGCTTGGCAGAAAAAATGGTAGTTCATTGAGTTTGCTGGGTATCAATACATCTACTGGGAAAAAGAGAGTTCTGAATGTTGTTTGAAGTTTAAAATGCTGACCATGATTTGAAGGAATTCAAGGCGAAACTGGAAAAAATTCGGCAAACTTAGAAATAAAGAAGGAAAAGGAATGGATACACAGGATTACAGAGAAAGTCAGAGTTGGTGTGGTCCTTCAAACGTATGTGTTGAGACTGAAAGATTCTCCCTTAGAACTACTTATCTGAATGTAATAGTGCCATTGGAGCACTGATACTTCAGAGAAACCTGATGCGATACTGAAATATTGCATATAGTCATTGTGTAACAAGTTTCAAACTTTTGAAAGTGATGGATAATAAAGTAAACAAGATACACATTTAACATAATGCAGACTTCATCATAAGAAAATAGTAGACAGAGTACGTATACCAAACTAACATTGCAGCAATTTTCTTGTACAAGATAAGTTGCTCGAAGGAGTGATTACAGTTTTTCAAAAAATTCATCGAGGAAAAAAGTGAATATTGAACAGCCCTGCTTCTCAGGAGGATTTAGTGTAGAATAAGCACGTTGTGGAGGAGAGAACTCATTTTTATGCCAAAAAAGGCTTCAATTTTTTCAACAAGACTGTATGAGACTGCATATCAGCTCTCTTTTAATTTGTCTAGATAACTTATCAATGTATGTGTAAGAAAAGAAATGTGACACCTAATTTAATAAACTTAACAACATTAGGTAAATTGCACAAGAACATAAAGTAAATAACACAACAACAAAATCTTGACTATTTTTTCATTCTACGAGATCATATTTATTTCAGGGATAATTCGTCCAAAATTATTCATGAATCAGTGATCACTTTTTTCGCTGCAGAAGAGCTTGAAGTTCCTGCAAAAAAAAAAAAAAAAAAAAGATGCATGAGTATAATGAAAGTTTTTGCTGATACGTGACCGGCGATCTGTGAGAAGGAAATTTGAGTTATTGGCACAATTGTGAAATAGAAGATGATCTGGCAATTTTGGCGCCAGTTTGACCCTGAAATCTCAAAAATTGAGGGCGATATGAGGTCCTGAAGTTTCGTATTAAAAATTCTAAAACTTTAGACTAGGTTTCAGGTCTTACGGTTAAGATTCCTGACATGCCCACAGAAAAGGAGCAACTAGCACCCTCTGTGATGAGAGAATCAAACTAAAACATTAAAAATTTACGTTACGACTGGAACATTTTTACCCTTTCAAATTGAAATCTTTGCTCAAAGATGAAACCATCAATCCTTTAGGTTTGAGGTGTTTTTATTATCTTCATCTGAATATTCACACCAGTGCAAAGTTGATACAAATGCATGCATAAAAGGCATCTTGATTAACAAAACGAATTAAGTAGGATGACTGCGAGCTCTTTGGCTAAAGAAACTTAATTTTATTGGCAAGTAACTGTATTCAAAACCCTCCTGGCATTCTAAAATTGAAAATTCCCCTTTGGTCTTGTTTTTCTGTATTTTCCTGCTCAAAATGCATAATGTTTCCCCTGATATATCAACGGTGAAAGTCGGCAATCACATAACTCGGTTTGCGACGTCGCAGACTTCCTGTCATACTTTATTTTTTAAGCGGAAAACTACTCAACGGTAATTCTTTAAAACTTCCGTGATTTTTCTTCTATGTGCGAGGAAAATTCTGCAAAAACTTCAAGGAATCATGTCCATTTGTTCTCCTTTAAAAAAATAACATAGTTGCGGAGATTTTCAGACACCGCAAACAAGTTATGTGATTGCCGACTTGCACCGTCGATATGCAACTTTTCCTTTATCCACAAACTCACACTGAACAAAGTTTGTTTTAATCGAAACATATGTAAACTTCTGAAGAAGATGGAAAATTGCAATGTAAATGGCTTTTCATCTTAGGGGCAAATATTTTCAGAAAGCTTTTACTCTTATGATGAAGCTTCTATTCATTCTGTGATTTTTTTAGTAGAATTAAAATAAACCAACCTGCTTTCGATCAAAGGCTAGGAAATGAACAGGTAAGTGACCCTGTTGGTTTGATTTTGAGACTGCTCCTTTATCCGTCAGCTGTTTAATAACTTCCTTTTGAACTGAAAGAGGGAGATCATTTTTGCCCGCTGCCAGATGGAGTGGAGTGTCACCATTCAGATCAACAGAATTCAAACTTGCCACAGTGTCTGCAGAGCCTTTTTGAAGCAAAATTTTTATAAGAACTGGGTCACAGGAACTCAGTATTGCTAGATGAAGAGGTCTCTGTCCATTATGATCCTGTAAAAAAATTCAAGTTTGGTTTAGTTTTTAAATATCTTTGTTTGCAAGTAGTACAGAGACATCTTTTTCTTATAGAACTACTAGGTGAGCTGCAGGTCACATGTTTTGAAAGTAGGTAGATAAATACAAAACAATATGTATCTATATAATAAAATACAGTTCCCAGATTCAGTAAGAAGAAAAAAGTGTAGAAGTCGGAGGAGTTTTATGACATTTCCTTGTATTGCCATAAGCTGATAAAACGTCTCTGGAATTTTGTATTTCATCTTTTCCTCAGTTGAACTCATTTATCCCTTCCCATTCATTGTACACAACATGGTGTCAATTACCCTTTTTCCTAACTTTGTTTGAAGTAGGTATGTTTCTAGACTAGTTTTTCTGAACTTGACAAACTTAGGTACCACTTGAAACTTACACACTGTTTTTTCTCTTTGATAAATTGCGCTGAGTACCTGAAGTGAAACAATTTTTTTTTTTTTTCGCTGAACTTTTAAAAATTCTGCCGTGAAAGGTTTGTTATTCCTGTTAAATTTTTCCTCACGATATTTTCTAAAATTTTTTGGACACATATTTTTTCATTGATACACCTAACAATACCTAAGCTTCGATACAGTTTAGGTACTCTCCATTTTTCGATTTATATTGTTAAAATAGGCTAAGCTTGAGTGTTTAAAAAAGAATAATTTTACGAGGTCCCTTTTCAGTCCGAGATGCAATTTTTTTATATGTTAGCCCTTTAAATTCTAAAATTTCCTATATTCGGCGACCATCCTTACCTTTCATATTATTAAAATAAAAAAATAGGGAAATTGAAGGAATGTAAAGGTGTTAGCAATATTACTCACCTGAGCGTCAAGATTTGCACCATACTTTACAAGTATTTTCACAACTGTTACGCTGTTCAATAGCGGTGGATGATGCGCAAGAACTGCCGAATGAAGTGGTGTGTGTCCATTGGAGTTCTGTTTATTAAGATTAAAAATAGGAACATGTGAAGAGTTCCGTACATTGAGCAGCTCTGCCAAAACGTTTAAATATGATCCTCCCAGGCCAGCAAGAATGTGTAAAAGAGAGTTATTATCAGGAGCAAAACTCTGAAACAGAAAATATTCACGATAATTTTAACGAATGAAAAGAAAGTTGAAGGTGTAAGAGGGTTTAAAGTTCACAGTTTATTTCTTTTTGAATTGTACATACTCAGGGTAGTTTTGGTCTGATTTGCTAGTCCACGATGTAAGGATTCAACATTAGGTACATTGAAGTTTATAACATTACATTAAATCCAAGCAAAATTAATTGACAGGAACTATGAGACATTATTTTCTAGCTTCATTATGCATTGGAATGAAAACGCTTGCATGCTTTAGAATGTAGACGGAAATTTAATAAAATTACCTGATCTGGGTTTCTGTTCACATCAACGATGCTGTCTGCTATGTATCGAGGAATCACAGGAAACTTATGACATTCCAGGGCGGCATAATAGAGCAAAGTCATCCCGTTGGTGTCATATTCTTCCAGATGCCGGGATAGATCTTCTCTTTTTAACCTCTCTATACAAGCATAAATTTTTTCTAGTTTTCCTCGTTCCCTTTTTGGTTCAAAACTCTTTAAATGATCGATTAAATCACTGAAACAAAAAAATTATCGACAGTGTTAGACAGTAAGATTGATGGTCACTGGCAGTATTTTGCATAAAGCGTTACCTGCATACTATCCGCAAGAAAAACACTGCCTTTACGCAAGAAAGGAACGTATCACTGATGCCGCGATTTAAAGTTTTTTCGGCAACTCGGTGTATGGAGGTTGAATAAGTATTCAAGGAGATTTCTAAAAAATTGGGCATATATTAGCAAAAGGAGACTATGTAACATGGACTTGGAAGGGAGAGAAATGAATTCGGTGTCATTCCTCTACGAAGCGCAAGGGGGAAAACTAAATTCTGGTTAACTCTTCCCCACAATAAATATTTTCAACCATAAATTTTTGGTAGGAAGGAGAAGATATTAAAGGTGAAACTACGGTGCTTCAAACTTCCCACACGTTTTTCGTTATTTGGGAGCGTGCTTCATTGGATATTTTCATACGAAATTCGCAGAGCATTTTAGCCGATAATTTAAAAAAAAATGGCATGAAAAGAACGAGTACCCAAGTCATTCTTCAACATGAGTGGAAACAGAGGTGCCCCCCCCCCCCCTCCAGACCTGTTAGGCCCCTCCCTAGAAATTTCAGGGATTTTGCTACGTAAAGAGCGAGAAAATACCTTTGATTTTGAAAATTTTAATTGGATTTTTTTTCGGTGAAAACAGCTCAAGACTGCTCCTGAGACGACTCAACTTTTCAAACTTTTCCGGGGGAGGCACTCCAGACCCCCGTCTTAAGCTAGGAAAGTCCCCCGAACTTACTTATGAGTTAGGAGACTCCCACACAGACACCTCCCAGACCCCCTTTGATGAGATGTTTCTTTGCCCCCCCCCCCCCCCCCCCCCACGAAAAGTTACTAGCACTGCACAAGTCCTTCGAAAGTTGAGTATTTAGTAACATCAGGAAGTCTACAAAGCAGTAATGTTACCTGACTCAAAATTAAACTAAGGCAGAATCGACACGAAAGGAGAGTATACAGTTCATACACACAGTTATTTTTCCTTCAGTTTTTAAGGTAGGCCAGAAAACATACACCGTACCAGCGTACCGTGCTGCGATAGCTATCCGCTCAATCCTACACTCTGCAGTCACTGCACCTGCCACCTCGGTAGGTATATCTTTTCAAATTTCTTTGCTAGCTCCACTTTTTTTTCTTTAGTTCGTGTTCTTCTTAACAGCGAGCTGATTTATTTAATTGGATAGACGAAGCAATATACAAAGAAGACACGGGAAAAGTGGGGCGATCCTATTGGTTGAAACGAGTGGTTGCACAGGCTCGCACTGGACTAAAAAAGGAAGTATGCCACAATCACACGCTGAATGTGGGAGCTGAATGTGGAAGTCATCGGCCCGATGCCTGAATTTTGCGCGTCACGCGCAAAATTCAGCAGCGATTCTCAGCGACCATCGGATAATGTGGGTGTAAAATCGGGGTGTCTGCTGGCTGCCTAGAGTACCCGGAGAAGCACCAAACGCCACTGCTCTACAAGAGAACGCTCCGGAAACGATGGTTGGATTTCCTTTAGAATTTGGATAACAGCTTTTTGCTCAGTACCTACTATTGTAAAGTTGCATTTCCATTTCTTGTGTTCCTATCGAGTTTTGTTTCATAAAATAAATGAAAAGCTGAGAGTTTTGTCCTCGGTCCTCCTCGAGCAAAAGCAGTATCAACAAGTGTGACAAGTTTATTCACATTGGAAAGTGCTCGAGCGGTCTGCCGTGTTACGGAAGAAAGACGTAAGTGTAGTCTGGGATGAGCCCCGAGACGCATAAGAGCACGTGCTAACGACGGCTCACACAGAAACGGGCTTGCGGCTCTCTTCCGTAAGACGGCAGCGGTTATCGGAGCGGTCGTAACGTCGTGCAATAAAACGGGGATATTTTACAAGAGTATAAAGGGGTGGAAAAGTGCTATATTTCAGCGATATCTGGCAACGTTTCCGACTCGATGTGGAACTCGCAGGATTCTTGAAAACGAGTGTGAAATTGCCAAGAGCAGCCGGTAGCTTCGCCTTCAGACCGCGAGACCGCTGCTACGCCCTGCCGGCTAAGAAACACCTAAGTCCAGGCGGACTCCATGGGCGAGTGCGCGGTTTTCGCCGCACGCGGCAGCGCTACCATCACCGTTTCATCCGTAAAACCAGTCGGCCTTCACTCGATTCTTGACAATTTCAATTCCATCCAAGCTCCGCCGAACGAGATGCTGGGAGCCGATGTTTATGGATATGACGCGCAACTTTGCGTCTTGTTTTATTCGGCCGATCCTTATCTCCGATTCCACCCCTTCGAATTGAGAGCTTCGCGCCGAAAAATTCCCGCGGTGTGCGCTGGAAGCCAAGTGTTGAAAAATTCGTTAAAAAACGGTATCCACGTTATTTCATCGTTTCCTCGACTCGAAAGACGGAAAGACGATATCATAGAACCTGTGGCTTTGAAAGGTTCCGGGACATCAGTGGTCATAGAGAAAACATGGTTGTAAGAGACGAGAAATTAGTTTTTAAGTCGATAACAAGGTAGGGCTGGATTAAGGGGGTGGCCACATGGGCCGCGGCCCATGGCGGCAAATGTAGGGGGCGGAAAATTTTGCAAATTTTTTAAATGTAGGTGTATAAAAAAAATTCGGATTTAGAAAAAAAAAAAATTACTGACGAGAAAAGGCTACAAAATCTCTCATTTCCTGAGAGTATAGTCATTTCTAATTTTGTCGTCTTTCAGTGATACAAGAGACAGCACCTTTAATTAGTCGAGTTAAGAGAGAAACCAAACACACAATTTGGCCTGGAACGGCGCGACTTAGGGAGAAATGATGACGAGGACTTGGGCTGAGAAAGAGAAGCCCTCGGCGCGGCAATCGGCATGTAACACATATTAGCGCCTACAAGACTACAAGAATACTTCACGCATTGCATCAAACACAGTGCGGTTATTGTGGTCAGCGTGAAACGGATAGCGCCTACAAGAATGCATGAATACTTCACGCATTGCGCCTAACACAGTGCGGTCAGCGGGAAACGCATAGCGCCTACAAGACTGCGTGAATACTTCACGCATTGCGCCAAACACGGTGCGATCGGCGCGGCGCGGCGGCGGAAGTTAAAATCATTGGACCAAATTTTAGCGTCTTTCCTTCTCTTGTCCGTCCCTCCTTTCTCACCTTTTCCTTTTCCCGGAATTTCTGAAATTCCCGAAATGTTCCGGATCTTTTGTACCAAATCTTGCGTATTCCGGAACTCTCTAGGAACTTTTCAAAAAATCTATGAGGAATCTCGAAACTTTTGACGGTCGTGGAGTGGGAGAAATTGGAACAAAAAGGTTCCGAATCCCGAAACTTTTAACGGACATGAAATGGAAGCACTGCTTCCCAGAGGCAAAGAGACCTCCATACTAACCTCTTGGCTAACATTCGGAGGAGGAACTCGAAAAAAGTGATGGCTGAGGGGACTCACCTGTATATACTGTTGGGGTTCTTGATGAATGTTTCAGCGATAGCCGCGATTCTGAGGATCCTCTGAAGCATTTTCTCTATCCTAATTCTGCCGGGGACGACCATGTCCTCGTCGCGAACAACGGGCCCGTCCGGCTGGATCTCGGTGAACGTCGACTCCCGTCCCGGCTTCTTCTTCGTCTGCTTCCTCCCGCAGGTGTTGTTGTTATGTACATTGATGTTGTTGTTGTTGGTTTGATACTCGCTCGAGTTCTTCTCGGGAAGCTCCAGGATGAGCGGGCTCTTGGTCTGCGGGGGCTCGGGCGGAGCCGGAGGCTTGTTGAAAGACGCTTGGGGCGGGGCGATGCCGGGGTGGGGCGGGGCGGGGGGCGGGAACGGGGGCGGCGCCCCGTAGATGTTGAGCGGGAGGCTGGAGGCGCACGGGATGACGACGCTCTTCGTCTCCGGGTAGAAACTCTGGTGGTGCTTCACCGTCGGCTCCGAGTTGGGGCTCGTGAAGATGGTGTTGTCGTCGAGGGAGAAGATGGAGCTGCTGTTGGGGTAGATCTTGGGGTCGTAGTCGCCGTTCATCTGCGGGGGGAGGATGGCCGAGCGGGGGCGGGGCGAGAGGATGGACGTGGGCGGACTAGAGGAGGAGGAGTGGGGGGAGTTGAGGATGGAGGGGTTCTCGATGTAGGAGGAGGTGGAGGTAGTGAAGGAGGAGAAGATGTTGAGGGGCGGCGAGGAGACGGGCTCGCAGGGGGAGGGGGAGGGGTCGGCGGTGGAGCCCCACGAGGGGGAGGGGTAGGCGGCCGAGTGTCGCGAGGGGGAGGTCGAGAGGGTGGAGCACCACGAGGAGGGCGAGGAGGAGACTTTGTTCGTGGCCGAGGAGAAGGCCCACGTGTCGGCCGAGTTGCACTCTTCGCCGTCGGAGCCGCTCGTCGGGGCGGTGGCTCCAGTGGCCGTCGCCGCCAGAGGGATGTTCAGTGAGGTAGGTAAGTAGTAAGAGTCGGCTGGGGTCGGGGTTGGCGTCGCCCCTGTGGCGCCCGCCGAGGGCACCGCGTAGCCATTCAAGTGGTTGTGGTTCTCGTTGTGGTTCTGGGTCCCGTTGTGGTTGTGGTTGTGGTTCTGGCTCGGCACCGGCACGGCGGCTCTCCCTTTGGCCTTCGAGCAGGAGTTGGAGAGGTTGATGTAGTTCTTCGTCTCGCCGCGGCTGATGGCCGGGGTCATGAACTCCGTGAACGGGTCCACCAGGTCTGTCGACTGGAGGTGGTCCTCCACGTGCTTGCTGAACTGCTCTATGAAGCCGGGCTCTTGCAGCACGTCGCAGTTCGAGTTGGCGTCTTCCAGATGCTCCAACACCGTTAGCGGGATCTCGCACGAATCCAACTGAAACAGAAAATACCCTTTTATAAAATACCATTTTGGCTTAGCTAGCTCATTGTTGACATTGATAGACAACGCAAAAGACGAAGGAGACAATGGGATAACCGGAGCGATCCTATTGGTTGAAAGGAGTGATTGTTAAAGACTACGGTCGTTGGTGGGTTGCCAGTAGTTAGTCGATTATACTTACCTCCTTTGTCCCTGCTATAACCACCCGCCTCCCTTCCTTTGATTCTCTGTCTGTATAGCTTTTTCTATCGATTTCAATATTCAGCCCGCAGCATTTTTAGTCAATAGCAGTTTTTAACAGTCGTGCACTGGAAAAAAAAAACACATTGGATCTTTACCTAGCCCAGACTCTTGAAAACATTGACAAGAAAACGGACTCTTGATTCAATCAGATTTAAGCTTAAATCAAAAGGAAATCCGCCCAAATTAAGAGGCTGGGTTCTTGATTTAAGCTTAAATCTGATTGAATCAAGAGTATTTTTTCTTGTCGATGTTTTTAAGAGTCTGGACTCTAGATCCAGTGTATTTTTTTTTCAGTGTGCCAAACATGGGGAGCGATTCGGAGCATTTTCAAGGATGTGAGAATAATCGGACGTATTTAAGCTGAGAGAAACTATGTGTAAATGAAAAGAATCCAACAGTATCATTTGATGTTCAAACAGATGTTCACAGGATTTCCATGCTTCCTAATAGTAAGTTGTCATTGGTTCAATTCATTTAGGTATGCATGGTTCTTTTCAGCATAAATACATTCAATGCCTAATTTTAGATAGAATTTTGACTGCGATCATAAACCATCTTCATTTGTGACAGGGTCTGTAAAAATGGATCTTATCTTCCAAAAATTAATGCAAAATTGAGTAACTGGAAGCAATGCATACAGGGGAAAAATTGGGGCATTTTAACGCGCAATTGAGTTTTTTTTTCTTTCTTTTTTATGACCGTGAAAGCTCGAAAATTGAGGTAGATACTGAAGTTCCAAGAAAAAAAAAATCTTTAGTTTAGAGTTGAACTTAGGTTTTTAATTCTGACATATGTACAAAAAAGGAAGAGTTAGCCCCTCTGTCGTGCGAAAATTCAACTAAAACCCCGTGTAGCTTGTTCGCCAAGCGTTCCAAGTGTTCCGCCGAGAACTCAAAATCGCCAATTTTGACCTTTTCCCCCAACTTCGGCTCTCCCGGACAATTTGCTCCCGACAGATAAGGTTACTTTTCATAGATTCTACCACATTTCCTTTTTTTCCCTTGGGGGCGGGAAGATTTCAGAAAGAGGGAATGAAAAGCAAGAAGGCACCGATTTCAACTGGAGAAAATGTGTTAGATAACAGCGGCAGGCTAGTAAAGTTCAAGAAAGAAGAGGAAAATTTTAATGAAAAATGTTGTGCCGCCTCGAGAAAGATCATTCGATATTTCACTGCAACAATTGCACATTATCACCTAAGTAGGTATGGGAATCCCGAGCCCAATTAGATATGAGGAAGTCAGCGCCGAAAAATGAGAAGTGACGTAACAGGCTTCAAACAATGGGATCCGGATGAAAAATTGGACGGCGGAATTTTACTTTCTATAAGCGGGCCATTTAATAAACGCCCCCTTCCCCGAGCCGGGTCCTTGACTGGAGGAAAAAGCTTTGAAACCGAAGTTCGAAAGCGAAAAAAGTCCATTAACATTCAAAGCGGCCGAAAACGAAAGTAAAACACCGCACGTGTGAAAATCGTAACGCGTTTTTTCGAGGCGATTAGACACCTTTTTGGGGGCGTCACAACTGTCGAGTACGCGACTCCGCACTCGTTAAAATAGTTCGGCATTGAGCTCCTGATGAGCCCTGAGATTTATTCCGACGCTGGTTTTACGGGGTCCATGTGAGATATTGACGTGTTCCCTTTTAACAAGCGTGAATAATGCCGGCGTCATAATGCACATCGAGCGGTCAGTGGGTCTTACCACGACAAAATGAAGACGGATGCAAGACGAGGCGTGGGAGTGGCTTTGCCGAATCAAAGCATCTACGCTTTGTTTTAAGGTGATTCGTCAAGCTCAAGTGACGTGATCGAACTGGTATGCGATATACCGCATCGATTAGGTCAAAAATCTCGGCCGATTTTGAATTTTTAGCGAAAAAAAGGACGATAGCCCCTGCGCATGAGCCTAAAAAATCATTCTAAACCCAAAAATCAACAAAATTCAGAGAAATGAAAGCAGAACAGTGTTTGGAAAAAAACCTCGCACTCGATACAGAAATCGATGGCTGAATCGAATGCGAGGTTTTCTTCCAAACACTATTCTGCTTTCGCTTCTCTGAATTTTGCTGATTTTTGGGTTTGGAATGATTCTTTAGGCTCATGCGCAGGGGAAATCGTCCTTTTCTTTGCTAAAAATTCAAAATCTGCCGAGATTTTTGACCTAATCGATGCGATATATCGCGCTCCACTTCGACCATGCCGTTTGAGCTTGACGAATCACCTTAATGTTCTTTTCTGGTTCGAGGGGTGAAGTGCGCCGCCATGTAAAGTAAAAACGCCGTATGAGCCTTTAGACGTAGCCAAATTTCCTTTGACACATCACGAATTTTCGGGGAAATCAATAGGTATTCTTCTTCCGAATTTTCAGAGAAGTCTGTTCGTAATTTGATCTAAAGTCAGGGTTGTCACAGAATTTTGAGGACTAAATTCCCTGACATTTCCCTGATTTTCCTGAAACATATTGGTGAAATTCCCTGAAAATTGAAGATATGCCAGATGGTGAAAACGGCATGATTACAGATAGTTTTCAGGCTAATTTGTTGTTCAGAACGTCAGACCTTTCTTACAGAGCAAAAAAAGGTAACTTCAGGATTTTTCCCTGAAATTTTCGTCATTTCTCGTGTCATTTCCAGGTTTTCCCTGACTTTTAAAAATTTCCTGACATTTCCCGCTTTTTCCCGCATTCCCTGACTGCGGCAACCCTGTAAAGAGTCTGAAAAATTCAAGAAAAAGTATTCACACTTCTCATCGAATATGATTGTTTTCGGAGGGGATATTTGGCAACGTTTGTACGTTCATACGGTGTTTTTCCTTATCATGGTGGGGTATTTCCGCTGAGGAGTGACCGAAAATAAAAAATCTTAAATAATGACTCGTGGTCTAAAAAATGAGGGGCCGCCGTTGACTGAGAAATCGTAATTAGACACTCGTTATCGAGAATAAATTTGAGTCCTTATGAATGTGCACATACGAGGAAAGAAGGAGTTTCCTCTTAAGACGGCCCTAACTAACAATCATGAGCAAGAACCAGGAGATTCCCCCTACGCCTACGGGCCGATTATTGACATTGATAGAAACAACGATAGACAAAAAAGGCAATAGGAAAATAGAGCGATCCTTATACTAGGGGCTACTAGAGTAGCCCATTTATGGGCTACATTTAGTCAGTAGTAACATGCGTCCACCCTCAAAGAATAGTACTCTGTCAAAAACTCAATTTCTAAAAATTTGGTGGTTACGCCCTTCGCCAAATAACACGTTTAAAATCAGATCCAATGGAGATGTTGCATGCGTGAGAGATTTGCGATTTCACCATTGATTCTTATGTAAAAGTTCGCGAGAAACACGATGGTGCCACTGGTTTTCTCTGAAAAAGCATCTCCCAAGCTCAAAAAAAGGTCTCAAAGTGAAGCCAAAATGGAGGGGATATCCCATCCTACCCTGAGAGTCCACCTCTACATCAAAACAAACTCTCCATGCAAAAATAGGGAGCAAATACATTAGCACGGTTGCCACTTTATTTGGGGACTCCAAAACTGAAAATACGGCAACCCTGCTAATGTATTTGCTCCATATCTTTGCATGGAGTTTGTTTTGATGTAGAGAGAGATGGACTCTCAGGGTAGGGTGGGATATCCCCTCCATTTTGGCCTCACTTTGAGAGCTTTTTTTTGAGCTTGGAAGATGATTTCAGAGAAAACCAGTGGCACCATCGTGTTTCTCGCGAACTTTTACGAAAGAATCAACAGCCAAATCGCAAATTCCTCACGCATGCAACACCTCCATTGGCTCAGTTACGCGCATGCGAAGAAGCGACGTGACCTTGAGAAACTGATAAGTGCACTGATCGTGGACCCGGGTGGATCCCTCTGAAAAATCGAGCGGTAATAATGTCGGTCTGGCGGCTGTCTAGCGTCCGCGTAGGTGAGCCAGCAACAAGGCGAGGAAAATCAGGGGTGAAGGCTCGATGCAGTCAGACACATTACGATGGGATGCGTCCACGTTAACGAAAGAAAATACGCGTCGCGACGGGACAACATTAATCAATGTGATGGTCTTCAAACAATGGATACTCCAACACAGTTGCCAACCCGTAATAGAGCGAGGAATTATTCCCGTGTCGAAGGAATCTGTTTCCGCCTGCATACGTTGTGAACTCACGATTCAAATCACTTTTCTGATGTTGGCTCTTTGTCTACAGACAACCAAATCTAAAGCTCGATAGAGGGCTGATTATTGAAATAGATAGGCAAAACTATAGACAAAGGAGGCAATGGGAAAAAAGAACAATCTTATTGCAACCGACCGCTTTAATCTATTGGATGGCTCCATTTCCTCTTGTTCTGCTTTGTTTATCGCTTTGTCTATCAATGTCAATAACCAGCCCGCTGAGCCTCACATGGCCCTCAATGCCACCGTGAAGTGCAAAACCAAATAGAACACAGGGAAAGTTAAGGGATCCTATTGGTGCAGTGAATAGTCGCAATATGTACAAGGGTTGTCAGATCTAGACAAACTAACGGCAACACATGGGAGACCCTATAGTTAGTCGATCATTTCCCCGCTTAGTCGACGACACCGACCCGTTTCAACCGATAGGATCGCTCCATTTTTCCTTTGTCTATCGCTACGCCTGTCAATTTCAATTCTCAGCCCGCTGTTTTCTGTCCTACCAGAAAGTTGACGACGAACCAAAATTCACACCGAAAGCTGTTTTCGTATCACTGTAGATTTTGAATAAATGTCTTTGGTTCATTGAAAATTGGCACATTATTTCTTAAATTTCTCCAAAAATCTTCGAGCTACACTCAAAATTGGCGGGAAGCGGGGCTCTAGGCAATGTCACATGTCACTTTCAGACGACACAGTGCGTAGTTTCGGCGAATCTTGCCTTTTGAACTGATAAACTTAATTAATTTAAAACTGCCATGGGGCAGTTGGGGCAGCATACATTTTTACTGTTTATTCGGGAACTTTCGGTCAATTTTGTTCGATTAAGTCATCTTTTGAGCTTTCCTTTTCCGTGCTGAACTCAATGCTCCGCGCTCGGTGAAGTCTAGTCAAACTTTTTCCCTCGGGCAATCATGACGCCTGACGGTAATACCACTATTCGACCACGTGGGAGCTCGTGTTGCCTACACTAAAAACTGAAGGCAAACTGACAGTAAAGGAAATTACTGGCTCCACGCGCGTCCACGCCACGCTTGGTCCAATTATTCTGGGTTTCTTCCTCAGACTTCTCCGAGGCAGAAGAAAGCCGGAATAAGCTCACCGTTGGTTTGCCTTCAGTTTTCAGTGTAGGCAACACGAGCTCCCGCGTGATCGAATTGTGGTTTATCAATTTTAATAATGGGCTGATTATTGTCTGGCGATGATGACACACAAGTTTCAGGAACAGAAATACGCTCGATAGATCTCCTGATCTATAACTATGAAAAGATACAAAAAACGGGAGTCATACTGTCCAGCGGACTGATTAAAAAAAGACAATTTGATACATCAATTTGGAAATAAAGCGATTATTTTGGTTGAAACGAGTGGTTGTTATACACTAAGAGGAAAACGATGAACTAACTATGGGATCTCTCGTGGGTTGCAGTTAGTTACTTTATTTCTTACCTCCTCCGTCCATTGCAACTACCCGGCTTTCACCTACGGATCACTTAGTGAGGTACGATGTTAGACATTCTGATACGTGCTTCTTAACCAGAATTTTACGTAAAATACGATTCTCGCAACGAAAATCATTAAAATTATTTCCTAACCAAGATATAATGTTTCTTGACGCGTGAATACAATCCTCCCGCTCATGAAAACACAATGGTCTATGTGAGTCAAATCGCTCACTAAACGTTACTATGACAGTCTCTGCGATATGAAAATTTGGCAACCTTAATCTTGGCGCTTTGGCTCCGCTGTAGCAAGTTGAGTCGCACCGAGGCACCGATGATGGGCCGCACGCCCGAAACGCGTCTGCTCGTTAGTTAAAGTATCGTCGCAAGTGAGTTTTTTTTTAAAATTTCTAAATTAGTTTATTAGGTTGTTTATGGTTTGAACAACACAGGGTGGAAAATGAACAGTGCTCGATTGAGAAGCCTGCCGAGACTGTTGTAATACACGATTGGACTCACGCGTAGAGTAATGCGTTTCTTGTGACCGGGCGATCCAAATTTCCCGCAACCAATGTACAAAAAAAAAAATCGTTAATATCTTAATTCGGAGTTGACTTCAGAAAATTTCGATGCAAGAATCGTGTTCTACGTAAAATTCTCGTTAAGAAACATGTATCAGAATGCTTAAATTCGTACCTTGTCTAGGGCTCCATTGAATCCGTCCATTTTCCCTTGGTCTCCTATGTTCATTGCTCAGTCTATCATTTACAATGATCAGCCCACAGCTCGCCAGGGGGGTGATTGTTGAAATTGATAGACAAAGCTATAGACAAAGAAGACGAAAGGGATATGGAGGGATCCTATTGGTGGAAGCGGGTGGTTGCAATGGACGAAGGCGGTAGGTTGTAGACTAACTAACGGCCACCCACGAGAAACCCGACTTAGTCCATCATTTTCTCCCTTAGTCTATAGGAACCACACATTTCAACCAATAGGATCGCTCCATAGTCTCTATGTCCTCATGGGCGTAGCTAGGAAGGTCCTGGGGGGGCCTGGCGGCCCCCCCCCCCCCCCCCCAGGAAAACGGGATCCTCCATTCCTTACCCCCTCCCCCCGCTCTCTTCACCACAAGAGGTGGTCCCATGGCCCTCCCCAGAGAAATTTCCTAGCTACGCCCCTGTATGTCCTCCATGTCTATCGCTTTGTCTATGAATTTCAATAATCAGCCCGCCGGTCTCCCGGGTGTAGGTTACCCTGTCGAAGGCGTGTTTTCGTGGAAACCCCTTCCCAAGGACACGTGGGTTCTTCTGCTTCCCTGAATTAGATATCCGCCTTGCCCTGAAATCCGCCCGGGAGGGGTCAACGCCCCGAGCGGAAGAAGTTGGTCTCCTCCGCTAAAAGTGCGCGAAAAGTCGGGGCCGTTAAATTCGCGAAGCGTTCTTCGTTTTCACGGGCGACCATGCGGCGATCCCGAAAGGGCGTCGACCCCGAACTTGGCTCATTAAAGCGAGGAACTTACCTGAGCTAACGCAAAGTTAAGTGGCAAGGGAGTTTTTAAAATAAGTTACCGGCGCAAAGTCCCGGATACTCACCGAGCTTAGGGGAATGTTGAGCGGAATTGGTTGATGAACCTGAAACAGAGCGAAGAAAAGTTCCTGTTACTCCTAAATCAACCGTGAACTGGGTAACTTTGGGCCGCCTCCGTCTTCGCGACCCCGGCAACTCACTTTTTATGCCTCCGGAAAATATTGGCTCCGATTTACGGGCCCACCCTTTCTCCTCCGCTCGGAAACCACCTGCCCTAGAGGTTTAAGAGCGGTACCTATATCGTTAGGCCGCATACGTGGGTTCTACCGTGTGCAAACTTTAAGCTCAAGTCTACAAATAAGTCCTCAAAAAGCATCACAATTTTCTTTCCCCTTCCTTGCATATCTTTAGCAGGGGTGCAGAATCTTTCAAGCTTTCATGTTTTCGCGCGCCTGCTCACCGACTTTTCAGATTTTCCTCATTAGCTTTCGACAAAAATTCCGTCGGATTTAAAAAAAAGAGGACCTTTTTTTCCTGGTTGTCCCTATGAACCCTAAAAATTGCTAATCCTCCCAAATTTTTAAGAGCCTTTCCACATTTTCACGCGCTCGGGCGGGCGCGTAATCGAGCATTTTTTGCACACCTGTCTTTTAAGCACTGAAGCGAGGATATTTATAGTTTCTGGGGATATTCTGGGGTATAGTATTAAAAAAAAAAAACTCGCAAAAAAAGTAGTAAAATAGACCAAAAACGAAATGCTTTATGCAGTACGTTTTACAAGAAAAATGCGTAAAAAAAGAGAATCTCCTTTCTTCACCACTTAGATCACAATTTTTTTACTCATCATTCTTGGAATTTTGACTATTTTACGACTTATCTTTTCAAGCTTTCTCACGTACACAACTTTCAAACTAGTAAAAAATACCAGTTTTACATTTTTCCCCCAAGTTCAGAGTTCCGGGGGGGGGGGGGGGGTGTCCAGATGACGATATTTCAAATCTTGGGGAGAGGGAGGGGGGGGGGGGCTTGAAGAGCCGCCTCTATATCGAGACAATTTTGCAACGTAATCCGTGAAATCTGTCACGAAATCATTCCAGGATACGACGAAAATATTTCGCGGGTGGTGCGGAGAAAAAATCGTGGCCCGCCCGCGACGCAGTGGAATCGGGGACGGTTAATTTCCCAAAAATACAGAGGGCAGTGAAAAAAATATTTTTTCGTGACAGCTGCGATTTTCCCGAAAAAATATTTTTTTCGAGACGGCTGCGATTGTTTGGGGGGTTCGACTTGACGATAAACGTCACCGAACTTTCGAAGGCCATTCTAACATGATATTATTCATCAGACACGTGTTGGTGAGTACTCACACGCTTCGAACGAGCTTCCGTGAATGGACGTATTTATGCTAGAGGGAACTATGTTCCACGTAAACCGTACGTACACAGCTCCTTTCAGTAACAATACGTCGAATTGTGACGCCAGAGTCTCAGATGACCTTGAGAATAAATTGATGGTAGCGGTATATATAGTACGTGCATCGAGGAATTTTTGGCATCTTCAATAAATAATAAATTTTAAATGGACCGCATTTTGCAATTTGGAACTACAATTTCTGGCTCAATTTAGAAACAACGTATGTACCATGGTTTCCCTACGCATATAAGTGTTCTTCCGGATGAGCTAGAAACTGGATATGTGAAAATGCATGTGTGAGAACTGTGAACTGTGAACTGTGAACTGTGAAACGTCCCGGTTTTTTATTTTATATTTTATTTTGCGGCCTTGGTCCAATTTTAAGTTGTTGATTATGTTATAGAGATTAGTAGATGTGACGGAAATTCGCTGACTTTCCCCTTAAATTCACAGACTTTTCCCAATCGCCGCCCATTACCTGACTTTTCCCAATCGCCGCCCATTACCTGACTTTTCCCAATCGCCGCCCTTTCCCTGACTTTTCCCAATCGCCGCCCATTCCCTGACTTTTCCCAATCGCCGCCCGTTCCCTGACTTTTCCCAACCGCCGCCCATTCCCTGACTTTTCCCAATCGCCGCCCGTTCCCTGACTTTTCCCAATCTCCGCCCAGTCCTTGACTTTTCCCAATCGCAGCCCATTCCCTGACTTTTCCCAATCGCCATTCATTCCCTGACTACCTATCCCGGTTTCCAGACCGCCGGCAGCTCTGTTAAAGGCAGATGAAGTCACTGAGTCTTGCATTGCGAGCACCTTGAGCCCTCGACGAATTCTTTACGATTGACGTTGCGGCCGCGTGGAGCGTTTGAGGAAGTCTGTTTATTTTGTTGGCATTCCTGGTACATAACATCGGGAATTACGTATTTTGAACCGCGGCCGGGGAGCGGGGAGGAATGGAGGCACTTGACTGTTCCGAGTCCGACCGGATATAGGCCACTCGAGACCCTTTTTGACGACAGCAGTTTTTTTCTTTCTTTTTTCACAGGAAAAAGTCTCGCGATCGTCCACTCGAGAAGGAATTCCGATCTTGACGAGGCGAAACAAGGCATTTTTGAATTTTTCCATTGCAGTTTTTTTTGACGTCATGGCTTTTAATCCTCCGAACGAGGCCGAGTGACACTTTAAAGCACTTTTCCTCGCGACGCAACTGCGTTTTTTGAACTTGGAACTTGAACCCGTCGTGACTTTAGCTCGATAGAAAAAATACGCCGTGTTACTAGCGTTACATAGAAATTGATGCTTGTCAGCTGTACCGGGTGCCTGCGGTACTTGCCTAAATTCTGCCGCTTTGAGGAAAAACGCCGCGTGAACATTAGGGGCAAAAAGGTTTGCGTCGGAGACGAAGGCGGAATTACATGCTGAATGTGATGGCTGAATGTGGCTAGAATGTGGAAGTGATCTGTCTAATGCCTAAATTTTGCGCGAGACGCGTTTGATATTTATTTTTAACTGGACCTCTATATAACTTATCCGCAAAAACAAAAATATGAGCGGAAGCATCGTATGTTGAGACAAAAGTCAAGTATTGTTGAGGTCGCCACACTCACCACTCATCAGTGGTGCCATCTGACTGCATGTACTAACCTGTTGAGTGGTGCAGATTCTGAGGTAATCAGAGATTGACATTTGTCTCAACATACGATGCTTCCGCTCTAGGTCAAGAAGTGCAGGGCTGCAGCCAATAATTTAGAAGAACAACGGTGTGGATAAGACATTGAAACAATTAAAGAATCGTTTGAACAATATACAATCTTAAGATAAAAACCAGTAATAGATTACTTCATCGACACAACGGGCAACGCTGGAATTAAGCTGAGGCGTGAGAGAAACAAGTACAAAAGCAACGAACAGGCGAACTCAAAGCGAATTTCATTACAACGCATGGATGCAACTATTTGAACGCCACGGATGTCCGTGTTGCATAAGTACGGAATTTAAGGCGCTTTGACTGTCTAGGCACCATTTTCATCCGCGGTGCGGCAGCGGGTTATAACACGAGAATCCACAATTACGGAACGCCTTCAATTCTTCGTTTGCACAACTCCTACGCATGTATGGTTGCACGCATGCGTATAGCATGTGAGGATCTTTTGTATTTCAGTTTTGAAATAGGGATGCGCTGAGCATAATTTGTAGAGTTATTATATTTGTGCCTAAGAGGAATATAGGTAGTAGAAACAAAGAATTGAATGTTCTCTATCTTTTTGGCTCCTCACAGTTCAACCCGCGCCGCGAGTGAAGCAATGACTACCGGGAGGGAAAAAACGCCTTCACTTCAGCGCGTATGCAACACGGACATCCGTGGAGCCCGAATAGTGGTATCAAGGCGTTGTAATGAAATTCGTTGAGTGTCGTCGCATGCTATACTGACTGGGGGTGCTATGCTTGTCTATCTCACACCTCAGCTTCATTTTAGCGTCGCGTATGGTGCCGATAAAGTAAACTATTACTAATTTTTATCGTGAAGATGAAAGGAGATGAAGTAATACTTTTCTGAACAGGAACATCCATAGCACGTACGTTGTTTCTCAAATGAGCCTAAAGTATGTATTTGTTCCTTACTGCAAAATGAATCCAATTGACCTATACGCAGACTCCTTCCATCCGTAGTTCGGACGTAACTGCATTTTCTCTTATAAATTATTTGTTCTCAAGAGATGTTATGAACTTTTTCCAGAGCTTTCAGGAGTTTAAGATTATAAATGAAGAGTAAAACTAGGGTTGCCACAGAATTAAGAAAATGGAATTCCCCGACATTTCCCCGATTTCCCGGACACATTTTGGTGAAATTCCCTGACAATTGAAGATGTGACGGATGGTTAAGAAGGCATACTTGAAAATCGTTTTCAGGCAAAATTTGTTGTTCGAAACCTCAAACCCATTCTAGCAAGCAAATGAAGACGATTTAACAAATTTTCCCTGACATTTTCGTCATTTTCCCTGACATTCCCCGGTTATTCGTGACTTTCGAAAATTCCCTGACTTTTCCCGGTTGCCTGACTGGCAACCCTGTAAAACGCTGTTAAAAATTCAAAGTAAAATACGCGTAAATTACTTATCGAGAAATTTGGAGTTTATCAAAGGAACTTTGGCAAATTTTGGCAATGTTCATACGTCATTTTCCCTTAGTGCGACAGAATATCTTTGCCACTCATCCAGGTCACAGTGTCACTCGTGTAGAATAGGTGCAATTGGACGTATTTATGCTAAAAGGAACTATGTTGCACGCAAAACCCTATGCACATAGTTCCTTTTAGCATGAATACGTCTAATTGAGAGTTCGCGCGAGGATTTTTTTTCTTGGATGGATTGAAAGTGCTAATGAGCAGAGATGACTGTATTTTTTGACGATTTTTTCCGACGTGAAAAATAGAGGTAGTTTAGATGTGAAAAAAACGTATGCAGTTTAATGACGTCATAGGGTGGATTATTTCATTCGAACGCGCGTGTGTTTTAAAGCAAATATCATCATCCTGTTATGTTGCTGCAAAATATGTTCAATTAAAATCGAGGACATCTCCGCGTGTTCATCTCGCTCACAATCAGAAGTTTCCATTTCTGGATGAAATTAATTGACTTTTAGACACCTGCTGATTCTCTGCTGGGAATTTTTTACATTCCCGGGAATCCGTGTTTGAAACCTACCTACGGATAAACGGTAATGAAACACATGAAAACCCCAGAAAAAAAAAAACTCTCGACGATTTACGACTTCTCTCCAGCCAAAGAATTAACCCTCCGTGAAGGACTGAAGTTTCTAATTGTATTATTTTTCAGTTAAATTCCCCTTTCTTACTCCGTCGGAAATTAAAAAATTAGACGTACTTGGACTCATCGACCTTCTTAGGCTGAATAATTGGATTTTTCCTGCCTATTGATTAAGCCTCCTTTGAAGTCATTTAAGTTCATTATTTTCTACCTTAATTCCCCTTTCAAACTTCCACGAAAATTAACATACGATGCTTTTATACCCACCAGCTCTGGGATGGTATGTTCATTCAAAATCGGAATGATGGGGACGGCAGGGTATGGATTCGTTCGACATAAATCGATCGAAAAATTAACATATGAACCGATCGACAAAATTCGATCGACTCATCGATGGATCGATGGATCACATCCATCAGTTCATATTTTTGTTTTCCGATAGAAATCACATCTTCTAGCAGGCTGATTAGTGAAATTGATAGACAACGCCATAGACAAAGAAAATAAAGGGAAAATAATGCGATCCTATTGATTGGAGCGGTGGTTGTGATGGACATAGGAGTAAGTAATAAAATTACTAACAAGAACCAATGAGAGACCCTACACTGGAAAAAAGTCTCTACCATCTACAATTAAGACTCTTCAAAAAATGTGACAAGAGAAAGTACTCTTGATTATATTGCATTTTTGCTTGAATCAAAAGAAAATCCGCTTAAATTAAGAGGCTTGGCAGCTCTCAATTCAAGCAAAAATCCGATTGTACCAAAAGTATTTTTCTTGACAAATTTTTTAAGAGGCTGGACTTTTTGAACCTAAGAGACTTTTTCCCCAGCGTATGGTTCGTCCGGAATTTTTCCCCCACAGTTTACTGAGCACCCGTTTCAACCAACAGGATTGCTCCATTTTGTCCATTAAAATCAAAATGATGTGGGCACTTACATCTTGAGCAAGTAAAGAAGAGGTAAGGTAGCAGTCGCCAGTTTTGATGGCAGCGAGCCTTTGATGATGTGGATCGGCGGCTGCCGGGTAGGGCTGCAAACTTTGCCGTGATGTCTTCTTGTAGTTGACGCTGGATCGGGCAGGGCTCCGCGAGATAAGATCGTCCACTTTTGTGATTCCTGTCCAAACGGATCAAAGCAAAACCATCGAAATCAGAACACTCCGCTTAAAATTAAAAACCACACCAAACAAGTTGTCGTATCCCGGACGAAGAAACGTAACTCCACTCTAAAGTTGCCAAACTGACCCCAGCAATTTATCTACTTTATAAATGTGTCCGTGCAATTTTTATCCAAAATTTTCTGATTTCCGCATGAAATCTGAGGAAAAATCACTGAAATTTTAAGTTGGAAATGCCCAAGATTTTCACGGCTGGTAATTCAATTGACGAGGAGTAATTTGGCAACATTGAAATGGAGTTACGTTTTTTTTCGTGAGGGTGCTTCAATAAATATGCCATGTTGCTATTTTTTATTTTCCAATTTCTAAAATTGTGTAAACTGAATGGATCTTGAGATACGAGCATTTTTGTGAATGCACTTTGGAGTGACAAGGCGCGTCTTCGTCCTTCGGGGGGGGGGGGGGGGGTGCTCAGATGCCTGTGAGTGATCGATTTGAACCCCACACCCACACGACATTTTACACTTCCTAACATCCACTTAAAATGCAGATGTGCATTATTGTGAAAGGTTTATTTTGAACGTGGAACATTCCGATGGTAATACACGGGGTGTCCCAGACAACCTATACGAGGCTTCTCTCTCGATTATTTTCAGTCTAATGAAGTTGAGAACAGGAGGGCGTTATAGGAGGACCCCAGAGAATCCGATTTTCATGATTCCGCAGCCCCCTCAGGCTCTCTTGGGAGAGAGACGAGGGGTCTTAAAAAAATCGTGATTTTAGACGAAAGCACAAATTGATTGCATCAAAACTGAAAAGTATGAAAAATTGCAACCAAACCTGACCCCCAAAACAGGTCCATCCAACGTCCAAAAATGACGCCTTAGAGAGAGGTAACCCCCTCCCCCCCACGAGTTGCTTTTTTGCCGCAAAATTGACGTAGATTGTTCGAAAAAGATGATAGTCGAGGTAATTGACCCCTAGGAATTCAAACTGTATGGTTTTAGAGTTCCCCGGATCTCCCGCGGGGGGGGGGGGGGGGTTTGATACCAGGGTCGCCATGTTTCTTCATCTTCAAATTCCTTGATTTTCCCTGTCTCCAAAATTTTCGGAATCCCTGACTTTTTCTGACATTCGAATACAATTTTTTTCTCTTTACGTAAGTTATACATTCAATTCTGCTCAGTGCTCCTTGTAAAATCCAGGCACCCCCGAACTCCAAAACCCCTAACCTTCCCGGTTTTCCAGACCGCTGGCAACCCTGTAGTCTTGAAATTTGGAGATCTGGACTAACTTTTTTGAAACAAAAAATTCTGTGGTATTTCCGTGAAATTCCCGATAAATCCGAACACGAAAATGGTGACTTGATGATTCCACAAAAGAAACTCGGCGATCAACAAAACTTTTGCAAATTCCTTGAGAGGTCTTCTCTGATGCCAATACAATCCCCCGTGATAATCTCGGGTAATACGGTTCTTCATATTACTACCCTGGCTCACATTCCCTGGGCGGCATCCAAAATGACGCCGTTCCCTTCACGATGATGCTAAAAGTGCGAGACTTTCCTTCTTTCTTGATTTTCACTGGCTGTAAGTCGTATTAGGGGGAAAATCGAAAGTGCGAAGAGTTTTAATATCCTCTTAAAAGTCGGTCCATCCCCCACTCCAGGATCAAAAGCGCCTTAATATGGTTTTAATTGAGGTTTCCCTTCTGAATGATTAGCGTTCTCCGTGATTTAGTATCACTTAAGGAGGTCTTTAATAGTTCGTCTCCTTAATTAATTATTTACTGGGTGAACGCTCTCTACAAAAGAAGTTCCCTAGAGATCAGGCGATTAAAGCTTTGATTCCGCCGGATTGTTTTTTCAAAATGTATTTTATTATTTATTCATTTTTTTTTTGGGGGGGGGGGGGGGGGTAATCATTTTTGGGTGGGCAAGGGATTGCGCGAACTCGACGAAGACAATTGAACTGGTTATTGAGAGAAAGGCATAACCGCGAAAAGTCGATTTTAGAAAAAACCTGATGAAAATCATTATTTTGTTCACTAGTTCGAGAGTATTTAGAGAGCAATAGAGAAATAATTAAACGCCGAACCAGACTAAGACTCAGTTTGACAATGCTAAAGTATTTGTTTCTGCCTTTTTCCAGATTTTGAGTTTCAGTTTTCTTTAAAATTCCAGTCTGGTTTCATAAGATTTTCCGACTATAGGGCGTATTTACGTTAAGAGGAACTATGTTGCATTTAACCCTATGTACATAGTTCCTATTGGGGGCAAATGGGCTTCATTTTGCAATTAAGAACTACAATTTCCGGATCATCCGCAAAAACACTTATGTACGGACTGTTGTGATTAGGAAAAACGCCGTATGAGCTAATAGACGATGCCAGATTTCCTTCGATAAAAAATGGAAACATTTTTAATATCTTTCTTTAAATTTTTCAAAAAATACATATTTATCCGGGAAAATTTGGTAACTCTCGTACGTTCATACGGCGTTTTTCCTTAGCACGACAGAGTAGGGAAACTAAAGATACATACGTTGTTTTAAAACTGAGCCAAAAATCGTATTTCTTAATTGCAAAATGCAGTCCACATAATATGTCCTACTGTGCGTCGAGACGGTCCGGTTCCATGAATCTCTCCACTGTGGATCGCGCTACATTTGCCCTAAAGTTTCGATACTCGGAAGCTACAGAGAAGCGAAGATACACACGATAATACCGCGTAACTGCTCATATGGTCTCGATAGGAGCTGCGTCGTTTTTGATTACCGGGGCGGATCGAGAGTGAGGAGTGAACCAGGGGCAATCAGTGAGGTTCGGTTTCGGTGCGAATCGACAGGAAAAGGCGGTAATAAAGTTCGCGAAAGGACCCGAGATTTGCAAACCTGCTCGACTTGATTTCATGTGAAAGTCGGGACACGAGCCCGCGAGTTACTTTCAGTGATTTTCGACGTTCGGCGACTCAGAATACTGCCTTGACATCGAAGAGAAAATGTCAAAAGAGGCTTTTTAAAAAAATGGACCGAACACTGTTTGAAAGGTAAATGAATCACTGCAGGGTGTCTAGCAATTTTCAAAAAAAAAAAAAAAAAAAAAAAAATTCTCTGACATTTCCTTGAAATCCCTGACATAAACGACCAAAAAACCGGGGAAAAATTCAAAATTCCCTGACAGACGGAAAAATAATTCCCTAGCATTGCCCAGGAAAAAAGGAAAAAATGTGTAATTTCTCGACACGTTTGAACTAATTGGATGTAAGTAAGGATTTTTTCATGTTTTAAGAATATAGTGTAATAAATAGAGCAAAATATTTGGTGACTAAACTTAAGCGAGATATTTTTGCCTCATTTTTAAAATTTGAAAGACATCAACAGAAATTCTGGTATAAATCTCCGCAAAAGTAAATTTCGCAAAAAATTTGCCGAAAAATCCGTGTTTATCGATTTGTCTGATAATGAAATCGCTTGCAAAATAAAATGCCCGGACTTGCCGAATCTTCGCAGATTCCCTGACGTTTTCCCTGATTTCCCTGACACCCAAAAAATTTCCTGACATTCCCTCGTTCTCCCAGTTTTTCCGGTCGCTATATAAACATCCTGCACTGTGCAATATTTCATAAACATATGTACAGTCGGAAATAGAAAATTTCCGAATTCCAATGTCAAATTCCTAAAAACCAGCACACAACTTCTAAAAACTTCAGCGAAAAACCCAATGAAGGCGATAAATTATGAAGAAACAGGACTTCGGGAGAAAATACTGAGATAACTGTGCCGAAATTCGCTAAATTATCATCGAATATGTTCAACGTTTATGATGTTTGATTCTCAAATTAAGAGCAAGTGCTGATTTACACCTACGAACCCTGGCAGGCATGAGATACAGGTTGTTATTTTGAAAGAAAAATTACTGTTTTAAAACATGCACATTGATTTGATTAAATAATCGATCAATCGATTAATTTTGATTCTATTCAATTATTAATCTATACTGCATTTTCGACGATAGAAAAATTCGGTTTATCGATTAATTAATTAATCAAAAAACTCTAGAGCCAAATTAAGTAGAGAGCGGCAAAGACATGACAATATTATTGATCTCTGCACAGATACAACTCAGGTGTACTCAAGCGAGAGACTCCTCGACGCATTCAATCATCCCGGTGAAATCACAACGAGGTTATGTTTCTGTTTACATTTGACTCGATAGGCAGCGATTGTATGAATCGGTCATTCGTAAAAATACTAAAGCACCAAAAAATCGAACATTTAGTTTTTGGTGCTTTGGTATTATTTATACGCATACATGCATTTGAAAAGTAGAAAAACTGATTCCTTGACCGTAACACGCGCAACTAACTTGGTAACCACTGACTCGACTGTAAACAATCGTAAAATAACAAAACATTGACTACCATCCACTGATTTTATTTTCACTCCATTTCAAAATCCGAGAAAGCAAATGACGTTTTTAAAATTACTTCATCTTTAACTCTTCGCAGCACTCACGCACACTCTTACCTGTCGCCCAGTTCGGGATCAGAGGCACTAGGATAGGCTCCGTTAGACCCATTGATACTCGAGTGACAAATAAACTACGATTTTTACATGCATGTCGTTTTATACAAAAGCGTCGCGGCGCTACGAGAGAGGAGAGACGCCCACTTCAGGCGACGATTAGTCCCTGCGTCCATCATTATCGAGGTATCTTGTCAATGAGCCGTAGTATCTGTTTAGTTCTGATAACGTAGGACGTAAATTCAACGTCATACTGATACTAGCTCTTAACGGGAATTCAAGGATTTCAAGAGGCATTAAGCTTAAGTCACGATAACTTAATCTGCGAAACCGTTCTAAAAAATTCGGAAATTCGTGAGCTCCGCGAGTTGATTACGCAGTTCGGTGTCAACGATCATGGTGTCAACATGGTGTCATCATTTGTTGACAACATTCAAGCATGTCAATTCACAGTTAGAAATGGCTCGTTTATTTTGAGTTGAATTCGGTGTTGAAAAAGGAGCAGTGCATGCAACTCGGGTGCATGACCCGAGTCGAAGCAACTTCAGTAGCGTGGTTCAATTAATGAACTCCGAGAATTTTGAACTTCGAGTGATTTAATTGAACTTCGCGTTATTTCAAATCGCAAAGAGCGAGTAGTGGTGAATGAACTCCTAGATTTTGAACAGCGTTTGTTGAAATTATGCTCAATCAAGAATTTAACAATTAGCTCCCTGTAATATGATATGCAAACTTCATACTTCTCTTATCATTTTCCACGTTTATCTTTTGGAGTGTTTGTTGACATTATGCTCAATCAAGAATTTATTAATTAGTTCCATGTGATATGGTAAGCAAATTCCATACTTTCCTTTAAAGTATTCGATGTTAATTTTTTAGAATGTTTGCTGCCGATGTGTTCAATTAATAATTTAACAACGAGCTTCCTTTGATTAGGTAGCAATTTCATATTTCCTACTTAAAATGATCGATGTGAATCTTTCGGCATGCACCGTTCCTTGTCCCCTGCAGACGATGAAACGTTTCTCCATTCTACGGTTGCAAAACATGATCTCGTTGAACAACCAAAGTCTGCACCGCTCTCTAACCGATTTAGGCACATTGCGTTTTACGGTGCCCAATGAAACCAACAGGAAAAGTAAAGGAGTATAAGGCTGTCTTGCTAAGGAAGAACGCCGTCAGGGCCGGATTAAGGGGGTGGCCACATGGGCCGCGGTCCATGGCGGCAAATTTTGCAATCTTTTTAAATGTAGGTATCAAAAAATGAGAGAAAACAATCGGAGTCAGAAAATAAATTACAAACGAAAAAAGGCAACAAAATCTCTCATTTACTGAGAGTATAGTAATCTCTAATTTTATCGTCTCTCAGCGACACAAGAGACAGTACCTTCAATTAATCGAGTTAAGAGAGAGACCAAACACGCAATTGGGCCTGGAACTTAGAGACTTAGAGAGAAATGATGACGAGGACTTGAAATGAAAAGGAGAAGCCCTCGGCGCGGCGATCGGCATGTATCACATATTAGCGCCTACAAGGCTGCACGAATACTTCTCGCATTGCATCAAACACAGTGCGATCATTGCGGTATGCGGTTAGCGTGAAACGGATAGCGCCTACAAGACTGCGTGAATACTTCACGCATTGCGTCCAACACAGTGCGTTCAGCAGCGGTCGGCGTGAAACGCATAGCGCCTACAAGACTGTCTGAATACTTCACGCTTTGCGCCAAACATGGAAGGTCTTGTCCACACAGAGATAGGTTTACAAGACTTAACTTTCGCGCAAAGTTCCGTGAACTTTTGCTGGTAGTGTAGACAAGGGCTTTCCCAAAAAATGTGTTCAACACTAGTAAATGCATCTTATGCACCCCTCCCCCGCTGGCACGTTCACTTGATGGTTTTTATCGAGTTTCAAAACGAATCGAATGAGAAGGGGGCGGCAAAATACAGGCGGCCAATGGGCGGCAAGTAGGTGAATCCGGCCCTGAACGCCGTATGAACATTCGAGAGTTAACAAATTTTCCTTGATAAAACATGTATTTTTGACGACACTCATGCACATTTTTCTTTCAAATTTTCAGATGTTTTAGATTAAATTGCGCACTAAATTGTCTGAAATTTTTGGGGAAAAATATTTACAATTTATACAGTAAATTCAGTTTTAATCGAAGGAAACTTGGCAACGTCTGAAGGCTCATACCGCGTTCTTCTTTAGCACGGCAGAAGGGTAGTCCCTGGTAAATATAACTTCATTGGAAACACTTCGGAATGAAAAGTATTTGAATAAGAAAGCATAACTTACCGACAGAATCCTTATCAGAAATCTGAATTCGAGAGAGTAAGTTCGACAAATTCTGGCAAGCCAGAGTGTCTTTCTCATCTTCCTCGTTGATCGCACTGAAAAAAAAAAAATTGTAAAAATAAACATATACACACAAATTAAATGCAGGAAAGGATCATTTTTATAATTGGATTACATTTTGCAATAAGGAACCACTATCTTTGGATCTTCCAGATAAGCACCTTTCTGAATAGCGAAACCAATGGCATATATGTTGTTTCTAAAATGAGCCGGAAATAGTGGTACCTTATTGTATTGCAAAATGTGATCCAATGAAAGAGGGGAAAATGTTTGAAATAAATCAACATAAATCGATCAAATTAAAAAAAAAATATATTTGACAGTCAAAGAAATGGGAATTTACGAGAATGGCACGGAGGAGACCCACATTTATTTGACCACTGATAGGAGCTTGTATGTACTTTCGTTTTTACGGAGCAAAACTTTCTTCATGAGATGAATTGTCTTGATAAAGGTCTTTCAAGAGTAAAATTCTACGAAATATCAGCACTTTGGGGCTTGAGACTGAACTTTTCGGAGAATTTGCGCTGATTCTTATAATTAATCAGTAGTAAATAACCGATTAGACAGTTGACGGAAATTTCAACAATCGATTAATTAATTAATGAATCTAAAGACATTCAAATAATCGCTAATCTAAAATTCTTTCACAAGACTCAACTTTTGCCTCAGCCGAATTTACATTCCTGTTGAGTTCTTTCGATGAAACTTTACTCCGACAAGAAAAAAAAGTTTCTTACGAAAAGGAAAATTGAGGGCTAAAGAATAATACCGCCTAATTGACGATTCGGCGAAAATGAGTTAGCGACTTTGCCGTATATTCAACAGTATAAAATAGCTGACATTGCTAACATCTTAGTTTGGTCCAAAACCGCATGGAAGCGCTGCAATTACGCTTTGATGTATAAAAAAAAAAATCAATTCAGACCCCAAAAATAAAACAATGGCCAAGTTTTGTCTTTGTCCTGTAAAATTGTTAGTTTGCGGTAGCCATCAAAATGCAAACCGATTATCGATTGTCGCGACTGCACGATGGAAGCATTGGCGAATGAAACTTACTCGGAATCGGGAATAGGCCGTATGTCCTCTTTGCCAATTTTGGAGCCCAACAAAATGATGTACGTGCTGGATGACCGATCCAAAATGGACGACATCAGCTTCATGTCAGTCACCAGCTCGTTAGGCAGCTTCATTTTTCAGGATGCGGGCTCTGAAACACAACAAAAAACCATACTTAGTAAATTTTCAGCATCCGAGTAGAAACAAGCCGCACAAATGGGGCTTTTTTGTCACAAACAGACCATTTTAGCACTTTAAAGTGTCATAGAGGGTATTGACCTTACAAAATTCATGCTTTTTCAGTGCGTTCGTAATTTTTTCGTACGGTGGATACCCTCTGTAATCCTTTTATTTCACGTTTATTTTTAGACAAACCCATCACTTAGTGCCTGTAAACAACTCACAAGATTTTTCCCCTTGAAGGAATTGCCGCAGTTGTATTTAAATTCCGCCCGTTTACTGTACCGTGGTTTTTCCTGGTTTTTATGAGGAAAAAAGAGGATGCAGACGAATGAGATACATTCTTTTTCACTACAAGTGTCAAAAGATGCTCTCTTAAACCTTAAGTGAAAGGGAAATCAAGAGTGGCCGTAGCCATCCCCGGTCGAGAAAAATGACGTCCTACTGAAGTCGAGATAGCAAAGTGGTGGCCGACACTCTTAGTCGCACATAATTATAAAACACCGCTCTTGAGACACGCGCTTACATAGTTTAACAGTCGATATACGCGTGCCGTCGGTGGCAAAACTAGGATGCAACTATTCGTGATTTAAGGATATCCGTGTTGCATACGCGAAAATTTGAAGGCGAACTGATTTTCAAAAGATTGAACAGCACTCCGTTGAAAATGAGTCTTTTTGGAAACAGTGGTTTGTTCATTCGGCACTTTCATTTTGAGAGACGACTTTCGTTTTGCCAAAATACACTCACGTGTTTCGGGTTTCACATGCCATGTATTCCATCAGACCTTTTCAGGGACGGCAAATAGCGTTGACTTTCGAACTTAACTTCTACCACACCCGATTACAATGCTTGCGATTATTTGGTTCGTACAAGGTCTTTAAAATCAAGTGTCTCAGATTTCCTCACTCCTAAAAAAGGTCAAAAGAGCGTGTTGAGCCGAGAAATATAAAAAAAACCGGCTCTCCGCTTCGTTCCGCGCCGATTTTTTTTTTGGGGGGGGGGGGGGCTGTCGATCTTTGGGGATCCTCCTTAACTTCAAGGGGATCCCTCGGAGAGGGATGAACCCCAGGGAATAAAAGGGTGGAGTGGGAAGTTTGGATCACCCTGTATATTGCAAAATGAACTCCGATTATGGTACGTTTCATCCTCTGCTATGTCTGCCGTGCTAAGAAATAACGTCGTATGTCCATTCGAGGGTTGCCAAATTTCCTTCGATAATTTACTTATTTTTAAAGAATTGTATGAATATTTTTCCTTGATATTTTCAGGAACTTTAGGTGAAATTGCGAACAAATTTATCCGATAAATTACAAGAAAAATATTCATAATTTTACCGGGAAATTCGTATTTTATTAAAGGAAATTCGACAACGCCTGAGGGTTTATACGGCGTTTTCCCTTGGCACGGCAGATGTATCTTGACCCTTTCTCACATTTTTCGTTTGAGCGATTACCGTGATTACTTAATTCATACGATTCTAACGAGGCCCGTCCGTGTTTTTGACCCCCGCGAAATTATCATTCGAGTCCCCTCGCACTGACCACCGGCATCACCGGTCACACGCACCCGGGCTAGCCCGAAGCCCTATTAATTTCTACGCTGCGCGGTCTGCGGTGCGGAGTGCCAACCGAATTTTATCACCTGCTTCGCCGCGCTAAAAAAGAGCGTCGTGTGAAATTTCACTGCTGCCAAACTGCCCCGGGTAAAACTCTCACTTCCCGGAGGCGATGAGAGAAGAATTAGAAGGCATCGAAGATTGCTGGGTTTTCTCCTTTTTTAGAATTCTAAATCAAGTGATTTTAGGGGTTTCATTTTTATGGGTTTGATTAGTTCAATAACTTTGATTTCCTTGCTGTTGGCTCATTTTTATTTGCAAACATTTTTTTCTTCTTTTTTTTGTGATGTTAATTTTTGATTATTGGTTTAGTTTACCAGCTAGTTTTATTAAATGAGCATTGACTCTACCTTAAGATTTCTATCATGCGACATATGCCTTTAAAATTTAAAACCTAACGAAATAAACATCAAAATTTGTAGTTTTAGGCAAAAATTCCATGTTCTATGCCTCGTCTCAATGTGTACGTAGATGCGGGCTTCCGTACTACAAAGATTTAAAATTTCAACGATCTTTCTGGGGCTGCATATGCAACCCATATCAATTATTTAAGAATTTTGAGAAAATAAGAAACTTTGAAATTTGACTCATGATACTTCTTTTCTAAAAATTTTAAAATTGAGATTTTACTGTTCTTATGCTGTCAAGGCATCCTGAGTCATATCATAAAGTTACATGAAATTTTGCATCTCTGGCTGGAGAAGAACGCCCTAGAAAATTGGGAAGGTGCCAAATTTTCATGGATAAGATATTTATTTTATATGAAAGTTACTAGAATTTATCCTTGAAATTTCTAAAAACTACAAGGAGTTTGCGAGCAGAAAAAAAAATCCCTGAAAATAAGGAGAGAAAATGCCGAAGGTTCTCCGGAACACTGTATTTCAGTATAGTAAATTCAGCAACGTTTAAATGCTCATACTGTTTTTTTCCTTGGTAGGGCGGTAAGGTCCTGCAATGATTACGGCGCGGCGGCAGGAAGTTACGGACCGTCAAGTCTAAAATAAACACGCAGCCGCAAAAAGTAACACCTCCAGGTAATTCAACAGGCGAAAAAGTAGGCTCCTAAGTTGCGCGAAGTTATTCCGGCGTCGGACGCATAGTCGTTCCCTGGACAGATCCTTTCCTTGGGAGGCCCCGTTTGGTTTACATGGAGATGAAAGGAGGTTCAAGGAAGCCCTCAGAATAATATCCCAAAAACGACAATTCTCGCCAAAGTAAATTTCAGCACTTCAACTTTGGAAATGGATCTTTACAAAGGATTACGATGATTTGCCACCTCAAAAAGTACAAAATACAGGGTGATCCAGGGTTAAACGGCCAGACTGCAAGAGCGTGTCCTATGGGTCAAAATTAGACTTTTTTGTTGTATAAAAAGTTGTATAAGTGTTCTTTATTTAGATGCTCCAAAAGTGCCCCCAGTCGTAGCAAGTTGCTACGTAGCAACGGCGTTGCTACCTAGCAACGGCAACGCCCTTCCCCAAAATTTCGGAAAGTAAATCGTTTTTCCTGGCTATGAACCAAATCTCATGAAAATGTGTACTCTCTGTACTTTTACGCCCTGGATTCATAAATGATCTAAGAAAATCGAAATCTCAATTTAAAGAGGAGGTTTGGGGGGTGTTTCGGTTCCTGCAGTCCAGCCGTTTAACGCTTGATCACCCTGTATATGGACGAAAGAACTCTTAAATTTTGACAAAATTTGAAGTAGGTGCAAACCTACCTTAAAACTGACAACGCTCGCAAAAATAATTACCTCCAAAATCTGTATGTTTGCAGTGGAAAAACATTTTGATCCATTTTCAAGGATTCATTTCCGAAGTTATACCGGTTAATTTTAAAGAAGTTGGCGAAATTCGTCCTTTTTATGATGCTATTCTAAGGACTTCCTTAAAATCTTCCTTAAACACAATGTAAACCATATGGGGCCTCCATCGGAAAGGACCTGTTTACGAAGCGACTCTGAATACTCCCCTTACCCGCTAAATCACTCCATCGAAACATCCCCGACTGAATTATCCCAATGAGTGGCCATTGAACACAACTTATGCCTCGCTAACTTCTCGCCCTTGCATCCCGAATTCCCGATTCCAAATAGCGTTTCATTCTTCCGAATCCGAGCGGAGCTTTCATCCCTTCGAGCGTCCAGATTAGTTTCGAACGTGTTGAAGTTGCACCCGAACTTTCTTAAGTACTCCCCAGGGACGGGACTCTCAGGTACCCCAACCCCACCCCACCCCGACCCACCCCCACGGCACTCGACCATGCGGGGTGATAAACTCGATTTACGCCGCAATCGCTTTGCATCGCTCGCGCCTTTGTGATCGTGACGACCGCGGCTTTCATCGGTCTGGCGTTTCGTCAGATAATAACTTGAAGATGCTTCGACCCCTGCGCCGGTCCCTGCGAGGGACTAATGAGGGGCCATTCAGGCGCTGCCAACCCCGCAGCGTCCCACGTCGGGCTGGAGCTCATCAAAGGGACTGCAACGAGGAAAGTCCGTCAGATTTCAGCGGCTAAGAAGCTGCCAATTACCGCGGCGCTTAACCCCTTCGACGTCATTAAACACATCCAGAATAGATTATCTCGATTAACGATTAATTAATCGATTAATCGAATGTTAAAATTGCGATTAACTGTTTCACTGACTTAAAGGGTACATTTTCGGCCCGCTACGCGGCCTACCCACTGTAGGGTGCTTCGCGCCCAAAAATCATGGAAATCAGCTCCGGGGAACGATGGAGGTAACAATACGAAAAATTGAAAATTTAGGGGGTTACAGAGCTCAGTAATGATAGTAATGATTAAAAGCTTCCCGATTCATGTCGAATTTTTAAAAATTAGCACGAAGCTTCGATAAATTTTAGCTAAAAACCCAACAAATCTGATACTTTATGGAATCTCAGGATCTCAGGAGGAGGTACGGATATAATTTTGCCTAAATTTAATAAATTATCATAAAAAATGTTCAGCACACATGATTTTCACTCTCAAATGCCACATGCTGATTTAAACCTGGGAACCCTGACGGACATCCCCCATGGGTACGGGTTGTTCATTCAAAAAATCAGAATTTCAAAATTTGCATGTTATTCGATTAAATAACCGATTAATTTTTAGGGATTCCAAAGTTTCTTCATTTTCTTAATCCCTGACTTTCCCAGGCTATTTCTGCTTGTTCCTAAGTCCAAAATTTTCAAATTCCCTGACGTTCGAATGAAAGTTCTACCTACAAGGATCTTTATCCTTTGAATTCCACTTACTTCCGCTGAACGCTTCTCGTGGTATTCCGTACCTTTCTCATGTGGTCATAAATTCTCTGACTTTCCCTGACTTTTCTGGACTCACTGATAAAAAATTCTAGGCGTTTTTACCAAGGTCCGTTGGTACCTTTACTATCTCACTTTTTTTTTACCAATTATTGGTAATTTTACCAAGGCAGACTGGTAAGCTTACCTAAAAACCGGTAATTTTACTGTTTTTTTCAGGTATAAGATTCCCACTTTTATTGGTAATCAATTCCCGGTAACTTTGCCATTTTATCTCGGTAATTCTACCACAGTCGATAAAAAATATTGGCGTTTTTACCAAGGTCCAGTAAAATTACCGAGAAAGTTCAATAATTTTACCGAGATTTCTCGGTAAAATTACCAATTCCGTAAATGGTAATTTTACCAAGAAAAAACTGGGATCAAACAGAACCCTGAATTCTTGGTAATTTTAAGCTTTTCTTAGTAAATACACCGAGATTTTTTTTCAGTGCCTATGAATTCCACTTACTTCTGCGCTGAACGCTTCTCGTGGTATTCCGTACCTTTCTCATGTGGCCATAAATTCTCTGACTTCTCTGGACTGATTTCGATTAACAATCGATTATCCCAAAATTCGAGTAATCGATTAATCGACTAATCGCGAGGCTCCACGGTGTTTCCGCTCGGACGACTCCGAAGGCCCCGAATCATACAGTGTCACAGTTTCGAGGGTTTCAGAAATTGAAATGATTTTGTTTCATTAAGATGCGGGACGTGATTGGAAACGGGACATGGGACGGCGCGCGGGGGTCAACGGAGGTCATCTCTCTCCCGATGGCCGATCTGTCCGTCGCCGGGAACGAACGGGGGTCCGTGATTCCATTATCATGCCGCCGTGCACGAAAGCTCCAAGTTCCGTGAATAATGCATGCGAAGGCCTCTGTCACCGACTTGCGTTTCAGAAGTCCTACGAGTGCGCTGCAATCCCTGCCCGACGAAAGGCCGGCCTTTTTTCTTCTTTTTCGCCGGGCAGAGTAAAAAAAGAAAACTTTCGCGTTCCCGCGGCTCGTCAAAGCCGAACCACATGCAACGGAGAATTTGCATGCAAATTTTTTTCATTGCCTCGAATGAAAGTGCTTAAAGAGCTGTTTTCACGTTATTTTTTAAATTTTTTTTCTGATATGGGAAATAGTATAGAAATAGATTTAGAAGTGTGAAAATGCACCGCCTAGTGCACTGAAAAAAATTCTCAGCGTTTTTACCAAGGTCCGTTGGTACCTTTACCCTTGGTAATTTTACCCTTTTCTTAGTAAATACACCGAGATTTTTTTTCAATGTGACGTCATCTAGCGGCATTTCCCGTTTAAACACATGTATTTCAGCAGATTAGATCATTTTGTCATATCTTCGCCGATAATTGTTCAATTCATGAACCAAGGGTATCCTTGTGTCCAGTTCACTCAGTAATTTTCACTTAAACACGAAATTCATCAAATTTCAGACACCTGCAAATTCTCTATTCGGTGTATTACGAGCGGTGTATTGCGGTTCGGCCGACTACTGAAATTGATAAACAAAGCGATCGGCGGCAAAGACAAAGGGAAAAAGGGACGATCTCGTTGGTTGAAACGGGTGGTTGTTATAGATTAAGAGGGAAAATGGTGGACTGACTAAGAGATCCCTCGTGGATTGCCGTTAGTTAGATTAGTGCTTACCGCACCCGATTCCATCAATAAGATCGCTCCGTTTTCCCTTGGTCTTCTTTGTCTATCAAAATTCTAATAATCAGCCAGTGACAGCCTCGACGAGCAGGATTGGCCAACTTTTCTATCAATCATCAATGATTCCTCATCGCCAAATAAAGTTTCAAGGTCTCGGAAACATCGTGTCTGCGAGCGCTTTTGTTGGAAGACCGGAAGGTTGCGATGGGTTTCGTTAAGAGGTGCTCGAGACCCCGCGAAAACTCGTTAAGAGTCCACTCAACCTCACGGGCTACGACTTTAACGAGCGTTACGCTTTCTTCTCGGCGGAAGCATCCCACCCATTCGCGATTTGTCGAGAATCGAGGATCGAGCCGGGAGTGCGTAGGAGAGAAAAATCTTCTTGATTACGATAAAAAAATCGATGATTTAAAAATTACCTGCGGAAGAATTTCTTTGGGATCGGAATGATGAAAAAAACGCTGATATAACCCCATTGCCGTTGCCTTCATTAAAAGTTGGACTTAAGTTGGACAAAAATTGCTCGGTTCTTCAATTTTGAGGGTTCGTCGGTTTGGGAAATCGATTCCGATTTTAAAGCGACCCTAGTGAGAGTAAGAAGAAACGAAAGGAGAAGGAGAAAAGGAACATGCTGGGCAGAAAGCGAGGAAAAAGATGATGATGAGGAAGGAAAAGAAGATGAGGGATAAGAGGGTGAGGAAGAAGAAGGAAAATAAGGGGGAAGGAAAGGAGTTAAAAAAGAAGGACAGGGATATGAAGAGGAAGGGAATTAAGAAGCAGGAGAGGGTAAGGAAGGTGAGAAAGGAGAAGAAGAGGAATAAGATGGATAAAACGAAGAAGAAAAGAAGGACAGGAATATAAAGAGGGAGTAGCAAAAGAAGAAGAGGGAGGTGAGAAAGGAGTAGAAGTAAAGCGCAGAAGAAGAAGAAGAAGAAGAAGAAGAAGAAGAAGAGGGAGAAGAGGAAGAAGAAGAAGCAGAATAAGAAGAAGACAAATAAGACGACGACAACGATGATGAGGTAAAAGAAAAAGGAGTGGAAGAGAAAAAATAAGAAGATAAATAAGAAGAGAAGAAGAGGAACGAGAGGATATACAAAGAAAAAACAGTTGAAGAGGTAGAATTGGAGGAGAGCAAAAATCATTGCAACTTTTTACATTCTTTGGCGAAAAAAAAATCGATGTATTGAGGTAATCGATTAGAAATGGCCGACCCTAAAAGGAAGGCCGAGGGCTCAGCGTCGCACGTCGACGTCGGACGAGACGTCAACATAATTATTTCATCGCTTTTGAATGACTAAATAAGGAGCCGAGAGTCAATAGGCTATTGATTGGGGTTGGAGGGGGGGGGGGTGACCATGGGGGGTGGGAGGGTGTAGCGTCAACGACGAGATAAAAACGGTGAAATTATGAGTGCCGCGCCTCGGGCAGCGCACCGTTGCCCTGGAGACAACCCGTTTTCGTGGGCAGATCGCAGAGTGATTATCTGCAGCATGATGAGTTCGGCAAGGGACGCTTATCCGACACATCAGGACAAGGGTAAGGGGGGGGGGGGTGGAAGGGATGGGGAGAAAACGCGGTGCGATGGAGCGAGGGCACGTGGGTGACAGGATATAATATTTGATCAATTTCTTTGTAGTTCTATTACCCTCCGGCAAAAGAGGATGCACAACCTCAGGGCAAAAGACTGATCAGGTGGCCAACCGGAACAATAGAACATAACCGCACATCCAAACTCCAAGAATAAATATTTAAAATTAAAATGGTGTTAATTCATTATAATTTGTCATTGACAAATCGTGGATCGATCTTTTTTTTTTTCTTTTTTTTTTTGGAAGGGAAGGAAGAGGAGTTGTGTTTTACCCACGGTGGTGTTAAAAATGAGTCTGAAATCCGTCCCATGCGACAAATTAATGACTCTTTAAAAAGCAAAAATTTGCATAGACGTCCGAAGGTACAGAATATGTCACTTACAAACAAACGAGGACGGGAATTGCACAAAAACAAATCACTATTTCTTTTCTATTTCTCACTTTGTGAGTAAAAATATTATGATATTAGGGTCACCTGTCAAAGGGTCACTCCCTCCAAAGGGGGATTCGGGGGATTTCTCTGACTTCAATGGGGGGTCTGGGGTCCTTTCTCCGGAAAACTTTTGAAAAATCGAATCGTCTCGGGAGCAATTTTGAGTTTTTTATTTTGAGTTTTTTTACCGACAATTTGATCGAATTAAAATTTTAAAGGTGAAAGATACGTCACACACTTATTTAGCAAAATTCCTCACAATTCCAGGGTGTCTAGTATTTTTTAATTTTGAAAAATCCTGATATTTTCCTAATATTTTATAAACATTCCTGATATTTTATAAAAAATTCCTGATGTTTTATAAAAAATTCATGATTTTTTCATTTTGAAAATTCCTGACATTTTCCTGATTTTTCTCGACTCCTGGCACGGTAGGTAAAAAGCAGTAAGACTTCCTCCGCCGAGGAGATTCGCGTAGGAAAAATTCCTGATAAGACATCTGATTTTTCCGATTTTCCTGATATTTTCCAGATGTTTCCCTAATCAGTCAAAATTTCTGATATTTTCCGGTTTTTCCTGATGCTAGACACCCTGAATTCTTGAGAAGGGCTAATTAGATTGCTGGAGGGAGCATCCCCCCCCCCCCGGCTCCTTACTAGTTCTGCCCTCGAATGTTAGTAGGTGCTAAACTAAATCAAATTTACCCAAGTCAAAATAAAATTCTTTCGTTTCTGCTGCAAACTGCGTCTATTTTGAAGAGCTATCATTTTACGCTTGCTAACTTCATTGAAGCCGTACAGATTGCGAGCCAAACCGCTCTGGGGCTGCGCCATTAGAGCTGCAGTTACAGTAATTAAATATTGTTACATTGACGACTACGATATGATGACGCCCGTGCTACCATACTAAGTTACAATGACGTATGTGAAAAGGCGTTTCACGTGCAGTTACGCGATACCCGTTTCAGAACGAGTTCAGGAAGCTCCATGATCGCTGTAATCGATTGAATGCATCCTGCATGTCGTCTGGATAGGCACCGCTGCGCTGAGCAGCAAGGCTGCCGTGCTAAGAAAAAACGTCATATAGGCATTCGTGCATTGCTACATATAGCCTGATAATGAATTTTTTTTCAAAAGGAGGGGTATCGATTAAGGCTGTTTTCCTGGTCTATGCTGGCTAAATTTCTTCGTCTCTACGATTTTTTGCTCATCGAGTGTCTATGTTCTACAGAATGCATCATGATTCGGTCATTTCCAGTCTATTATCAGATTTACTGACCTAAATATAGGTCTGAGGGTTGTTTTAGCGAAATTTATTCCTTGGAGTTTCAAACTCAAATAAAACCGCAGCTGTGAGGTTCTAGCGTTGAGGTAGTTCCGACTTCCGAACTTAAAACGACTAAGCACTAAAATGAGGACGACACACTGGAAAAAACACATTGGATCTAGAGTCCAGACTCTTAAAAACATTGACAAGAAAAATACTCTTGATTCAAGCGGATTTTTGCTCCAATCAAAACGAAATCCGCTTAAATTAGGAGGCTTGGTTCTTGATTTAAGCTAGATTCTGATTGAATCAAGAGTACTTTTTCTTGTCGATGTTTTTAAGAGTCTGGACTCTTGATCCAATGTGTTTTTTTCCAGTGCAGGTTTCGCACTCTGAAAGAATTTAAACTCATTTCGCTCGAAATGCATATTCTTAACTAGCTAAATATTACAGAATCAAGTCAGCTAAATGATCAACCATCAAACTTCTACGCGATATTTTCAACTTTTTTGTTTACTTATTTACCGTTTTACATGTTATTATTGTTTTTTCAATTTCAAAAAAAAACCCTCGATTTCCAGCAAATCAATCAAAAGCAGTCTGAAACACTTTCGGTGTCACCGTAATTTGCTTTTTATTTTCAGACGCGTCAAGCAGGATAATAGAAGCTGCCAAGTGTCTACGAGATTATTCAGGAGGAAACGCTACGGGTATAACTGAAATATTGAGACGTGCATCGTAGATCAAGCACTCTATTACAGTCTGCGGCGAGTTTCGGGTGAAGAAAACGTGTTGGCGAATTAGCGTGTGCGATTGTGAAGCCAGGTCTCCACAGAGAGCCTGCGACGCGAATTCGGCCACGCCACCGTATGTCGAATCGCCTTTACAACGCTAACAGCGGGCTGATTGTAGTAATTGATGGAAAAAGAAGACAAAGGAAAAATGGAACGATCCTATTGGTTAAAACTAGAGTCCCTTTATACTGAGAGTCAAGACAATGTGAATCCATTTCTGATTGGTTCCCGTATTTTAGGCCTTCACAGTGTTACAAACGGGAATAAAGATTACATTTTCACCGATTGCAAAGATTATAAACTAGAATGGACCGAGGAGTTGGGGGTGTGGTAAGGATCAAATGGAATGAGAGAGGAAACGGAAATAGGAATTCGGGAATGGGTTGATCGAAGATTACAAAAAACGTCCGATTTGTGTAATCTTTATTCCCGTTTGTGACATCCATGAGCAGCGTTGTCTCAAATTTCTCTATAAAGAGACTTTAGGCACTGGGTACTCGGATACCGATAGGAGGGAGCCCAGGCACTCCTGGGAGTGGCGCGCGACCAACTCCGCGTCGCGCGCCGCCTGTGGAAGCGCACCTTCACGCGTGTGGCTCTTGTCTCCCATCGTCGTCGGTGTCAACTCTGGCTGAATGACACGACGCGTTACGGCTCCATCCGCGCCACGGCGAATTCCGACGTGGGCGAATATTTTCGGGCTCGCCAATTTATTTCATAAATCTTCTCCTTTATTTATAATTTTTCTTCTTTTTATTCTTTTTCTCGTCGACCTCAGTTCCTCGCTCCCGTCGAAAGAAAAAACCAGCCTCCGCCGTCGCACGCCGCGCAGCCCCGTCTGATCGCAACGAGAAAAAAAACCTCGTATCGACGTTCCAGCGCCGCCAAATTTACGCTGATAATATTTGATCTTTCGGAAAAATACCGGAGGATTTTACTGTGACAATTTCGGAGGACCACATTGGTAATTTGTTTCATCTCACTTGCAAATTCCCAGGGAAAATAAAAGCGAAGTTCTTGAGGAGTAGAATGAATGTAATCAATCGAAGGCAGTCAGGAAGGGTTGAATGTCCATGCGACATTGATACGTGCTGCTGTGAAAGTGTTATGCACATTTGAATGTTGCCAAATATACCCCGACAAAGTATTTCGACGGTGTGAGTCGGCAATCACATAACTCGGTTTGCGACGTCGCGTCGCAGACTTCCTGTCATACTATATTATTTAACAGAGAACTACTCAACGGCAATTCTTTAAAACTGTTGTGATTTTTCTTCCCTAAGCGAAGAAAATTCTGCAAACACTTCGAGGAATGGTGTCAATTTGTTCTCCTTTAAAAAAATAACATAGAGGCGGAGATTTTCAGACAACGCAATCGATATGTGATTGCCGACTTACACCGTTGATTTACGTTAGAGGTATGAAACTTATGAATATTTTCCCCTGAATTCTTTTTTTCACTTAGGAATATACAGAGATGCAAAATGTTCCGGACGGTGCGGTCGAGAGTAAGTTGTGGAAGTGTCCAAAACATTTTGGAGGCAGATGGTTTTTTTAGCTTCGGCCTTTTTGCGAGAACCAATAGCACGTTGCCGAAAATTGCGGAGGCCTAAAAAAATCCTCACCCATATTTGGAACAATATTCCCTGAAAAAATTCAAAGAAATATATTCGCACGTTTCCCTCATAATTCGTGCTTTATCGGAGGAAATTCGGCAACGCCTGAAGGCTCATACGACCTTTTTCCTAGGCGCGGGAGCGTTGCGTTGGAGCTTGCGAGTGGCGACATCTGCAAATTCGCTAAAAGCCCATTTGTCTTCTTGTCCAACGACCTGACTTCCTCTTTCCGCCGAGCGCCAAAAATCATACAGTATTTTGATACCAGCCCCTCTTCCGTGGGTGCGGTTTTTATTCTGATAAATCGTGCCTTCAACTAAAATAATCTCGCTGGTAACAATACTGCCAAGCTAAGAAAAAACAACCGTATGAAACATCGAAAGCTGCCAAATTCTCCCGATAAAACATTTATTTTGAGAGAAAGTTATGCGTATTTCGCATTGGAATTTTCGGATATTTTACATTGATTTACGAACTGAATGGCGATGTTGAATGCGGATGTTGATTCTTAAGTAAAAGTTCGCGAAAAACACGATGGTGCCACTGGTTTTCTCTGGAGTCAACTCCCAAGTTCCAAAAAAGCTCTCAAGTTGAGGCCAAAATGGAGGGGATATCCCACGCTATCCTGAGAGTCCACCTCTACATCAAGACAAACTCTCCATGCAAAGATAGGGAGCAAATACATTGACAGGGCTGCTACTTTATTTGGGGACTCTAACACTGAAATCACAGCAACCCTGTCAATGATTTGCTCCCTATCTTTGCATGGAGAGTTCGACTTGATGTAGAGGTGGACTCTCAGGATAGCGTGGGATATCCCCTCCATTTTGGCCTCAACTTGAGAGCTTTTTTGGAGCTTGGGAGTTGATTTCAGAGAAAACCAGTGGCACCGTCGTGTTTCTCGCGAAGTTTCACATAAGAATCAACAGTCAAATCGCAAATTCCTTACACATGCAACAACTCCATTGTCTGAAAAGTTCAAAGAAAAACATTTACAGCTTTCCCGATAAATTCGTAATTTATTAGAGGGAATACGGCAATGCCTGAAGACCCATACGTCGTTTTTCGGTAGCGCGGCGGAGTGCGAACTTGTGGGCTCATGCTTTTTCGTTCCGTCGCTCGAGTGTCAATGATCTCGAGGGGGAGTCGAGTCGCTTCACCGTAAATTAAATCCTGGTGACCCTATCGACTTCTGTTCTTTTCTTCCGGCGCACAGTGGATCGAGTCAATCAGACATGCCGGACAAGAAATTTTTGACTAAAACTGCAAATTTTGATGTTTATTTCGTCACATTTTAAATTTCAAGAGGTGTTATTAGAAGAAAGTTTTACAAGGGAACCAATGAAACCACTATAAGAACCTCAAATTTTTGTAAAAACGGAGTTATAAGCGTTTAAAGTTTCAACATTTTGTCCAACCTCTCCGACTGACTCGATCCACTGTGCGGCGCGCAGTAAGACGGGCCATCGGTGAAAGTCGAACATTCATGCGATTTATCGACTGATCTCCCATTTAAACCTATGGAAAAGGATTGACAAACAGGGTGTTCGCAACGAACACCCATCGATTCTTTACCATAGCTTCGAATGGGGAAATATCGATACTCGATTATTTACACCTCGCCTTTGGTATCGACGAGGGCCGTTTTTAGGTCAACCCTAGCAGAATTCCTGCAGCTTAGCTTTTAAAATTTTTTGCTCATTGAAGGTCAATATTTAACGGAATGCATCATGATTTGGTCTTCTCTTCTCGAAGCCTCTTTTCGGGTCTAAAACTGGACTTAACTTGGGTCTGACGGGCAATATATGGCGAAAAATGTGGGTATATGGTTCGAATGTCGAAAGATCCGCATTTTCCGCTGAGGTTGACGTTCAGACCTTCGTGTTTCAGTTTTGATACGGCGATGTGCTGAGCATGATTTGTAGTGCATTGATTTTTACCTCAGAGGTATCCTCATAGTTTAAACTAAGAATTGAAGGCGCGCTGTTATTTTGGATCCTCGCAGTTTAGCCCGCAGCCGCGGATGAAGCGATAAGAGTTGGGAGAGCCTAAACGCCTTCACTTCCGTGTATATGCAACACGGACATCCGTGGAGCTCGAATAGTTGCATCCAGGAGTTATATTGAAATTCGTAGTGTTCATCGTATGTGATACTAACTGCGGGTGCTATACTTCTTTCTATTACACCTCAACTTAATTTCATGAGCGGGCTGTTCGAGTGTACGCAACGAAAAACGTTAGGTATCTTGATAAGTGTTACTTTCAGTAATTTCCGTTCCGCAAACGTGCAATTTTGTAGAGAAAACATACATCATAATGGTTGGATCCGCAACTTATCATCTCGTGGCCCTTTCCGCGCTGATTCTTGGTATGCTCTCTGTTAGCCGTTCACGCTATATTACTATTGCGTCACAGGAAAACGATATATACAGACTAATTGTCATTGCATTGTCAGGGGGTGTGCCACTGTTATTGTTTGGATTCAATCTAATGTAATGCAGAATCCCTTTGATGACGCCACCAATAATGCGTTCATTTGGTGTATTTAAAAATAGCACGAACCCACGTGGAACTCCGTGAGAAAAAATCAGTGGAAAGAAACCCGAAAGATTGTTTCATCAACTCTGCTCCGATTTGTCCGCTTCTCGGTAAAACCTCCGTTTCCATTCATAAGCCAGTCTTGAGGGCGTAAAGAAAGGGGGAAGGGGAGGTAAATTTCAGTTTCATTGCGAGGGATTAGATGTATTCAAGTGTGAAGCAAAGCTGTTATGAAACTTTGTCGCGAAGAAATTGAATAGAATACACGGAGTGAAATGAGGGTGATGAGACGCCTTTTGTCTCACGGTGAGCTGATATTGTTAACTTGGCGTCGGCAACAGCATCCCAGCATCCCACTCCTTGGAATCGAACTTACCTTAAACTCTGATTAGATATTCATTAAGTAACCCCTCGTCTTTAGGTCTCTCTTTGTCGACCCGAAATTGGCACTTGCAAGTCTGTCGTCCTAAAGAAGAACATCCTATGCGCACTTCGACATTGCCTAATTTCTTCTGGTAGTACACACATTGTCTGAGGAATTAAGTCATATTTTTCGTTCAATTTTTGAAAGGATTTTATTCTTAGTTCAATTTAAATTATCTTAAAATTTCGAGTAAAAATGCTCAGAGCTTTTCTTAAAAATGAATAAAAAGAAGGAAAGAGAAAGAAGATGAGAAAAAATTGTTGGCGAAAAGCGTCAGCTGTTTTGTAAAGTTTTGATTCCTCCAGTTTTTCATTTCTCAGTTTCAGTTCGGTATGATACCTTGCCCATAAAGGTGATCTAAAAGCGTCCTCCGAGTGTTATTTCTTTCCATACCACCTTTAGCTTTTACCTTTAGCCTTTAGGTTATGGGCCCAGCACGCGACCCGATTTAAGCACTGCAGTAAATATTTTGAGTCGATTCGCTAGTAAAAATAACAAGGAGCTATGGCAGTGTTTAAAACGAGTCCTGAGATATTTGAAAGGATCTCGTGCTTTGAAACTTACGTATAAACGAAATAATGATCATGAGCATATTCTAAGTGGATTTGTTGATTCTGATTGGGCAGGAGATTCAACGGACAGGAAAAGTACCACTGGGTTTTTCTTCAAACTGTTTGGTGTGTGCACCGTTAGTTGGAATACAAAGAAACAGAAATCTGTTGCTGCCTCGTCTACAGAGGCAGAATACATGGCCCTATTTGAAGGGGTTAGGGAAGCTCTCTGGTTGAAGTCATTACTGCATAGCGTAAATTTGGCAATACAACGGCCAATCCCTATCTATGAGGATAATAACGGTTGTATTAGCATTGCTAACAACCCGTCTAGTCATAAAAGATCGAAACACATCGATATTAAATATCACTTTTCCCGAGAGCAAGTTGAAGAAAATACTATTATCCTTCATCATTTGTCCACAGGTGATCAGCCAGCAGATCTGCTCACGAAGCCTCTACCAACTCCGACCTTCTTGAAATTCAGAGCTGAATTTGGGCTCCAATCAGCCAGTACCGAGTGAGAGATTTGATGAGGTTTTCATCTGGGTTTCCCTCATCCTTGCAACAAATGTTGAATCTATTTTCTTTTCTTCCCAGATATTAGATAAAGTTAATTTTTTTAAAAAAAAAAAAAAAAAAAAAAAAAAAAAAAAATTTTTTTTGACGTTTTAAACCCCCCCCCCCCCAAAAAAAAAAAAAAAAAAAAAAAAAAAGTCAAATTTACATTTCAAATTTACATTTCATTTTTTTTCAATGTCAAAATTTAATCCCCAAGTTAAATTTTGAGGGGGCGTGTTGGCGAAAAGCGTCAGCTGTTTTGTAAAGTTTTGATTCCTCCAGTTTTTCATTTCTCAGTTTCAGTTCGGTATGATACCTTGCCCATAAAGGTGATCTAAAAGCGTCCTCCGAGTGTTACCACCTTTAGCTTTTACCTTTAGCCTTTAAAAATAAGAAGAAAAGAGTAGGAGGAAGTGAAGACACTGATGGGAAAAATTGAAAGGGGAATAGCAAGGAAAAAAGAAAAAAAGGGGAAGAGGAAGAGAGGAAGAAGAAAAGGAGAGGAAAAAAGAGTAAAAAGAGGAAGAAAAAAAGAGAAAGAGGAGGAGAAAAAGAAAAAGAAGGAATGCAAGAAAGAGGAGGAAGAAAAAGGAAATAAGGAAACGTAAAGAAAAATAGGAAAAAGAGAAAGAGGAAGAAAAGAGGAAGAAGAAAAAAGAGGAAGATGAGGAAGCAAAGAGGAAGCAGATGAAGAAGAGAGGGTGCAGCGATGGAGAATATCTGAACATTTCGAGTGTAAGTGTTCATAACTTTCCGCAGAAATAAATATTTTATCGGTAGGGATTTGGCAACATTCGAATATTTATACGCGATTTTTCCTCAGCACGGCAGAATTATAGAAAAGTAGCGCATCCGGCATTCAACCACCTCTGTTCATGCGCCAGTTCTGGCACCTGTGGGATCTCACATCAATTATTTCCGGTGCATGCGTAGTCAGTGCTCGAATTTGAAATAATCTCCCACGCTTTTTTCGGACTTTACAAAAATACAGAATCTTCCGCTTAACATGCCAACCTTCCTACAACCCTTATATTCCTCCCTTTTCCCAACCCTACTAAGACAGCCATGCCTCCAAGAATTGCCTTGTTTCTATCCGTCATTTCTGGGCTGTAAGGAGGAGAATTTGCTGATTGCACTGAACCAGAAGCTTGATAAATGGATTATGTCAAGAAATTGCATACCCTAAAGGCTACTTCTTGGAATTTATCACGAAAATCTCGAATTTCCGTACCTTTTCACGCAAAATCCGTACCTTTTCCGTACTTCCGTGCCAACCTTCCTAAATCCGTGCTTTTCAGTGTAACCGCACTTTTTGCGTACAGTAGACACCCTGTTAATCGCCTGGCCATGCCTAACTACCAGGGACCTTGGGAAGAATGTGGCAACAGAACGTCCGACGAGCGGTGTTGCTAAACTTTGCACAGAGTCAGCTTTCACAGCCATGTGCCCCGCGGATAAATTCACTTGAGCTTACAGCGACAACATCGCCGGAAAAAGTGTTGCTCCCAAGTTCCGAACAGCAAAGCAACGGGAACGCTCGACGCGGAATGAATTACGGGCAACTTAAACATGACTTATTATGAAAAGACAACGAGGAAAACTCCGCGTCGCACCAATCTCTTCTTGACGCACGCTTTCGGTATTCGCCAAAGGTAGACGCGATACCTACTCAGATGGTTATCGCGACTATCGCGGGGCATGTGGTCACGGCAGCTTCGACCATAAGCGGAATCGCACGAAATATCGAGAAATATTATTGATTTTATCACTGAGGATCCGTTTTTCGCCGTGGTCTGACTTGAAATTTGCGATATAGCGAGACGGGCGGTTCGACCCTCGCAAAAAAATCAGGTTCTGGTGATTACGTAATAAAGTACGGCCTTCACTTATGGGATGAATAATGCTGCCTGTCGCTCCCGGTTTATACATCAATGAAAGGGGGTTAGGTTTGGTAAAATTAGGGTTCTTTAAAAAATTCCAAAGGAAGTGGGTGGGTTGCGTTTACCAACTGCAATTCTCGCAAATACACCACATCAAACGAACCCATCAACCTCTTTGAATCACAGTCTTTTTTTAAGGTCGATTTCTTCTTATTGATACTATCATAATAATTTATTTAGAAAAAACCACATTCGTCTGAAAAAGAATAGAGAAAAACTCAAATTCTAGTGGGAAAAAAAAAATTCACTCAAGAAATTTCACCCCCCCCCCCCCCCACCTCTTTGAATCACAGTCTTTTTAAAGGTTAATTTCATCTTTGTATTAATATTATCACCTTAATTTCTTAAGAAAAGCCACATTCATTTGAAAAAAAATGGAGAAAAACTTCATTCGAAGTGAAAAAAGAAATTTCCACCCCCCTCCCCTCCCCCCGCTAGCCTCTTTGAGTCATAGTCTTTTTTTTAAGGTTGGAAAAACGTATTTATTCCCCCACCCCCTCCCTCTAAAAAGAAACGTAAATATGCGTGAAGCTCCCTCGGTCAGAGGCGGATCTAGCAATTTGGCAACACTAGACTGCCTTCATTTAATCCCATGCTAAATGATCGATCCTTGTCGGATTACCTGGCCCCCCAAGAATCGATATATTTCTATAGGTTTAAATGGCGAAAAACAATGTTGCCAATTTGCTGGATCCGCCAATGTCCTCGGTTACATCCGATCCGTCTTGTCCTGTATTAGAGTTCTCCTTTTGATTTGAGCAAAAATTCTGGGATGATGTCAAATGAGATGTTGTTTTGGTTCCCCTCCTCATTTTTATTTTCGATTCATGCAGTATAATCATCGCGACCGTTGCCCCGGCACAGTTCGAATGCCACGCCGCGCGCCGAGGCCACGATGAGAGGACCGTATGTAGTCTCCCTGTTAGGGGTCGAGTTCAGGGAGCCCACATGCCCCAGCCCTGCGGCTCGATTGTATAATCGATATCGAATGACCTTGATCGATGAAAAGCATCGCTAGGATAGGGATTTATCGATCAGGAGCATTCGATAACAGTTCGACAGTCGAGCCGCAGGTCCCGGCCCCGACGAAAACTTGATCTTTCCGTTTCGTGCGAACAAGTTTCGGAACCCACGCGGAAGTTGGTTTCGGATCTTTTTCCCTGTATCCAGTCCGCCGGCTCGAACATTTTTATTGCACCCAAATATTCAAGAGCGCTTCGAAACGAACCTCACGGTACCCTCGTGCTAAGGAAGAACGCCGTAAGAGCCTTTGAATGTTGCCAAATTTCTTTGGGGGGGGGGGGGGGCGGCGGCGGCGGCACGAATTTTTAATCGGACCTGATTGAGATTTGACCTGAAATATTGTAAAATTTCGACGGAAAATGATCACGACTTTCCTCAAAATTAAATAAGAAAAAGAAAAAAGAAAAATAAAAAAAGAGAGAAAAGAAAAGCAACGAATGGAGAAAGGAGGGGGGGAAAGGAAGGAAGAAGAGAGAAGTAAAAGAGGAAGGAAGAAGGAGAGTAGAAGTAGTAGGATGAATTAATTTTATAGAGGTGCCTTAGCAACTTCGGCCATTCACACCTCTGAAATTTAGAAGGATGGAAAAAAGCAGGAAAAGAGAAAGAAGAAGTGGATAAGTCTAAAGGATAAGAAATAAGAGGAAGTTGAAGAAGAAGACAGAAATTAAAAGCAGAAAAGACTAAAAAGAAAAAGAAGAAAAGAAACGAAAAGATAGACGGGGAAGGAAAAGCAGATTAGAGAAAGGAGAGGAGGAGGGAAAGAGAAAATGAAAGAGGAATAAGAAGAAAATGGAAAGGAAACAGGTAGGGGAAGTAGAAGATAAGGAAAATAAGAGGATGAAAAGAGAAAGAAAGAATGAGAGAAAAAAGAAGATAAGAGAAAGAAGAGGAAGGGAGAGAGAAAGAAGAAAAGCAAAACCGGAGTAAACTTGGTAACGTCTGAGTGTTCTTAGGGTGTTTTTTCCTTGGCCCGGCAGAATACTTGGGCGAGACTGTCGTAATTTGATCCGCGAAATTATCTCCTTTTTATAGTTTCTCGCCTTTGGGAAATTTTAACTTTCCTCTTGTGGAGCAAAGGCCCGAAAAGCCGCCACCCTCCGTGCTGAAGAGAGCAGGAATACCTTTCCTTGATTTTAGGAGCCATAAGGGAAAAACGGATTTTCGATCGTCTCGGCCGGTTCCTTATTTATCGCATTATTCCAAAACTGCCCGTACGAGTGCACGCAAAGTCGTCTTTAGACGTCCCGATGAGGGAATTCTTCAATATTTGACGGATTCAAAAGCTTCCGCTAAAAAAATCGGATTTTTTTTACGATCACTGTTTGCCATTCCGTTTTTGACGAATCGTTTGGAATGCCTTTATCGCCGAGTCGCTTTCAGACATTCACAATTGCAAAAATATGTTTTCACCATTTGGCCATTCCATTATGCATATCATCATGAGGTAAAATAACGGTAAATACATTTTCAGACAGCTTAAAACACGAAAAAAGCCTTAAAAATTGCACTATATGTTCAGGGCAAATCCAATACTTTGAGTGTATGAAAGCATAGAGTAATTGAATCAAGAAACACAAGAAACACTATTTTCTCAATAATTATGAGTTGCATTTGGAAAGATTTGACGTGTCCACCATATTTTACCTATTTCTTTTTTATAGCGAAATGTGCAATATATCTTCTGTTAGTTAATGTAAATTATGAATTATTATGCTGGTTATTAATGTTAATTAATATTAACTTTTTTTCACAAGATGTTCTCCGGTAATGGGAGCCCAAAACGGACCAAAGTCTTAAGTAATTGGCACTTTTCTTGCCACAACTATTTAAATTCGGAAGTATAATTTCATGTTTTCCTATCATTCATTCCTCTCTTCTCTCTCTTGTACTTCCTCTTCTGTTTTCCTTTTCCATTTTGCATCTTTCTGCCCTCCTCTTTTCCCCTTCTTCCTCCCATTCTCCTTCTTATACATCCTGTTCTCATATTTCGTTTTCTTCTTCCACTACATCGTCTTGTTTTTCTTCTCTTTCTCTCTGTTTCTACTGCGTCCTAATCTGACATGTTTCATGAAGGAGCCGTAAGCGGTAAGACCCGATGCTGTCAGGCCCACCCTTGAATTTATAAACGGCAGGAGGTGTTCCGCAAATATGACGTCACACAACTGCCAAGTTTTCAAGTGCACGGGTAAACAATGCTAAGCATACAGTGTAAAAAAAAAAGGAGAAACCTGCAAACAGACTTCCGATAAATCTTTCGAGTTTGAAATTCAACGGCGAATGGCAAAAAAAAAAAAAAAAAAAAAAAAAAAAAAAAAAAAAAAAAGAAAACCGAAGGGTCTTGTTAGGCAAAGGCTCGGCATTTAATTGACGTCGGCGGTATGGTCCCGTCGTGCAACTTATTTGAGCTTAAGTGGGTCATGAAAACTTTGGCTCAAATAAGCACTCTCTGTCGATGCACTCCCAAGTGACACGTGTGCATTCGAATGTAGGTCGCGATGAGTTTAAAAATCGCAGGAAGAACACTTTAACCCCCCTACTGCCGCGTTACCCGAAGAGCTGTAACTCCAGAGAAAAAGTTTCCAGGTAAGGGACTCACGATCAGTCTTCACTGGAAAAATTAACACATTGGATCTAGAGTCCAGACTCTTGAAAACATTGACATGAAAAAATACTCTTGATTCAATCGGATTTTTGCTTGAATCAAAACGGAATCCGCTTAAATTAAGAGGCTTGGTTTTTGATTTAAGCTAGATTCTGATTGAATCAAGAGTACTTATTCTTGTCGATGTTTTTAAGAGTCTGGACTCTAGATCCAATGTGTTTTTTTTTTCCAGTGATTGGCGTCCGAGAGGAAAAATTTATTGAGCGTAATCTCCGCGTTCCTCCTAAAACCGTCAATGATCGCCCGAAAGACTTCTCAAAGTTGTTCGGGAGGTTAGCTTTTATCTTCGACTGGACGTTTAAAGAGTCGCACTCTTCATGATATTCTATGTGTACTACCTTCTGCATCCCGATTGTTGAAACTTTAACTGGCTATGTCGGCAAGATAAGGCGAGACATGGCCCTGTCTGCGGCTTGTAATTTATCGATTTTCGATTCTTGTCGTGCCGACATAAATTTCAACAATCAGGCTGCTGCACACAGTGAGCAAAAGTCACCGACGTTTTGTGGAAGGTGGAGAACTAGGTGACCTGGGGTTAACGTTCCTTATCAGTTATTCTATGGGTTACATTGACCAATCATCTTTGGAATTAAAATGAAGATACAAATCTGGGTATACTATACATTTTATTACATGATATTCTGTAAAGACAGCGGAGGTTGCTCTAGGCTCATCAAAGGATAAATAATGTAACCTGCTGAATTTATATACCCTGGCATCTCTTGCTGTTATTCAGAGGCGTGATATTTTGTAAAACGTGTAGTACCCAGATCTTCATCTTCATTTTAATTCTAATTATTAAAGGTACTACTCCAACAAAAATCTTTGGGTTAAAAATTTGCAACCTCGTCAAAAATCAGGCACGAGCTGCCAGGATCGAACATGGAACTCAGGAATGACAGTCTAATCCGCTGGCTACTCGCAAGTTATAGCCTCTAAATAACAGCAAGAGACGCCAGGGTATATAAATTCAGCAGGTTACATTTTTTATCCTTTGATGAGTCAAGGGTAACCTCCGCTGTTTTTATTTTCTCCCTCTTTTACCCTTTCAGTGTTTATTCATTTGATTACTTTGCTTGTATATTTAATTACAATATTTAAAACAATTTTAAGTGGTGGATTTTTACGTAAAATTAATGCTTAATCAACCACTCCAACGTGTCTACTTTTCAAAATTATGGATACGGTTCAATATCGAAGAGAAATATTTAATTTTCTAATGAATTTTAAAATAGATTGATTGATTGAAATGATTGGGTAGAATGATCAATTTTTTACGTAGGAGATATGACAATATGTAGATAAATAGACGGAACATTTAAGTATTTAGTGTCATGAATCGTTCAGCTGGCGCGACAAAAGAATTCTGTCAGTCTTTAAATTCAGGTATTCATCCTGAATAGCGATCATTTTTCGCTGAAGAGAACACTTATCAATTTAAATGTCAAGCAGAAAAAATTTAACGCATTTCTATTGATGTTGGCGCGCACCTTGAATCAAATAAGAACCGAATGCGTGAGCAGTTACACACATGGGACGACTCATCTTTACAGGGAAATCGATGAATGGTAAAAGATCCGCGATGAAACCAAAACAGAAGAAACTATGGTATGCACTACCGCGGTGGAGGACATATTGCACCATTTTTTTTCGATGAGCGATATATCTGTTGACATCGTAACTAGAAACTTGGCGTTTAATGTGATCTTATTATTTTGTACTAATCTATAAGCTTGAACAATCAAAATACGATTCTATATAACCAGCTCAACTGACCAATTATGGAAGGAATCAAAATTTCTCGAAATTTGACTTCTGGCGGTTATGCCTCTTCAAATAAGCTGTCCATATCTTTCGGTGATTTTATTCTGCCACGCTAAGCAAGAACGCCGTAAATCCAATAAGATACTCCCGCGATTTTTGGATAATAAAAACTACTTTACCCATGAACCTCAAATTTTCAGGTTAAGTTCTTGACAATATTTGCGAAAGAATTCTGTAAAAACGTTGTCCCAAGGTATACAAGTTTTTCTGCTAAGATACATTGTCTCCAAAAAATTTAAAACGGCGTTTACAGCGTTTTTGAGTTGTACGGCATTATTTTTAACCTTCCTAGTTGTCTATTAACACGAGCAAGAAAACAGTGACCGACTCCCTACACGGGATCAAGATCTATCCGTCTGCTCCATGATTTACAGGTGAGCGATGGAAACGACACGTATTTGAAATGTAAAATAAACAGGTGCGTAAATTTAGATACTATTTAAATAATTCATCGATAATAGTCTCCTGCGTCCGGTATACAGGGTCATCCAATAGTCCCGCACCACCCAATATCGAGCATCACTTTTGTAACTTTTGAACAAATGGAGATGGAGACTTGAAATGTTGCGAGTGCTCCAAGGTCGAAGAAAACAACTTTTGGGGCCGCTTATAATTTTGAAGGGATCTCCCTGAGAGGGGGCAAGAGCCCCAAGGAATTTTGGGGTGCGGAATTTTGAGATCACTCTGTATGCTTGGATCATTGCGGACGTGGGATCCGTCCAGGATCCCCCTCACGCACCCGGACCTCGCGTCGCAACGTTGTCACATTTACTGAAAATAAGCACTCTTTCCATTAAAACCCATATGTAATATCGAAATTTGATCGTCAAACTTGGCAACTTGTCGCGTCGATCAGATACGACGAGCTTTTGACCTCCAACGGTCCTCATATAGTTCAAAAGTCACCGAACTTCTTAAGACGCACTTTCCAAATCTGAGTGTAAGCTAGAGGAATGGAAGGACACATCAGAGTATCATTAGCGGGCTGACTATTGGAATCGGTAGACAAAGCAATGGACATATAGAAGACAAAAGGGAAATGGAGCGTTCTTATTGGTTGAAATGGGTGATTGTTTAAGACTGAAGGATAAATGATGAACTAACTACGGGGTCTCTCATGAGTTGCCATGAGTTAGTCTATTAGTTACCTCCTTTGCTTATTGCAACCACCCGCTTATTCCACCAACAGAATCGCTTCAATTCTCATTTTTCTCCCTTTACCTATCTACTTGTCAATCAATTTCTATAATCAGCCAGATGGGTATTATTACAGGTTACGCCAAACTAGCTATCAGAAATTACGCTAATAGCACACCCTGGGCCGGATTAAGGGGGTGGCCACATGGGCCGCGGCCCATGGCGGCAAAATGTAGGGGGCGGCAAATTTTGCAATATTTTTAAATGTAGGTATCAAAAAATGAGAGAAAACAATCGGATTCAGAAAATAAATTACAAACGAGAAAAGGCGACAAAACCTCTCATTTCTTGAAAGTAAAAGTAAAGGAATTTCTAATATTGTCGTCTTTCGGTGATACAAGAGACAACACCTTTAATTAGTCGAGTTAAGAGAGAAACCAAACACGCAATGTGACCTGGAACGGAGCGGCGCGGCGGTCGGCATGAAATGCATAGCGCCTACAAGACCGCATGAATACTTCACGCATTGCGTCAAACACACTGCGGTCAGCAGTAGTCGGCTTGAAACGCATAGCGCCTACAAGACTGCAAGAATACTTCACGCATTGTGTCAAGCAGTGTGATCAGCAGCGGTCGGCGTGAAACGCATAGCGCCTACAAGATTGCATAAATACTTCACGCATTGCGCCAACACGGTGCGGTCGGCGCGGCGCGGCGCGGCGGTGACGTAAGACGCAGTGCGAGCAACATGTGTTATGACATTTGGGTTCTTGACATTGTCCGGCTATCCGATACCGTGTTTCATTTTATTAGTTTCGTTGGTCTTCGTAAACGAGTTCAACAGCCGTTATTATTAAATTTTAAAACAATGGAGCGACGTGTTACATAATAGATGGGAAAATGGCTTACAATTTCATCGATATTCACTGCTACCGAAAATAATATTCCAACATACCTGCAACAGAAAATGCAAAAAAAAAAAAATTAAAATTTTTAATTTAAAATGGCGCCAAGATGTTCATTATTTTTTATTTAATCCTGAAGTAATTGCCGCATGCAATCAGCAATCGCCGGGAACTTGCAATCTAATTGGGTTAATTAAAAAAAGTAAAAATTCAGAAGTAAAGAAACAAAAAAAAATATTGATTAAATGCTTTTGTCTTCAGAAATGCACGGCAGCAGCTTGCAAACTCGCGAGTGCGTGTAGTGAAATCCTCAGTTGGGTTTTGTTCGGATAGGCAACTAAACTAACTCCCTAGCAGAGCGGAGAGTGTCGCTAGGATTTGAAGGCGCTTCACGGCGAGGTCATGCTGCTGCAGTTCTCTATCAAAAAAGCCTTTAAAATCGGGGGCCAAAGTGAAAAATCATAAGTCCTCATATACTAACTTTTAAAACTCATAAACTACCGCAAAGTTTTGAGCATTGATAAATGCCACTATGTTGATAGGACGATTCGTAATCAAAAACATTTCCGGAGAATGAGCGGATCTTAGATAAAAAGGTCGTCCTGTAAGAACGAATTTTAATTTGACCTTGAAAATGGACTTATCACACCTCCAAACATAACGCTGAATCATCGTGTCTTTATATTTTCAAAAGCGAACACAGTTTGTATTTTACTTATGTACATAATGTTGGGGTTTTGAGCGATAAATTACGAGAAAAAAGAAAAAAAGAAATAGAAAAATAAGAATTTGTTTGGGTGATTTATATTCGACGGAGAGGCAACTACAGATGTCAGAGGCTCTGGTCATGCAGATTATCTCACGACCTCCTGATTAGCCGCACACCTTTTTGAGCCCTCCGATAAACGCGGGAAAATCCGATACTAAGGAAGGAGTAGGGTTTTTTTTTTTATTCCGCGGGGAGATCTCCGATCTAAGAGCTTGAGAAACGACGCGCGCATGAGATCTTAAATGCTACATTTTATGTTATTGAAAATAGTTGTAATCTGAAAAAAAAACGGAGGAGGCAGAGAAGGAATGAATTAAGAGCAGAGAACGAAGAATGGCGACAATGGACCAGTAGACAAGGTACGAATTTTAGCATTCTGATAGATGTTTCTGAACCAGAATTTCGAGTAGAACAAGATTTGCGCGACGAAAATTACTGAAATCAACTCAGAACAAAGATTTCAACGTTTTTAGTTGGGTTAAAGAAATGTTCAATTCCTGGCTAACAAGAAAAACTATACGCTTAAACTCGCCCTTTGACATCTAGGTTTGAAGAAAATGTCCCACTAAATGTACTCATGCTTCTGTCGATGTCACTCAAAGGTTGTGACTTACAAGTGGCTAACGTACTGGAACAACAACGCGAATCCAGAAGCCAGTATGCGATGTTAAACAAGGTTGCAAATATCCGACCCAATTATTTGATTTGGTCGAATCGACCGCGTTAGGAGAAATGAACCAAGCCACATCAGCTACTGCCGAATTCAATCGGGCAATTTAATTTTTTACATGAAAAAGGTTGAGCAAATTTTGTGCAAATTTCAGTAAATTTTCAGAGCAAATTCCTTGAAATTTGCAAAGGAATTCGCACGAACGTTCTCTTCTAAAAAATTAAATTGCCCACTTAAATTTGGCAATGGCTAATAGGGCTTGCTTTCTTTCTGCTAAACGCGGTCCAATTGAATCCGAAGAAAAACCAACCAGAAAATATTAACCGCGTGTTTAGGTGCATTGTGTCCCACTTCCCACAGTAACACAAATGTCTTTTAGCTAGCTCCCTCTTGCAACGAAAGGACCCTGCGGTGAAGCACCCGTCCTTCTAGCATGCCCATCAAGGGTAGAAATCATAAGACAGAAACATGAGTAGTGTCAGTCCCTGCTCCAGAAACTGATGAAAAGTGCGTGTCGAGTAGAGAAGTGGGTCTGTTCAAATATATAACTGTCCCATAAATAAGGTCAGCGTTTGGCCGGTGGCATACTTGAAGGGCGGAAGGCGCATCAGCTGATCGGGGCATTGGTATTGATGTGCAAGTGCCTTTGGAGGTGGCCTGGCGGCAACACTGGCTCTGTAATTTCCCGCGCAAACTATGGGTATTTTAGGTGACTTAATAATAAATGCCCTGTTTCCATTGGAGCTAATCCCTTTCTGTTATTCCCGCGGCCGTCGTGTTTGTCTCATTCTCATCGATACGTCGTCAATAATCTACGTGCTCCTGTCCCAGTTGCCGGCTCCTCTGTGCTTTCCTCCATTTTTCCGACTCCACGCCCAGCGGCGTGTCGCCTCATGAAGTAACTGGGGTATAATAATTGGGAATCTTCCATTCCTCTCGTTGTATGAATGAAGGAATGAATTTATTTCTTTTCCTTGCGGCAAAAGGAAAAGTATTCATTTTTCTTTAGATTGCAATGATCTAAGGGGACGTCCGTAAATTACGTGACACATTTTTTCAGCATTTTAACCCCCCTCTCCGCCTTTTAACGCTATTGTGACGTAGGTCCCGGTCCCTATCCTTGGATATGTAAAAACAAAATGGCGTAACGCTCTCTTCGACCCCCCCCCCCCTCCGTTACGTAAATTAGGTACGAAATACGTAAAAAAATTAAGTTTGCTCCTCCTTTTCTGTCAGCTTCCGCCCTCCCTCTCTCCTTATTTCCATCATAACGGATTTCAGGAAAAATACGGATGCAGTTGTGCGATATTGTGCAGTGTGAGATATTTTTTTCTTCGATTGGGGTGTGGAATTTTTTTTTCAAAATGGTGATAATAATGTTGATTATAATTCGGCACCTTTCCGAAATAAATTGTCATCGCTGTTTAGAGCACTGGCGATCGCAATTTCGAAAAACCGATGGCCGAAGTGCTAAACCACGTAACTCCGTTTCTGACGTTACAGACTTCCTGTTAAACTTTAATTTTTCTTTGGAAAATTAGTCAGTGTAATTCATCAAAAACTTCCTTAATTTTTCTTTTCTGATAGCAGGATATTCTGTATAGATTCAAAGTTATGAAATTGCCTTGTTGCTCTTCAAAAAATTAAAATACCAACGGAAATTTCAAAAAATTGCCATGAAGACACGCGGTTTCGCACTTTGGCCATCGAAATCTTCTTGGATGTATAGAAGCATCTATCCCTGAGACCCATTTTTCGGTCGAAAACTCAATTTGGAAAAAAAAAAAAAAAAAAAAAAAAAAATCCGACTTGGCACCTTTTCGAAATAACCGCTTCAAATTTGTCCCTGATAAAATTCCCCCACTTTCCCCGAGTTTTCCCGGCCCTCGGAGCCGTGTGCGTCATGACGTCACGGGGATTCGGGATCGGGCGGGAGTGACGCGCGCGACACCGGCACGTGCAAGGTAGATTTACACAGGTATGGACAGAACTAAACAACTGGCCTCTGATTGGCTCTCCAGCGGCCCCTTAACGTCAGCCATTTTGAACGTTTTGATTATTTTGATTTATTATGTTCGGTTTATCGTTTGTCAAAATTTTGTGGGATTTTTTGCTTAATTTTGATAATGCGATATTAATTTTAACGTATAAACGCACAAACGTTTGAATGTTAATTTGATTTGAATTTAATTAAAAAACGGGCCCCTTAACCTACGTCACGTAGTCATGTGACACGTACTGAGGCTCATGGGAAATTTTCAACGTTTCCATACCTGTGTAAATCTACCTTGGGCACGTGAGCGGGGCGACCGTGAACTACCGGACGAGGAGTGTGTGCTCCTGCGACTGCGAGTGTACCCTCCTGATTTCGCCCCCCTTCCCCCGCGCCCCTTCCAGGTCGAGGACGGCGGCGGGAAGCGGGGGGAGATGAGGGGAGGGGGAGGGCGGCGCACGTGCTCGACGTTCCCGTGCCCTCCTGATTCCGTTTAATAACATTATCGATAAACATTGTGCGAGTATTTGCACTCGAGACATTGCAGATTTTCCCGCTGCGGCGTGACGGTGTAAACACCTCGTTTTGACGTTGCCTCCTGCCGTTCGCCCGTTGTCGTCGCGGAAACGTTAAACTTAACTTACGCTGCGTCTATCGTCCACCCCTCCTTGTGATTGGGAGGAAAGGGACGGGAGAGGGAGAAAATACCCCAAATAATAAATACATGGTGTTTCAGGGGCGCCGGCCATTCAGGGCCGGATTAAGAGCGAGGCCACATGGGCCGCGGCCCTTGGCGGCAAATTAAGGGGGCGGCATATTTTGCGATTGTTTCGATGTAGGTTTAAAATAATCGGATTCAGAAGAAGAACATTATGAATGAGAAAAGGGAACAAAATCTCTTTTTCCTGAGAGTATAGTAATTTCTAATTTTGTCGTTTTTTGGTGATACAAGAGAAGAGACAGCATCTCTAATTAGTCGAGTTAAGAGAGGAACTAAACACGCAATTTGGCCTGGAGCTCAGCGCGGGCGACGGCAAACTGCCACCCGGGTGGCAGTTTTCAAGAAATTTGTATGAAAACTGCCACCCGTATAAATTTGAAAACTGCCACCGGTAGTTAAAACTGCCACCCGTGTAAATTTGACAACTGCCACCCACATGAATTTCGGCGCTCAGAGGGTCGAAGCGGACATTTAGAGATTTTCGGAGATCCCAGGTAAAGAAAAAAAGTAAGTGGGTGGATGCTGTCATCAAGCGATTTGATGAAAAAATCCCTAACAAAGAAGGCGAAGTGATGTCCCTTTATGACTTCATGAAAAGAATTTCCACTAAATTCGCCAAAAATCCCACCAACCTCACCAAAAAGAAAGAAGGTAAAAGTCAGAAGAAAGTTCAAAAGGTAAAAAAGAAAAAAAAGAATAACAAAAGTAATGCCAAATGATGAAAAAAGCTCCTAGTAGTGATGTACTCTTTGACTGTAATTTTACTAAAATTTTACTACTTTTAACTATTTTTTACTATAAAAATACTGTAAATTACTGTAAAAATACTTTTTACAATTTTTCACTACTTTCAACTAAGAGCCCATTGACCTCTTTTCACCATATTAAAAAATTTTAAAAAAATTGTATTAAAAAATAACTTTTAAACACGCCTATTAAAAATCATCACAGACACTGCTCAATTTCTTATCATGTGTTGATTTTCAGTAGACAGTCCTCAGCCTGTCCAAGTGTGAAGGAAAGTTTGGTAAACTGTGCGACCCCGCTCAATCGCGCTCCTTGGTCAAATTTCAACGGGTGGCAGTTGTCACTACCGGTGGTAGTTGTCAAATTTACACGGGGGGCAGTTGTCAAGTCGGGTGGCAGTTTTCAAATTTATACGGGGGGCAGTTGTCCATGTTTCCAGGAAGTGGGTGGCAGTTTACAGCCTCCCCTCAGCGCAGAGAGGAATAATGACGAGGACTTGAGATGAAAAGGACAAGCCCTCGGCGCGCCGTCGGCATGTAATACATATTAGCGCCTACAAGACTGCATGAATACTTCACCCATTGCGCCGAACACAATGCGGTCAGGAGCGGTTGGCGTGAAACGCATAGCGCCTCCAAGACTACAGGAATACTTCACGCATTGCGCCAAACACAGTGCGATCAGCGAGGCGAAGCGGCGGAAGTTAAAATTATTAAACCACATTTATGTTTGTTCTTCCATAATTTTTTATATAATTTCTTATAAATGGAGGACCTTGTCCACATAGACATAGGTTTACGGAACTTAACTTTCGCGTCAAGTTCCGTGAAAGCTTTCGCAAAAAATGTATGTAACACGAGTAGGTAAACGCGTCTTATGCACCCCTCCCCCTCCGACACGTTCACTTGATGGTTTTTAGAGGGAGAAGGAAGAAAGAGACGGAAAGTAAAGAAAAAAACAGAGAAGGAAAAATAATGGGCAACATTTTGCAATTAGGATCTACAATCCCTGCTGGCTTATTATAGATACAACATCGATTACGAAACTGCAGAGGTGTGTATCTCGGAAAACACGATTTTTCAGGAGAGCAAAAAAACTGTTTATATTCCTCCTCATTTCAGTAAAAGGGTAATAAGTTTTCAGGATAGCGAGAACAAGATGCTTTTTCGGACTTTATCAGCATTTTGAATAATTGCCTGAACTGTTATCTCGATTGCAAAGGAGGATGTTTGGCAACGTCCGAATATTCTTACAGTGCTCTTCCTTAGCACAACTATGCACAACAGAACGGGTGCGAGGTGTTCCATAAAGATGCCCCGCGCTCGTAAAACGGACGGATCGCGATTTACGGTGGCCACTCGCGACGGGGTGCTGGGTCTCCTGCCTTGCTAAAGCAGAACCCCGTATGAACATCTGAACGCTGCCAGATTTTTCCTGATGATAAATTCACTTAATGAATAAATGTAGAATATTTTTCCTTAAAATTTTCAGCATTTTTAGCATGAAATCATCACATTATTGTTCATGATGTCATGCATGCTGGACTATGCCTGAACTCTAGCAGCCACAAGTTAATAGAGGACCGACGTGTAATTATTTTAATTAAATTAACATGCGAGAATTGCGAGAAGGAGAGAGAATAAAGAAAAAAACAGAACAGCTGGAAATATTTTATAGTTCTGAATGGGCGCAGAGGCCTGAGGTTTTCCTACCTCAGGCGACAGGCACAGCTCGGCGGATCGCACTAGGTCGCGTGCGAAAATTGGGTTGGGGGCGTCTCAAAAACGAGTTCCAAAAATGAGGAAAATGATTGAAAGCCGCTCTTTCGCCGAAAAATGTCTCGATTCAGACCGAAAAATCAGCTGGGAGTCGGGGCGAAGAATGGGAGGTTTCGGGACTTATCGAGGGTCAGTTCTGTCAAGCGATGATCCGAGGTTGAAATTACCATAAATTACGCACGAGAAGAGACAATCTTACACTTATTCACGCACGCATACTTATGCACTCTTGGGAAACGGCTGCGTGTTTCGTTTCGAGCTGGTCGCTAGTCTAAGTCGACGCCCGTCGCGCCTGTAATTTAGTCAATTCGGACGATCATTTCGTCGCGTTCTGCCCAAAAATACGGTAACCTTGAGCGCAAGCGCAACTTCAGATTCGTTGTGACTTGTGACCATGGTGATCTTCGCTTAAATCTGCTAAGGAAGCCGCAGCGTTGCCAAATTTTCACCACTAAAATATCAGTTTATTATAATAAAGTTTAAAATATTGGTAAATATTTCCCCCAGTGGCGCGGCGTGGCGCGTGGCGTCCGTATAAGAAAGGGAGACACTCCCCTGTCTTCTTTCAATAGATAATGTAAAGATAATTTTTTCCGAGTGCTAATGATCTAAAATATATTACAGAGGAAGGAGCATTGTCAATTTTGTTAAAAAATTGGAATTTTAGTTTCCGGAAGTATCATGGGGGATCATATGAGCTCTAAAGCTCATTTTCCTCTTTCAATGTGTAAAGTTTATTGGTGTCATAAGGTGGACGGTACCTGGCGTAAATATCAGAAATAAGAAATACATAGCAAGGGAGAGTGTCGAGATGAAAGCGCAAATCCCTAAATAAAGGAACACTTATGAAGAGACAAATAAATAATTTTTTATAACGTTTCAACGATGCCTTTATGCGGGGGACTTAATGCCGGCTTCGAGAATTGTTCTTTGAGAATTTCGCACAATGAACATCAAAAGAATTTTTCAAAAGGAGAGAAAAGATCTTCACAAAGGATCGTTAATGAAGGTTGAAGAAAACTGTACGAATCTGGCTCAGGTGCCTACCTACCTTGCGATTTCGAGGACCAACAACAGTGTGATCACAATCAATACATTTTCCGAAAAATTGACGATGTTACGACAAAAATCAGTAATAGTTTACTTCATCCGCAAAATATGCGACGTTGAAATAAATTTGAGGTGTAATAGGAACAAGCATAGAATCCTCAGTTAGTATCGCTGCGACGAACACTAAACACATTTCATTACAACGCCTTGATGCAACTATTCGGGCTCTACGGATGTCCGTGTTGCATACGCACGGGATTGAAGGCGTTTCGGCTTTCCCGGCACTCATCATCGCTTTACCCGCGGGTGGCAGAACTACGAGGATCCAAAATGACAGCGCGCCTTCAATTCTTCGTGAATGTGATTTCAGTTACGATATTTTCTGCTACCATGGCTCAAAAACTTTGTTTTGAGAAAAACCTGTTGGAAGTTTTGAACACACGGAAGAATTACAGCACTCCGTGCGTCACAACACGTTGCATGGCTTTCTTGGTAATGATTGTACTTTATTTTTTTTTCAAAAAACAAAAGTAGAAAAAAAACTTGACCTGGTATTACAGCTGATAATACGCGGAATTTGATTAGAAAAAAAAAAAAACAGAAAATATTTTTTTTTTTAACCGAAATGGCACATGACTCCCCTTGAACCGTTCCTCCATCACTCAACATCAGCGCTATACGCTTTCCGCTAATGAACCGGCGTTTTTCTAACCGTTTCCTTCGCCATGAGAAGAAGTTGTTGGCCGGATTGCGTTACCTCATTAAAAGGCGAAGATCCGCTGCAGTTGGCTGATGTAAGGAAACGCTCGGCGCGTGCAAGTCCAAGGTCGCCGTCGACTCGCGCGCGGGAATCGCGAGTTGGCTCCTGAGAATGTGACGCTTTCCGGGAAAACCTACACCTACCTCAACTTCCCCGGCAAAAGTTTCTCCCCCGGACCATACATTGTAGAGACCCCCTATTGCTGTCCACCTTATAGTATAAAAGTTATTTTCGGAATCTACCTACACTGGTAAAAAAAAACACATTGGATCTTGAGTCCAGACTCTTGAAAACATCGACAAGAAAAAGGACTCTTGATTCAATCAGATTTAAGCTTCAATAAAAGGAAATCCGCTCAAATTAAGAGGATTGGTTCTTGATTAAAACTTAAATCTTATTGAATCAAGAGTATTTTTTCTTGTCGATGATTTTAAGAGTCTGGACTCTAGATCCAATGTGTTTTTTTTCCAGTGTGAATGCGTAACTACGCGTTGAGTATTTCGTTTTGCAAACAAACCGAAGTTTGGTAAACTTGTTAGGCTAATGATGCTACTCAAATTTCAAGAAGTAAAATTACTGTCGCTCTGACTGTCCGTAAGAAAATGCTGTATTCCTGAGAGTAAAATTTTCTACCTGTCGCCAAGAGGCACTGGAAAAAAAACACATTGGATCTAGAGTCCAGACTCTTAAAAACATCGACAAGAAAAAATGCTTTTGATTCAATCAGATTTAGGCTTAAATCAAGAACCAAGCCTCTTAATTTGAGCGGATTTCCTTTTTATTTAAGCTTAGATCTGATTGAATCAAGAGTCCTTTTTCTTGTCAATGTTTTCAAGAGTCGGGGCTCTAGATCCAATGCGTTGTTGTTGTTGTTTGTTTGTTTGTTTGTTTTTTTTTTCCAGTGGGCTAGCGGAGGGTCTCTACTTGTTTCTAAGCAAAGCTCTCGCGCGTCCCGATTTTCACCAGGTTATCTATACACTTCAGTTTGACTGTGTCAAACATCAAAGGGATTTATAAAAGAATAAACTATCCCTCATGGTAAAATTCGTCACTTTTTATTCAGTGCATTGGTGAATGGTCTATATATACATACTTGGTACTTGCTCACTCGATTACATTGCTTGGATTGTAAATGCGGGGCTTTTGAAATATATTTCCTCTCTTTTCGCCAGATTTAATTAAATCTTAGATATTTCTCATTGTAGAAGCGACGTCCGTCCCGGCGGATCATATGGCACAACCCGGAATAATCAAAATTTGGAATAAAAGTTCTAGGTAAGAAGATCAGCCGGCTACCGCGCCCTTCAAGGTCAAGTTCCGATTAAACCAGTTGTCGAAAACTATAATTATATATAAATATGGTCGAAAAAGTTCCGGTGAGTTTTGGCTCCAGGGTCACAAAATTGCGAGGATCGTCCACCTCAGTGCGGGATTGTGACGCGGGATTGTGACGCGGGATTTGAAGCGAGGGAATCTCTTGCCGTCCACCCAAGGTTGCCAGATTGTGTGAGGAGATCTGGATATTTAACATTGAGTTAAATAGAGAGATGTGCTAATTTTTCGGTACAATCTGGCAACAATGCGTCCACCTGAATTGCCAAATCGATTTCGGTGAACTCGTTTTAGTGCATGATGTCTAGAAATCTCGCTTATGCTCATTCCCTGATTTTTAGGAGCTTGTTACCAAAAGAGAAACGAAAGCTTTCTCCTACTTTCTTGAGGAAAAACTACATGATTTTCTGGAGAGCCAGACACATATTAGATTTTTTTCAAATTTTTCAGCCGATTCTTTGGCGCGAAATTCAATTTTTTGTTCCAAAAGTGTTCCTGATATTTATATTATCTGGCCGATAAAAGCTTCTCTGTTAGTCAGCTGATTTGAAGATTCAAATGTTTCATTCAAGAGAAGTGTGCAATATAAAGTCAGAGTGGACATTGGACGACCTTTGAAAACGAAATGGTTTCTAAGCGCCGGAGGAGGTAATTACCAGTTTTTGGAACAGATTCCCTGATTTCTCTCTGATTTTTGGAAATTTTTATTCCCTGATGAATTACGGGGTTTTCGGGCCTAGACACCATGTTTTAGTGCTGCACTGCTGCGTGCTAGAGATTTTAAAGGTGGTTCTTTAATGCTTCGAGGGAAAGGGGGGTGGGGCTTTCACGGAGAATTTCAATCTGAGAAAGAATGATTGAGCATCTGCTTAGGTATTTGACTAACCTCTAGATTAAACAATTTTCCTACAATACATACACTGTTCCAAATGAGTTTAATTGATGAGACTGCAGAAAATGATCTAAAAAGAGGTCTACTCACGTCCTCAGGAACTCCATCGTATATACCACGTGAAATATACTGGTATATACGGGTAAATGCACGACATTGCAATGCTTTCTCCATCTAGTGCTCTTTTTTTAGTTCTTTTACCTTGACAGTTGACATTGACACTTGAAACACATATTTCCCTCGAATTTCCCGAACTTCAACTCAGGCCCGCCACAAGGGGGGGGGATACTGGGTCCTCGGTACCGGGGCCCGGGCCCTGGAGGGGCCCGTGACGCAGGTGACAATCCCCTACGAATTCATGTGTAATCCTTGTCTCGTAAGGAAAAGTGAAAAAATGGCCCTAAAAATTCCGCAAGATGAATGAAGTTTCAAATACACGCTAGGGCAATATAAAATTTGTCTTACTTTTTTAGAGATTCTATCTATTTTCAAGATTTTGAGTATAAGTAGAATGATATTTTGAGTAACTGCGTTTCATTTTCTTCTGTTGTCGGATGCTAAGAGGCCCCTGTCCGGGCATTCTCGACTTCAATGGCTCAACTCCCTTGCCATAGACGTACAAAAGGGGAGTCCAGGGGGCCCGGCTCCCCCTAGAATTGAAAAGTATCATCTGCCCCCCTCAAAAAAATTTTTATAGATGTTTTGAATGCAACAGTTCGAAAGTATTTGGTGCTGAAAGTAAAAAAAAAGCGTAATTATTCTGCAGAAATTGATGGAAAATCTCCATCATAAGAGCTTCAAAATGCGTCCAAATATATTTAAAATTTCAAAAATTTCCCGGGGGAGGCCCCCCGGACCCCCCTCTGTGCTAGGGGCCCGGGCCAGAAATCTGGCACCAGGGCCCGAGATGGGATGTGGCGGGCCTGCTTCAACTTCAAATTGACAATGCCAAAGCGAATTTCATGATTCGGGACCTACTTCGGCTTCCTATCTTTCTTGGAATCTCTTGCTATGAAATCAATGTTTAGACAGCTTTTAAAAAAGTGCCTTTTTTATAACTTCCCAGACTTTTGCACACTCTAGTACCTACCGTTGCTCTACCATTCTAGTTAGTGCTAATGGTCGGTATCGCCAGCTATTTACCGATAAAATCGATATAAAGAGAAAACTTTCCAAGCAAATGGCATGCGAGGAAATAAAACAGTATCATCGATTCATTGTTAATTCGGCTTATCGCATCATTTATGCAGTGCATGGAACTGCGTTCATGCAGTGCCTGGCCAACTTTTCAGGTGGTTTCAGAGGGTAACTTTGCACGGTGATAAAATTGATGGAATTTTAAAATTCCTCGACTCTTAGGGGCTTTTGAACATACAGGGCGATTCACAAGCCCCGCGCCACCACTATATAATTACTGTAGTGATCTTTCTCTTTTTCAGGTGGGTCTTAAAAATGTTTGTGGGTCCTGTAAAAGTCGTTCCTTTGGACCTTGGAGCACTCGCAAAATTTCAAGTTTCTACCTCAATTCGTTTATATTACAGAAATGGTGCCTAGTTCTGGTGGTGCGGCACTCCTGGCTCACCCTGTAGAATACCTAGACATTTCCAGGAAATTTCAACGTTTCTTTCAGCATGGTTTCTTATGAAATTTTTGTTCACAAAATATTTTTACCACGTAGCCTCCTACAATCGAGGGAAAAAAAAAAAAAAAAAAAAAAAAAAAAAAAAAAAAAAAAAAAAAAATCATACAGACAGAACGTATGAGCAGGAGTTCCGATTTTCACCGTAAAGATTGCGGTCGCAGTTCGAGAATATTATAAAAATACACGTCATTTTCCTCACGGAAGAACGTAACTAAATTTCAATGTTGCCAAAATTCCCCGAGAAAATTGCATTTTTACTTGGAGAATCTTGGCATTTCCCAGGTGAAAACACTGATTTTTCTTCCATTTCATGCAAAAATCCGAAAATTGTCTACAGAAATTGTGAAGATACACTACATTCTTGTGGCAAATTAAATTGCTAGAGTTAATTTTGCGACCATAGCGTTGAATTACGTTTCTTTACGCGGGCAACGACGAATTATGACCAGAGGCAAAAATCTTCAGCCAAAGGGTCTGATTTTTCAGGGCTCAGCGATATTCCTTGATTTACTCATAACTGGATTACATTTCGCAATAAGAAACCGCTATTTCTGGCCCATTTTATAAACAACATACATGCCATTGGTTTCCCCATGCAGATATGTGATTACAAGGGAGAGCCAGAGATAGTGGTTCCTTATTGCAAAATGTAATCCAACTTTTCCCCTATTTTGTGACCCTTGCAGCGTGGGGATGATGGCGACGGAACATGAGAAAGCGATACCGGTTAGGTGCGGAGGCGAAAAAAGGCCCAGCTTCCACTAGAGTCCCTTTATACTGAGAGTCAAGACATATGTGAATCCATTTCTGATTGGTTTCCGTATTTTAGGCCTTCACAGTGTCACAAACGGGAATAAAGATTACATTTTCACCGATTGCAAAGATTATAATCTGAAATGGACCAGGGAATTACGGGTTCGGCAAAGAACAAACGGAATGAGAGAAGGAACGGAGAAAGGAATTTAAGAATGGGCCGATCAAAGATTACAAAGAACGTTCAATTTCATCTTTATTCCCGCTTGTGACTCCATGAGGGGTGTTGTCTTGACTCTCAGTAAAAAGGGACTCTAGCTTCCACAGGAGCGAGTTGCGAGTCGAGCGAAAGCGCAACATCCTCTCGGCCAGCTCCGCGAAACCGCGAGCGGCACCGTGCGTCCGGCTTTTCTTCGGTTTCAAGGTGGAGCGCGGCGCTTTTTTGCGGTGCGACCGGCCTGACCGAATTGGGCCCGCCCGACGCGAGTGCCCCGTGCGAGTGGCGTGCAAAACGCGCGAATCCTACCTCGATTTCCTCTGAGGTCACTCGTGAGCCTTCGAGTCCGGCCATGCTCCCGTCGCGTCGGCCGCCCCGGGTCACCATCCGCCGCCACCGCTACCGGTGATGACCGAGCCTTAAAACAACTCGCTAGGCCACGCTTCCACTGAGCGACAGCGAAGCCGACTCGGTCGCGCGACGTTGAGACCCTAATAAGTACTAGAGTGCCTAAATGGGTACAGTGTGGAAATGTGGATATCGACGGTGAAACTACCAGACCACGTATCTCGTTTGCGGTGTTTAAAAATCTCCACTCACATTTTATTTTTTTGAAGGAGACCAAATCAATATCATTCCTTACAATTTTCACAGATTTTTCTCCGTACAAAGAGGAAAAATCACGGAAGTTTTCACGAATTGACGTTGAGTAGTCTTCTATTTAAAAAATAAAGTATGGCAGGAAGTCTGCGACGTCGCAAACAGAGATACGTGGTTTGGTAGTTTCACCGTCGATATGTAGTAATTTTGGAGGCTAGGTCATAAAGCTCTTACGGCCCAAAGGGCAACCAACCTTTGAACTTAAATTATCCAGAATTATTTATTATTACGATTGTTCAGACGCTCCCTAAGGAAAACACGTATTTGACTTCGTTTTGGCATAAATTTACTCATTTTTGCATTATTGTGGAAGGACGCTCTTTGACAAACGCTCTTGGTGAACGCACTTTGATATTGAAATGTGGAACACCATGATGCCACTGGTTTGCTCTGAAACGAGCTCCCAAGCTCAAAAACAGCTCTCGAAGTTGAGATCGTAAAGGAAGGGGTCGCCCCCGTTATGGTGAGAGTCCACCTCCATATCCAGGCAAACTCTTTACACACAAATAAGGAGCCATACATTAACGGGGTTGCTGCGGTTTCGGCCTTGGAGTCCCCGAACAAAGTGGCAAAACTGTCAATGTATTTGCTCCCAACCTCCCCGTAGAGAAATAGGATATATCGACGGTGAAAGTCGGCAATCACATAACTCGGTTTGCGACGTCGCAGACTTCCTGTCATACTTTATTTTTTAAACGCAAAACTACTCAACGGTAATTCTTTAAAACTTCCGTGATTTTTCTTCTATGTGCGAGGAAAATTCTGCAAAAACTTCAAGGAATAATGTCCATTTTTTCTCCTTTAAAAAAATAACATAGTTGCGGAGATTTTCAGACACCGCAAACGAGTTATGTGATTGCCGACTTGCACCGTCGATATTTAGCAAAGTCACAGCGTGGAAGATCTCCTCTGTTATAGCCTCAACTTAAGGTCCCTGGTAAAAATTGGCAGGAGAATCTGTGTTCCAAAATACCATAGACCTACAGCCGGCTGTAAGATTTCCAATAGCTTCTATTGCCGGCAACACAATTTCTTATAGCCTTTGATATCCGATGGCGATTAAGCAACAGACAGACGATAAAGTGTATGCTAAACGAAACTAATTACGGATGCTAGGACTTAGTGAGTTTTTGGACTACCGCTCTCTTTTTGGGTCATAGTATCTTGATTTATTTGGCGAGGAAAGCTCCGTACTTTTGAAGAATGCCTGCCATTTTTAATATGTTGGAGCGCTTTCAATTTCGTATGATAATGTGCAATACCTCTGGTGTGAAATGGTCGCTTCAAGCGCCGTGGTACGCTGAGGCGCGGCGCGGCGGGCGGGCAGCCAGCGCGGAACGCGCACTGGCGCCTACAAACCTAACCGGGATACTTCACGCATTGCGCAATGCGTGAAGTATCCCTGTTAGGTTTGTAGGCGCCAGTGCACCGCCGCTCCGCTTTGTGTTAGGCTCTAATATTTAATCTCGTGAAGTCAGCGTTTTTCAACTCATGACTTTGAAATGTTTGCACACTCTGTATGGATTAATCTCATTTTAATTGATGAAAAAAAATATGTAGTAAAGGAAAATATAATGTGTGTTTTGTAAATATTAAGGTAGTTCCGTATCAAACTTAATGATTTCCAAAGCACACGAATTTCTACACAATTTCTTATAGCCTTTTATAGCCGATAGCGAAAAAGCAACTGCCAGGCGATAAAGTGTAAAGCCCGACGATAGGAACTATAGCCCGGCTGTATAATTTTTTATCGCTTCGTGTAGCCCGGCCGTAAGATTTTTTCCACTTTCTACAGCCAGCTTTATGATTTTCTATCGCCTTCTTCAGTCGGCTATAAGAACTCCTATGGTATTTTGAAACGCAGCTCCTATCGCCAATTTTTATCAAGGGTATGTTTCTTCCCAGCTTGAAAGTTCGTTTCACAGAAAACCAGTAACACCATCGTGTTTCTCGCAAAATTTTACGAAAGGAACGGAACAGAAATTGCAAATCCCAGAGCCTAAACGTGTGCAAGAGCTCCATTGACTTTGCGCGGATACCTTCGCGTCGCCCGCGCCCTGTGTAAACGTATCTTAAGCCGGCCGACGACGCGATGCTATGCCCCACTAAAAGCGTCTACATTATGTAATCGCGTCATCGGGTTCATCGCGTCTCTTCGTGCTCCTTACAGCCCGTCGCATCGTCTTTGCAAAAACGTTTTTTGGCACAAAAAAAAAAAAAAAAAAAAAAAAAAAGCAAAACAACAAACGAAAGAAAACAAAATAAGCTAACTAGAGAGACAATGAGTCACTGGCTCATAAAATTGTATTAGTGGATCCACGATATTTCCTTACTGAGGATGAACAGAAAAAATAATAAGATGCCTGCCGAAGGGTGAAAGATATAGGGGTAGGTATAGGTATAGATAAAATGGTAAAGAGTTACGTGTTGCCTGCGGAAATCTAGGAAACACCCGCGATTTTAAAGTTTTCCGCTATTTCCCACCTCCTTCTGGAGACAAATTAAGGGGGAAAGTGACCTCTTGCCAATTGGTAAGCGGGATCGAGTCGGAGGAAACGATGGTGGAAACTTTTGTCAAAATAACATCATTCGTGGTCAGCGTTAGAAGACCAGGCGCCTTCGGATCTTTGAAAATGCAACACGCACAGTAAGAGCACGAATAGTTGCATCCAGGCGTAGCTTTCAAGTGAAGAATCGTTCGCTGACTGGCAAAAATATCATCTGAGAATGTTCAGTTTAAATATTTACCTCTGGAATGCTATTACAGTCGCACGATGATTTAAAAAAGTTTTTTCAGTAAAAAAAATTACTCGGTTTGAGGAAAATGTTATGTATGAAGTAGTTCCACGTTTTCCCTTTTTATTTCTTTTCTTCTTCTTTTCTATCTTTCTTATAACTTGAAACGGAAAACTTGATTTGTGAAAATTATTTTCAGGAACGAGATTTGTTTCAGTAGTATGATTTTTCCTTTGAAGGAATAGATAAATAAATGAGTAAATGAGTAAAAAAAAATTGGAGCCAAAGAATTTTCTTCGAATCAAAGATAATTGTTACATCAAATTGAGGGAAAAGTTTCATAACCAATATGTTCAACAACGCTGATTGTGAGTGCATGGATCCCTCCAATCATACAAACTTTCGGCGTGACCGATTGAATGAAAACAGCAAGTTGGAGTGGCGTTTAGCACCGGAGGGGGGTTGTGGGAGGGGGGGGGGGGGGCGTCGCGCCGAGTTGCGTCTAATACGCGGCGCGTGGTCGCCTCGGCGCTCACGTCAGCCTTAACCTTCGTTCTCGCCCAGCGTTGCCAGGCGTCCCACATGCAACCGCTGAATCTTGAGCTTTAATTCCGGAAAACCCCACCAGGGCGCGCCGCTAAAATCTCGCTTCAAAATCGGTCATTATTTTTCCCAAATGAGACTGTCCTCAGAAGAGGAGACCTTGGTCCGCGGGGCCGAAGTTTTAAACGAAGCGATTTTTGTCGAGCTCGGTAGATTAGACTCCATTTTACGATTTGGAACTACAATTTCTGGCTCATCCGTAAACACAATATGAACATAGGGAGAATGGTACATACGTTCTTTCTAGAGTGAGCCAGAAATTGTAGTTCCAAATCTCGACATGTAGTCCAATTATTCAAATTGATAGACAAAGCGATCGACATAGAAGAAAAAGACAAAAAGGGGTCAAGCCTGTTCTGCCGTGCTAAGGAAAAACGCCGTATTAACCTTCAGGCGTTGCCAAATTTCCTCTCGAAAATCACTAATTTTCAGGAAAATTTTTGAATTTTTTTCTCCCAATTTCTCAGATAATTTTGTTTGTAATTTGATCTAAAGTATCTGAAAATTTCAAGGAAAAATATTTATAATTTTTCTAAAAAGTAGGCATTTTATCCATGGAAATTTGGCAACTCTCGAATGTTCATACGGCATTCTTCCTTAGCACGGCAGTGTTGGTGACAGCTGGAAGTTGCAATGCAAAACAATAAAGGAGGTAGACTAACCAACAGCAACCCACGAGTGACCCTATACAGTTAGTTCATAATTTTCACCCTTAGTCTGAAAAAAAATTAAACTTGGGAGGGTATTTCGTGATGTTAAATATAAGGGAATGACGACAATTTTGCAATTTGGCAACGCTGTTTTTCCTCAATTTAAATCCATTGAAAATGTCGATTTTGGGTGAGGAAAGCCACCTCACGAAGGATCGATTGTTTTACATACAATTGAATGGAGGAAAAACAGTACTGCAAACTTTTAAGAATCGCCACAGAAAGGAAGGCGGATTCTGGTTTATTCTGTCCAATTGAACTATACATTTCGCAATAATAAACTACCACTTCTAACTTATTTTAATGAGCACATATCTGCATATGGAAATTGATGGCGCCATGCGTTGTTTTTGAATTGAGCCAGAAACAGTTTCGTTCAATACGGCAAAATGAATTCAAATTGGACTTGGAGTTGTGGACGGCAAATTCTCATAAGTATATCGCGGATCGATTTTTGATCGTTATCGAATGAATTTGATCGATAAATCGCAAAACTAAGGAAGGGACTAGGAGATCACAGTAATTCGATGATGACATATGACAATCGACCTGCTGACCATCAGCGTATTTTGCGATGACTTTAACTTCAAAAAAGACAAAACTTACGCGCCTCATGCGGTGTTAGTAATGCCGATCACTACGACTCGATATTTACCTGAAACAAACAGAACAGAAAAAATAAGTTGAAATATAATCTTTAACTTCTTGTCACAACCAATAAAATAGACAGAGTCGTTTTCGACGGAATATATCCGTTAGTATTTTGCAGAGTAAGTCGTTGGGGGTTTACTTCTTTATGAAGTCAATGGAGAGCCTCTAACCCGCCTATGATAAGAGATTTCCAAGACAACTCTCCCTGGTACTGATAGTTATTGAAAAAGTTCAGGTTCGAAATGTATGAAATTCCACGATGCTGTGAAATATTTCAATGTAATGAAATTTACTTTGAGGCTGAGTATGTACCGCCACACTCAGGAATATCAATTGCCATTAAATTTTTTTTTTTCCTCTCGCATTTGAATTCCTTTCATGTTGCCCCCATGTCTGTCAAATACAACTCAATTTTCATTTGATGCAAAAGAGCAATGAAAAAATAAACTGAATTGAAAAACTTTCGTTCGCATTGATTATTATATCGATTTTAATCGGCTTCGTCCTCTTATAGTCTTTAATTCTCATGAATTTTGAAGATCGGACCTCTTTTTATTGAAAGTCTTGTATTAAACTTTCTACTGTTGAATCCCTAAGTTAGGCTATGGCACAACAAGTGCAGAATCGTAGATTTTTCATAAATTTCAAATGTTCCTGAAATATTTCACTTAAAATTTCACGATTTAATTTTTTATGAAAAATAACAAACCTGTTAGATCTAGTGCACGGTAAAAAGAAGTATTAGAGCCATTTTTTGAAACCTCAAACTTTCTGTTCCGATAATTTTCTGTTCAAAATTGAAACGTCAGCGGATATTAGGGAACGTTAAGAACTGTTTCTATGCGACTGAATACTGTCCAATCGATATTTCCACATAATGTTCGTCAAATACAAAGTTAGCATAAACCAATCATACCTCTACAAATTTTCTCCTTGAAATTTACCGAGGAATATGATAAGTAGGACTGAAATTTAGCATATCAGCTCCGGTGCTGGACATCACTGTTCCACTTTCACTCTACTTCAGGTGCTGCACATTTTTTGGCAACGTAGAATCGAGCGTATGATATTACAAAACTTACAACAGTTCGGTCATTTAAGTACATCAACTAATCTTGGAACTAAAATTTTGTCCCGGGTCCATTACACAATATCTTAAAACGAGTCCTTTGCATACAAATACAAGTATATCAAATTTCGGTGGATTTATTTTTAACAAAAGTAACCGAATTTCGACAAATAAGATCCGATTATGGAAATCAGCGCCAAATCTCAAGGCGATTTGTCCCGGATGCTTGGCATGGTTGAACTGGCGCTCGCTATATCTCATCGATTTAAAATAAAGACACGGCAGATTTTGACTTGGAGGCCAAATAGAACATTTTAAAAGCAAAATATCTTGAAATTGAAAAAAAGTAATTTTTTGAAAATGTCAAATTTTGAATACATTTCTGAACAAACTGAGACCACTTAAGATTCGTGGAAAATTCATTAACAATCATGAGTGCTCCTGATTTTTCAGGATTGGGCAAAACTCCCCGAATTTTCCAGGATTTCCCTGACTTTTCAAGAGCTACCCATACATGTTCAGAAAACGGTCTAGCGGATGCATCAATATGAACAAATTGAGACTACTTAAAATTCGTGGAAAATTCATTAACAATCATGAGTGCTCCTGATTTTTCAGGATTGGGTAAAACTCCCCGACTTTTCCATGCTTTCTTTGACTTTTCAGGAACTACCCTTACATGCTCAGGAAACGGTACAGCGGATGGATCAACACGAACAGATTGATGCCACTTAAAATTCGTGGAAAATTCATTAACAATCATGAGTGCTCCGGACTTGTCAGGATTGGGAAAAACGCCCCGAATTTTCCATGATTTCCTTGAATTTTCAGGAACTACCCTTACATGCTCAGGAAACGGTATAACGGATGGATCAACATGAACAGATTGATGCCACTTAAAATTCGTGGAAAATTCATTAACAATCATGAGTGCTCCTGACTTTTCAGGATTGGGAAAAACGCCCCGACTTGTCCAGAACTTCCCTGACTTTTCAAGAACTACCCTACATGTTCGGAAAACGGTAGCGGATGAATCAGGTGGAAACTTTAGCGGATCTTGCGACCCGAAAATAGCCTTGCGACAGCGCACCCCGTTTCGGACCAGGGGACGGGGGAAGTAGGCTAGGGGGCTGTCGGGGCTATTTTTGCGGGTTTTCCTCCTCGGCTCAGGTTCGGGGGGGAGGGGGTGTATTTCTCGGAAAAAGTTATGCGGGTGGGGCGGACGCCTTATCCTCATCAGGCGAGCGCATCTTTCAGTCGTGTTCAGGAAAAACACCGTATCAATAACCGGACGTTGCCAAATTTCCCCCTATAAAGAACCTATTGCCGAGGATAATTCATAACCAGATCGGTACCTTTAGACGCTGCAGGATTTCGACAGGCAAATTGAATTTTCACAGATGAAAGTGGGCGTTCCTGGCTGAAAGGTCCACGAATATTTCATCTTATATAATCTGCAAGAATTAGAAAATTTTGGGACAAAACCTGCGCGATCACTTACTAGTAGAAAATCGAATCGTTTGAGTCAATTTTGCAACCCTGAAACAGAGTTACGTTCCTTCGTGCGGGAAACAACGGATTATGAGTACTTTTCTTCGGTTTTCCGGTTCAGTTTATTCGTGATTTTCCCCTAATAATCCATAAAAGTTCGAGGAAAAACGTGCATACCTTCCCTCAAAAATAAATAATTTTTCCGGGGAAAATTCGACAACATTTGAGTGTCGATACGTCGTTTTGCCGTAGCACGGGAGCGTGGGGCTCTCGTGGGCCGAGCTCGTGGGCTCCGAAACGAGTTGAACCGGCGCAAAGTTGCCAGGTTGCACGATAAAATGTGGTTATTCGGACTATAATCGCGATCGGGAACTATTATTTTCGGCTCATTTTTGGAACAACATACGTGAAAATAGTTTTCCTATGCAGATAGGTGATTTTGGAGGGAAGCCAGAAATAGTAACTCCAAATTTATTAAAAATTTAGTCAATTTTAGATTATGTTAAAGGGGGGGGGGCGGTACTGATTTTTTAGGAAGATCTGGCAACGATGAACTGGCGTAGCGACAAGCCGGAACGGTGGAACCGCCGAGCGTCGCACAACGGAACGAGAAATCGAGAAAGGTCGGAACTGGACTTTTTCGACCAAAACAGAAAATTTTGGTGTTTATCTAATGATACAATACATTAAAAGGGATGTTCCGTGAAGGGAATTTCGAAAGGAAACCAACGGGACCCTTTTCAAACCTCCACGATTCGTATTCACGAAGATACAAGCGTTTTAAAATTTTTTACACTCGGTCCAATTTCCCCGATCGACAGGCTCCTGTGTGCGGCGGCCGCGGAAGGCAGGAAGGGATCAAACCCCAGAGGGTGATGACCGCTCTACGGCCGCGCGCCTCCGATTCGCACAATTCCAGCCTCGTAATTCGCCGGCTCCGCGCTTCCAATTCGCCGGCCCCCTCCCCACCCCTCCCCCCACAGCATCAAACTCCCCCCCCCCCCCCCGGCCGGGTGGGAGATAATATCGGGCACGAGCATGGGACCCGGGGACATTTCGGCGATCACCCCCTCTTGCCGCTCCGCCGAAAAAATTCGGCGCCGCGTCGCGCGCCGTCTTAAAGTTGCGCCTTTTCGAGCGCTCCCCGAGCCCGGGCCGCGAGGCCGCGACCGATCGCAACGCGGATTTTTGACCCGCGTGTGGGATTCCCTGCCCTCTCTCCGCTCGCAGTCAAGACAGGGTTTCCACAATTTCTTCGTTTTAGATTCCCTGACTTCCCCTATCGTTTTGCTTTTCCCAGACTCCGGAATGTTCGAATTCCCTGACCTTCGAATCAAACGTCGACTTGGACTTTTGCATGACCGGATCTAGGTTTCATGTAGGGGGTGCAAGCCTAGATTTTGCCTCCCCCCCCCCCCCCCCGGGACGAGGGATTCGGAGGTTCTCCTTTGGGAAAATTTTGGAAATTACAGAGTACTAGACAGCAGATTTCCGCAATTTTTGACAAAAAAATTTGTATGTGTAAAAATAAGCAGATACGTATCCATACTTCAAATGATAAAACTGTTATGAATATTAGGTATACCAACGTGTATATTGACAGTTTTGCCTTTTAATTATGCTGACCTCTATTGAACGCTGCTCACGGAGCCTTCCAACTTTTCGAATGAATTTTCGGACTTTTCTTACGAATTTCGTCATTTTCTGGACTTTTCAGTCTCTACAGATCGCCGGAAACCCCTCTCAGAGAATTTGGACGAAGTCTCGCGACATTATAAATGTCGACATTATAAAAGAATGTACTCGTCATCGTATACTTTAATAAATGTGCAACATTTGCTTTACTTTGCTTCTCGATTAAGGTTATTTGACAGTAGAGAAGTTGCGGCTATTTAAGCTCAAAAGTAAAGTTTTAACTAATTCTAACTTATTTTGTTTCCATTACATACTTTTATTTTCCTCTCTCTCTTTCTGTCATCAGAACAATATATTGCAAGTGACTTAAGGTTTAAACCAGTTTCACATTTCTTATCTCCTTCTTCAGTTTTTATGAGGAGATAGAGAGAAGGGAAGAAAAAACCGTCAAAATCGCACAGATACCATCAACCGACGCTGAACACTCGTGCTCAGAATTCGAATTACCTAAAAACCAAGTTGATATCACGTTCAATTGAAATCGTTAATTTTATGAAGTTGTACAACCTGCGTGGATTTCTCAGGTGGGAAAAAAACACGGGAGGAAGAGTCTTTGATTGATTTTTAATCACAAACACAGAGAGAACAAATGGCGGCCTGATAAGATAAACCATTTAAATGAGCTTGGGGGAAAGGTGGGGGAAGGGGGAAAGAGAGGAAGGAGGAAAAGAGGAACAGATTAAAAAATAAATAGAAAGTATTCGATGGTCTTCTTATTTGATTATACAGTTGACTTTTTTGAGAAGAATTTTCTGGAGAATATTTTGAAAATCCGATTAAAAGAAAAAAAAATATTTTAAAAAGATATCCGGTGTACCGAGGGGTGATTTCTTCCTCAACGCGTTCCAGATTTTGAGCTTGGGGGAAAAGGTGGGGGGAAAGGGGAAAGGGAGAAACGAGGAAAAGCGAAACAGAAGTAAACATAAATAGAAAGTATTCGATGTTCTTAGTATACTATATTCTACAGTTAATTTTTTTAAAATAATTTTCTTGAAAATATTATAAAAATCTGGAAACCCCCCCCCCACCCCCGAAAAAAAAATACTTTAAAAAGTTATCCGGTGTACCGAAGGGTGATCTCTTCCTCAACGGGCTCGAGAATTTGAGTGGTCGGTTTCTCCTCGCCGGATTCGATCCGCCCGCAACCGCTTTCCCGATGCCGGTTCTCGTTTCACTTTTCTCTATTAACAATTTTTTCCCCCCGGCTCGAAGCGAAACGACAACGACGATGATTATGAGAATCATTCCGGGCCGATCGATAGGCGGCTGGCGGAAAAGTCCGCCGGTAACTTTTCGCGAACGCCCGCGGGGGAGGGGGGGGGAGGAGGACCAGTACCGTGGGGGGGGGGGGGGGAGGCTGAGGAAGGATATAAGGAAGAAGGAGGCAATTGGGCATTGCCGGGGGCCGCCGCCGGAGCCGGGGAATCCGGAAAGTTTGCGCCCCTCCGCAGCTCCGCACGCACGAAGCACCGCGTGCGACTTCTTTCTCTTTTCACTTGCGAGGCGTAACATAAAAACCGACCGGGGACGGGGGGTGCGTGGGGGAGGGGCCGGGGGGGGGGGGAGAGTTCGACGCGACAAAGTGCGATAAATTGAGGGATTTGCGCTCCCACTACACGTTCCTGCTTGCGACAGTTTACAGAGTCAATAACCTCGGCGTTTTTGAAAGGCCAAAGCCCTGCTCGCCGCCTCTTGTAATTAAGATTATCTTCTGCCCTCCATCGCGCCCCCGCCCCCGCGCCCGCCGCCCTTTCGGATTCTAATTATTAATCGGGCGCCCCCTCGGACTCTCCTATGATCTTCGCTCGTTTGTGCCCCGTTCCCCGCTTATCAAAGCTCTAATTAAGGTAATTCCATAGATATGAGTTCGTGTGACGGACTCGTCGGGATCTCCGATCGTGTCAAGGAACCCTCTCTTTCATCGGACGCTGGACGTCGGGTTTTGGGGTTTCTTTGCGTCTGGGTCCACCCCCCCCCCCCCACCACTTAAACCCCCAAATTAGAGGACGATGGCTCTCCAATGTATTGCGTCTTGGCCGGATCCAGGGTTAGGGTGGGGGGCGAATTGTTGAAGTGCCCGAAAAATTGTGAAGGGTTAAATTAGTTTGTCACATATTATCAGCTCTTGTTGGATAATGATGATTATTCCTAAAAATTGATAATACTGTTACTTAAAATTTAATAGGCAGTTTTGGAGGAGACGAAGGGGACGCCCAGTGAAAGGAGTTTATGGAGGAAATGAGAAAGTACCAACTCTCTGAAGGGCTTAAGGAGGATAGGGGGTGATTTGACGACTAGGAGTCACGAAGATTCAAAGAGCGCTGTGAATCGGCGTTTACGTTTGTTGGTATATGTATACATTTTGATTAGCGCGCTGTGTTGATACTTTTGAGAAACCCCAGCACGTTGCAGAAAAATGCGGAGACCTCACAAATTCGGGTCTTTTGCAGTTTAAAAAAAGGTCAAATCTTAAACACGATGGCGTATTCTTGATAACATGATGATATCATATCATACAGATGCCCAAATAAACGCAATAGTTGAGCACACGCGACAGAGGAAACCTAATTTTTACTTACGGAACAGATTCAGTGACTTCGTCATTCGATTTATAGCCGTTGAATTGTGCCTTACGCTATGAGCGATGAACTGATTGATCTGTCTAATTTATGCTGATGGAAAAGAATCGCCTATCAAGAGAAAACTTAATACTCCATAGTATACCGTGGCTTCGAATGGGGAAACATAGACAGTCGAGAATCTACGTCTCGACACTGCGTGTCGTGCTTGACAAGGAATCGATTGATCCGCCATTTAAACCTATGGAAAACAATCGATTATCAGGGTATACCTGAATAATCGACTCTTTACTATAGCTCCAGACGGGGAAAAATCGAAAGTCGATGATCCACGTCTCGACACTCCGACGAACGGAAGGGATCGCCCCGCGCCCGATTTTCGGAGCTTTCCACAATCGAACAGGGATTACTCATCCCGAGTCGCACCTGTTTCACCGATTTCACACGGCGCTGACGTCGCAGACGTAATCACGCAGTCATGCGATCATGAACGCTACGCATTCCGGCATAAACTCCGTGTTCCCCTGCAGAGCTTAACGAGAATAATCGTCATAATGACTTCACTTGGTCCAATGAAACAAATGCGGAACGTATTCCGAACCCGACGAGAGAGGCTCGTATTGAGCCACGCGATGATCGAAATTGATTCACTTCCTGCCTCGACCGCTCGCGAGTGTGCTTCCGAAGAAGAGTTTGTTCACTTGTTCAGTCAGGCTGAAATTTTTAATTCCTGCTTTTTTGAAAATTATGGAATGCACGCAGCTTACAGGAACATCCTTCGATTTTTTTTTGAACGGTAGTACACCGTAAAAAACAAATTCAACGATACGTATTTTGAGCTCCCATTTAAAAGGCGCATCGCGCCGAGAAAACCATTGGACCAATAATGGACCACTAGACAAGGTACGAATTTCAGCATTCTGATACATGTTTCTAAACCAAAATTTTACGTGAAACACGATTCTTACAACGAAAATTACCGAAATCAATACCTTACGAAGATATTTAATGATTCTTAATGCGTGAATTCAAACCACCCGCTCATGAAAACTCAATGCTCTACGTGATTCACATCGAGCGCTAAACGTTATCATAACAGTCTCTGCGATATAAAAATCTGGCAACCTCGATCAATCTTGACACTTTGGCTCAGCTATAGCAAATTGCTTATAGTTTCAACAACACATGGTGGGAAATGAACATTGCTCGATTGAGAAGATCGCTGAAACCGTTGTAGTGCGCGATTTGACTCACGTAGAGCTTTGAGTTTCTTGTGAGCGGGCAGTTCAAATTCCTCGTAACCAATGTGTAATGAAAACGTTCATATCTTCGTTAAAAGTTGGTTTCAGTAATTTTCGTTGTAAGAATCGTGTTTTACGTAAAATTCTGGTTAAGAAACATGTATCAGATTGCTTAAATTCGTACCTTGTATAGTGGTCCATTAAAAATAATGAAACTCAAAAGCTGAAAAAATAGTTACGGGCTATGTAGACATACCGTCTGTTCCGGGCTCAGAGGCCGGAACTTACGGGTGCTGGAGCCGAAGCTTCGATTGCTCCAGGTGCTACGCCCGGAACGCGGACGGTATGTCTATACAGCCCGTAAGTACCGCTTCTACGGCTGGAGTTTTCTTTTCAGTGAAGAAAAAACTTTAGCGCTGTCCACACAGTCAAACTGACTCATAGTCTGGTTTGGAGTTCAATGCTATCTCTACGGCTCTCGTAATACGCTCTGAGGAGTGAATAAAGAAATAATTTTCAACGTTTAATTCCAATTTGAACTGGTTGAAGAAAAAGGGTTCACATGTCTCTGTCGTTAGTAGTAAAGTTAGGGCTGGAAATTTTTCATTTTCAGTACTTCGTATGCAAATAATGGACCAGCAAACAAGGTGCATATTTAAAAATTATGCTACACAAGATCTCATCCAAATTTCAAGAAGAACTTTTTGCAAATGCCTGGAGGATAAAATCTGGAAATTTTGGTACAAGTTTGACCCAAAAGTCTTGGAAATTGAGCAGATATTAGCCCTGAAGTTCCGAGGCGAAAATTCTTGGGTTGTAGAAAAACTTCGTTTTAGCTGAGACCCGATTGTTAGTCCATCATTTACTCCCTAGCCCTTGGTCTGTAAGAACCACCCATTTCAACCAATAGGATCGCTCTATGCTCCATATGTCTTCTTTGTCTATATCTTTGTCTATAAATTTCAATAATCGGCCCGTTGGTCATTTTGGGCAGAACTTCACTCCCGAAACTAGCTTTTTCGAGGCCGTTCGAAAGGCATCATTGACTCGGCCGCTCTCCTGATCGAATGACGTACCTAATGGGGTTTTATCTTGGCAATTCTTCTCCACGTGCGCGAAATAATGATTGGCCTTTCGAGTCTTTCTTTCAATGGGGAGCGGCTCCCACGGCTCATGTTTACAATTGATATTCAAGAAAAAATGGTGTCACCGCCATGCTTGTCCGATTATTCGCACTGCGCGCCCGAATCGCCAAGCCCGATCAATCGAACAACATTAATTCAGCGGGAAACTCTTCATCATTCAATTTCGCAAAAATTCCAGGGTCCCCTTCCGGTCATTCACGTTATTCTCGGCGGAATTATTTCAATTTTCACTCGTATTCACTTTCTAGTGAGCCTTCAACGGTTGCCTGGGACAGGCTGTTCAGTAGGGACGGGACTAAAGCGCGGGATTATCCCTTGTGGGATACTTGAAGTAGTAGTTAGAAAAAAAAGGGTGGAAAAAAAAAGTGGTCGCCCGCGATGTAAACAATATGATACTTAATACTTCTGCCAACCCAGTAGCGATTCTTCAAAGTTGGCAACACTATTTTTCCTCCACTTAAACCTATTGGAAATATCGATTTTACGTGAGGCAAGCTGCCTCACCAAGAATCGATTGTTTTTCATACGTTTAAATGGAGGAAAAACAGTGTTGCCGACTTTCAAAAATCGCCACTGTGTTAAACCGAAGAGAGCCGTAACGACAACACTTTTCAAAGCAAGTTTTTTTCCTAGGAAATGTATCAATCGCAGAATACGAAAGAGGGTTTTTCTCCAGAGATTTTTCGAAATTTGGAAGCATCTGTTCAGCAGTTTGTGTCAATTTCGTCATGAATAATTACCAAACATAAGCGTCCTCCCTTCTTCTTTCCTCCACTCCTTCCCTTTCTTCTTCCTTCATTCAGGCAAATTCTCCCTACGCCCCCCTTGGATCCGCCATTGGCAGTAAATGCCCAAATATTGACATCGTTTCCGACAAATCAGCAGTAAGTTACTTTCTGTTTCCTATATTACTGTCAAAATTTAATTGTAAGTAACTCCCTTTCGACATCTCGAGATTCGATGACACGTGTCCGTCTATACTCTTTTAATGCACGAACCTTTATTTTCCTCATAAATCCAAATTTAAATTTTAAAACCTACTCTCTGGTATCAGACAGCCAATTAAAGCTTTAAAGGCATTTTCATAGACTACTGCAATTTATTTTTTATGTATTTATTCCATTAATTTATTTTTATTGTTTTACTTTTTTAATTCGTCTATTCCTTCAATTTTTTTATTTTATTTTTCTAACCGACCATTTTTTATTCACTTTTTTTTACTTCATCTTTTGACACCTCATGCGGGCGATCCGTTCGGCACGCACTTAGAAGCAGTTTTTTTTGTGACCTTAAGCTTGACACGCGTGGCGAAAATGGAATGTTAGATGTTTCCAGACAATAAACTCAACTTGGATTTTCTGCGTCAGGCAGATCGAATACGAAGTGTTAAAAAATCGAGTTAGAATTCGTAATTTCACATAAGAATTACAAATCTCACAGTTCAACTGGGCGGATGTAACAAGTATATTTATATTTCACGAGATTATTGACCCTGAATGATATGCATTTGGAGCCCAAAATATGACCTCATTAGCTTTACTGATAAGAACTCTCAAGACAAAATGTGGCTTTTAATGTGCAATTATGACTGATTTTCGCCCGAGCCGGGAGTCTTCCAAGGAAGAAGATTACA